>NC_132923.1:14388630-14691660 GCF_047675955.1 Chlorocebus sabaeus
CTGGCAGGATCTCAGCTCACTGCAACCTCTGCCTTCGAGTCCTGGGTTCAAGGGATTCTCCTGCCTCAGCCTCCCGAGTAACTGGAATTACAGGTGGGCACCACCATGCCCAGCTGATTTTTGTGTTTTTAGTAAAGACAGGGTTTTGCCATGTTGGCCAGGCTTCTGGCCTTGAACTTCTGGCCTTCAGTGATCTGCCCGACTTGACCTCCCAAAGTGCTAAAATTATAGGAATGAGCCACCACACCCGGCCTTCTTTTCAGCTATTTTAAAAGAGCATAATCACATATTTCCAAGATTGGTTTCTAGATATGGTACTGATTACTGATTAGGTTGCTTTCACCATTAAAATCTTCAAACCAGTGCAACAATTGTACATGTTTTGTTTTCAAGTGCACACATGAAGTCCCAACAGTGATACCAGGCTTGGGATCAAAAATCACTAGAAATTCTCACATCTTGTTTTTATTACCACTTAATCCAAGTGAATGTCACTTAATTTTAATAATGGTAAACACAACTTAAGGAGGCTGAGAGAAATCCCAATCAATATAATATCCTTAAGGACAAGGCCGGGGGCGGAGCAAGATGGCCGAATAGGAACAGCTCCAGTCTCCAACTCCCAGCGCGAGCAACACAAAAGACCGGTGATTTCTGCATTTTCAACTGAGGTACTGGGTTCATCTCATTGGGGAGTGCCAGACGATCGGTGCTGGTCAGCTGCTGCAGCCCGAACAGCGAGAGCTGAAGCAGGGTGAGGCATTGCCTCACCTGGGAAGTGCAAGGGGGAAGGGAATCCCTTTTCCTAGCCAGGGGAACTGAGACACACAACACCTGGAAAATCGGGTAACTCCCACCCCAATACTGTGCTTTAGGCAAACAGGCACACCAGGAGATCATATCCCACACCTGGCCAGGAGGGTCCCACACCCACGGAGCCTCCCTCATTGCTAGCACAGCAGTCTGTGATCTACCGGCAAGGCAGCAGCGAGGCTGGGGGAGGGGCGCCCGCCATTGCTGAGGCTTAAGTAGGTAAACAAAGCTGCTGGGAAGCTCGAACTGGGTGGAGCTCACAGCAGCTCAAGGAAACCTGCCTGTCTCTGTAGACTCCACCTCTGGGGACAGGGCACAGTAAACAATAACAAACACAGCAGAAAGCTCTGCAGACGCAAATGACTCTGTCTGACAGCTTTGAAGAGAGCAGTGGATCTCCCAACATGGAGGTTGAGATCTGAGAAGGGACAGACTCCCTGCTCAAGTGGGTCCCTGACCCCTGAGTAGCCTAACTGGGAGACATCCCCCACTAGGGGCAGTCTGACACCCCACACCTCACAGGGTGGAGTACACTCCTGAGAGGAAGCTTCCAAAGCAAGAATCAGACAGGTACACTCGCTGTTCAGAAATATTCTATCTTCTGCAGCCTCTGCTGCTGGTACCCAGGGAAACAGGGTCTGGAGTGGACCTCAAGCAATCTCCAACAGACCTACAGCTGAGGGTCCTGACTGTTAGAAGGAAAACTATCAAACAGGAAGGACACCTACACCAAAACCCCATCAGTACATCACCATCATCAAAGACCAGAGGCAGATAAAACCACAAAGATGGGGAAAAAGCAGGGCAGAAAAGCTGGAAATTCAAAAAATAAGAGCACATCTCCCCCGGCAAAGGATCGCAGCTCATCGCCAGCAACGGATCAAAGCTGGATGGAGAATGACTTCGACGAGATGAGAGAAGAAGGCTTCAGTCCATCAAATTTCTCAGAGCTAAAGGAGGAATTACGTACCCAGTGCAAAGAAACTAAAAATCTTGAAAAAAAAGTGGAAGAATTGATGGCTAGAGTAATTAATGCAGAGAAGGTCATAAACGAAATGAAAGAGACGAAAACCATGACACGAGAAATACGTGACAAATGCACAAGCTTCAGTAACCGACTCGATCAACTGGAAGAAAGAATGTCAGCGATTGAGGATCAAATGAATGAAATGAAGCGAGAAGAGAAACCAAAAGAAAAAAGAAGAAAAAGAAATGAACAAAACCTGCAAGAAGTATGGGATTATGTAAAAAGACCAAATCTACGTCTGATTGGGGTGCCTGAAAGTGAGGGGGAAAATGGAACCAAGTTGGAAAACACTCTTCAGGATATCATCCAGGAGAACTTCCCCAACCTAGTAGGGCAGGCCAACATTCAAATCCAGGAAATACAGAGAACGCCACAAAGATACTCCTCGAGAAGAGCAACTCCAAGACACATAATTGCCAGATTCACCAAAGTTGAAATGAAGGAAAAAATCTTAAGGGCAGCCAGAGAGAAAGGTCGGGTTACCCACAAAGGGAAGCCCATCAGACTAACAGCAGATCTCTCGGCAGAAACTCTTCAAGCCAGAAGAGAGTGGGGGCCAATATTCAACATTCTTAAAGAAAAGAATTTTCAACCCAGAATTTTATATCCAGCCAAACTAAGTTTCATAAGTGAAGGAGAAATAAAATCCTTTACAGATAAGCAAATGCTTAGAGATTTTGTCACCACTAGGCCTGCCTTACAAGAGACCCTGAAGGAAGCACTAAACATGGAAAGGAACAACCGGTACCAGCCATTGCAAAAACATGCCAAAATGTAAAGACCATCAAGGCTTGGAAGAAACTAAATCAACTAACGAGCAAAATAACCAGTTAATATCATAATGGCAGGATCAAGTTCACACATAACAATCTTAACCTTAAATGTAAATGGACTAAATGCTCCAATTAAAAGACACAGACTGGCAAACTGGATAAAGAGTCAAGACCCATCAGTTTGCTGTATTCAGGAGACCCATCTCACACGCAGAGACATACATAGGCTCAAAATAAAGGGATGGAGGAAGATTTACCAAGCAAATGGAGAACAAAAAAAGCGGGGGTTGCAATACTAGTCTCTGATGAAACAGACTTTAAACCATCAAAGATCAAAAGAGACAAAGAAGGCCATTACATAATCGTAAAGAGATCAATTCAACAGGAAGAGCTAACTATCCTAAACATATATGCACCCAATACAGGAGCACCCAGATTCATAAAGCAAGTCCTTAGAGACTTACAAAGAGACTTAGACTCCCATACAATAATAATGGGAGACTTCAACACTCCACTGTCAACATTAGACAGATCAACGAGACAGAAAGTTAACAAGGATATCCAGGAATTGAACTCATCTCTGCAGCAAGCAGACCTAATAGACATCTATAGAACTCTCCACCCCAAATCAACAGAATATACATTCTTCTCAGCATATCACACTTTTTCCAAAATTGACCACATAGTTGGAAGTAAAGCACTCCTCAGCAAATGTAAGAGAACATAAATTATAACAAACTGTCTCTCAGACCACAGTGCAATCAAATTAGAACTCAGGACTAAGAAACTCAATCAAAACCGCTCAACTACATGGAAACTGAACAACCTGCTCCTGAATGACTACTGGGTACATAACGAAATGAAGGCAGAAATAAAGATGTTCTTTGAAACCAGTGAGAACAAAGATACAACATACCAGAATCTCTGGGACACATTTAAAGCAGTGTGTAGAGGGAAATTTATAGCACTAAATGCACACAAGAGAAAGCAGGAAAGATCTAAAATTGACACTCTAACATCACAATTAAAAGAACTAGAGAAGCAAGAGCAAACACATTTGAAAGCTAGCAGAACGCTAGAAATAACTAAGATCAGAGCAGAACTGAAGGAGACAGAGACACAAAAAACCCTCCAAAAGTCAATGAATCCAGGAGTTGGTTTTTTGAAAAGATCAACAAAATTGACAGACCACTAGCAAGACTAATAAAGAAGAAAAGAGAGAAGAATCAAATTGACGCAATTAAAAATGATAAAGGGGATATCACCACCGACCCCACAGAAATACAAACTACCATCAGAGAATACTATAAACACCTCTACGCAAATAAACTGGAAAATCTAGAAGAAATGAATAATTTCCTGGACACTTACACTCTTCCAAGACTAAACCAGGAAGAAGTTGAATCCCTGAATAGACCAAAAGCAGGCTCTGAAATTGAGGCAATAATTAATAGCCTACCAACCAAAAAAAGTCCAGGACCAGATGGATTCACAGCTGAATTCTACCAGAGGTACAAGGAGGAGTTGGTACCATTCCTTCTGAAACTATTCCAATCAATAGAAAAAGAGGGAATCCTCCCTAACTCATTTTATGAGGCCAACATCATCCTGATACCAAAGCCTGGCAGAGACACAACAAAAAAAGAGAATTTTAGACCAATATCCCTGATGAACATCGATGCAAAAATCCTCAATAAAATACTGGCAAACCGGATTCAGCAACACATCAAAAAGCTTATCCACCATGATCAAGTGGGCTTCATCCCTGGGATGCAAGGCTGGTTCAACATTCGCAAATCAATAAACATAATCCAGCATATAAACAGAACCAAAGACAAGAACCACATCATTATCTCAATAGATGCAGAAAAGGCTTTTGACAAAATTCAACAGCCCTTCATGCTAAAAACGCTCAATAAATTCGGTATTGATGGAATGTACCTCAAAATAATAAGAGCTATTTATGACAAACCCACAGCCAATATCATACTGAATGGGCAAAAACTGGAAAAATTCCCTTTGAAAACTGGCACAAGACAGGGATGCCCTCTCTCACCACTCCTATTCAACATAGTGTTGGAAGTTCTGGCTAGGGCAATCAGGCAAGAGAAAGAAATCAAGGGTATTCAGTTAGGAAAAGAAGAAGTCAAATTGTCCCTGTTTGCAGATGACATGATTGTATATTTAGAAAACCCCATTGTCTCAGCCCCAAATCTCCTTAAGCTGATAAGCAACTTCAGCAAAGTCTCAGGATACAAAATTAATGTGCAAAAATCACAAGCATTCTTATACACCAGTAACAGACAAACAGAGGGCCAAATCAGGAATGAACTTCCATTCACAATTGCTTCAAAGAGAATAAAATACCTAGGAATCCAACTTACAAGGGATGTAAAGGACCTCTTCAAGGAGAACTACAAACCACTGCTCAGTGAAATAAAAGAGGACACAAACAAATGGAAGAACATACCATGCTCATGGATAGGAAGAATCAATATCGTGAAAATGGCCATACTGCCCAAGGTAATTTATAGATTCAATGCCATCCCCATCAAGCTACCAATGAGCTTCTTCACAGAATTGGAAAAAACTGCTTTAAAGTTCATATGGAACCAAAAAAGAGCCCACATCTCCAAGACAATCCTAAGTCAAAAGAACAAAGCTGGAGGCATCACGCTACCTGACTTCAAACTATACTACAAGGCTACAGTAACCAAAACGGCATGGAACTGGTACCAAAACAGAGATATAGACCAATGCAACAGAACAGAGTCCTCAGAAATAATACCACACATCTACAGTCATCTGATCTTTGACAAACCTGAGAGAAACAAGAAATGGGGAAAGGATTCCCTATTTAATAAATGGTGCTGGGAAAATTGGCTAGCCATAAGTAGAAAGCTGAAACTGGATCCTTTCCTTACTCCTTATACGAAAATTAATTCAAGATGGATTAGAGACTTAAATGTTAGACCTAATACCATAAAAATCCTAGAGGAAAACCTAGGTAGTACCATTCAGGACATAGGCATGGGCAAAGACTTCATGTCTAAAACACCAAAAGCAACAGCAGCAAAAGCCAAAATTGACAAATGGGATCTCATTAAACTAAAGAGCTTCTGCACAGCAAAAGAAACTACCATCAGAGTGAACAGGCAACCTAGAGAATGGGAGAAAATTTTTGCAATCTACTCATCTGACAAAGGGCTAATATCTAGAACCTACAAAGAACTCAAACAAATTTACAAGAAAAAAACAAACAACCCCATCAAAAAGTGGGCAAAGGATATGAACAGACATTTCTCAAAAGAAGACATTCATACAGCCAACAGACACATGAAAAAATGCTCATCATCACTGGCCATCAGAGAAATGCAAATCAAAACCACAATGAGATACCATCTCACACCAGTTAGAATGGCGATCATTAAAAAGTCAGGAAACAACAGGTGCTGGAGAGGATGTGGAGAAATAGGAACACTTTTACACTGTTGGTGGGATTGTAAACTAGTTCAACCATTATGGAAAACAGTATGGCGATTCCTCAAGGATCTAGAACTAGATGTACCATATGACCCAGCCATCCCATTACTGGGTATATACCCAAAGGATTATAAATTATGCTGCTATAAAGACACATGCACACGTATGTTTATTGCAGCACTATTCACAATAGCAAAGACTTGGAATCAACCCAAATGTCCATCAGTGACAGATTGGATTAAGAAAATGTGGCCCATATACACCATGGAATACTATGCAGCCATAAAAAAGGATGAGTTTGTGTCCTTTGTAGGGACATGGATGCAGCTGGAAACCATCATTCTTAGCAAACTATCACAAGAACAGAAAACCAAACACCGCATGTTCTCACTGATATGTGGGAACTGAACAATGAGATCACTTGGACTCGGGAAGGGGAACATCACACACAGGGGTCTATCATGGGGAGGGGGGAGGGGGGAGGGATTGCACTGGGAGTTATACCTGATGTAAATGACGAGTTGATGGGTGCAGCACACCAACATGGCACAAGTATACATATGTAACAAACCTGCACGTTATGCACATGTACCCTACAACTTAAAGTATAATAATAATAAATTAATTTAAAAAAAAAAAAAATGTTATGGTCATGGAGAAGGGTCTGATCCCAATCCATCATAGACCAATACTAGCACTCAGCCTGTGACCCATGCAGCTCACCACGTGAGTGCAGTGACACCCAAACTTGTCCCCACCCTACTCAGTATGATGGGTCCACTGATCACCCACTGGGATATCATATTGCTGTTAAAGTTTCTAAACACCTTACTGGCAATTTCTGTCTTTGTCACAGACTGGTAATAAACAGTTGTCTGACCAGAAGCAAAAAAAAAAAAAAAAAAAAAGGACAAGGCCAATCTTTCTGGACGTGGAAACTTTGTACCCACATCACAGGTTTTCCTCATTAAAGGAAAGGGTCTGCAACCAACTCAATTGATTGATTGAAGCCAACTCATATTACTGATTGCATTGAATGTATACCAAACCTCAGGCCATGGATGCCTGAGTCCTAGTGTTCCTGTGACATCCCCTTGGGGTAGTGGAACTCTACCTTTCAATGATGGGAAGTCTTGGGCAAGAGCAAGTCTCCTCCCCTTGTCCAGTATAGACAGCTTTTGTGTCTAACTCTACCGCAGCAGCTGGCCTATACCTGGGGCCAAGGGTTGGAATGGTTCCTTGCTCCAGCATCAGTGGTGGATGCCTTTTGTTTCATGTGAGAGAAGCGACCAGGTATTGTACCTGTACTCTGGTGGTGGCTGATAATGACCTATATGCCTACATCACTGTGGCAAGCTCAAGAAATTTGCTTTCCCTGCCATATGTGTCTTGTCAGCACCTAGGATGTGAGAGGAAAGACCCAGCAAATGGGCAAAAAACATGCTATGTATCTGGGACTCTCAGAGATTCTAAGCTGTCACAATAGTTCACACTTGGCCTTTAAGAAACGATGAAAACTTCAGAGATTATCTCCAACCAACATTTATGGCTGCCATCTGTTCCTTCCATTATCTGTCAAAGATGATGAACCGCTTCATGTGTTTGGCCTTCTACAGGGGGGTGTCTCATGCTTTGGACTTCAGTTGACCCAGGTGCTTTGCAACTTCAGTTCTCTGGTGAGATCAAAACACATGATTTCACAGACCATACAGCTTTTTCTTGTCATTAGAGTGGGAATAACTGTCTCTTACAGATTTCTACATCTTAAACTACTGTTGAATCACATGTCTGATTTAAAAAATCTTTATATTCTCCTCTATTTCTGGATTAATTTCCCTTAAGGATACTACACAAATTCTGTTAGCTGATCACTTCTTTTAAGGCTCTGAGGTAGACATAGTGAACACCTTGACGATCCCTACAAATGAGCCTATTCATTAGGTGCTCAGGAGAAACCTGGGCCCAGACTACTAGGAGACACACAACTGTCACCCACAGCTCTAGTTGAATTTTTATCATGAGGCTCTTTCTCCTCAATCAGTATACTAGTCTTAGAACAAGATTGAGTTTGGGTAATCTTAACTTTGGGTCTATCTTAAAACAGGCTTCCTGAGCAGCTACTAAGATTTGCTGGGACTACAATTTCTGGTCAAATGTGAGCCAACAGAGTAAAGACAACACTCTTGACCCAGGAGAAGGCAACAGTACATGGATACACCACATTTTTCATCAACCTCAGAACAGTTATCTCAATGAATATTTAAATTAGTGATTGAAATACTTGTTTCCCCAAGCATGTGATGCTGAAAATTGGAAAAGTTGCCTTGGTTGTCTAAATGATTATGTGCTCAGATTGAATTTGAGGGGGTACACAGGTGCACCCTCCAGTGGAAAAGATTCTGAGAACTGGATGTGGGTAGAGGATGCAATTATGGAACTTGGTATCTTTCCCACCTTCTTTTCTTTCTTCCCATTTCGACTGGTCTTGTAATGCTAGGCCCAGGCATCAATACACATACAACTAAAAAAGGCAATATTAGTGCAAAAGACACAGTGTCTATACAATGAAATTAGATGGTACCTATTGCTGAAGTTACTTTAATTTCACATTATGTAGCCCAATAATTGCAACTTCCACCTTCTGGGCTCAAGTGATCCTCATGCCTCAGCCTCCCAAGTAGCTGGAATTACAGGCATGTGCCACCATTTCCTGCTAATTTTCCTATTTTCAGTAGAGACGAGGTTTCACCATGTTGGGTTGGCTGATCTTGAACTCCTGACCTCACATAATCCACCAGCCTTGGCCTCCCAAACTCCTGGGATTACAGGGTGAGCCTGGCCCCAGAGTGGAATTTATCTAAGCAGGGACTTTGCAGAGACAGTTTTGAAGCAGCCAGTGGGTCTGGTTGGGCTCTACATTTCTACATATTTGGCGCTAAAACCGGAGCAACCCCTAGGCGTGCAGGGTAGGAGTTCTCTCTATTCTCGACTCTACCGAGAGTTCTAAGCCACAGGACAGTTGTGACCTCACTAGCCGCAGGTCAACGGCGCAGCCTAGGCTCAGGTTGGAGGCGAAAGGGAAAGAAGAGCGCTGCACTCAAGAATGGACGTTGCCATGACTCGGATTCCAGCCAAGCCTCCTGCGGCCACAGCGTAGAGTACTGAACACAGTATGATAACCGCGAGCCGCAGAGCTGAAGCGCGCCGGGCTCTTTCTTTAAACTTAATGCAGGGCTGCTTCCGTTTTGGAGACCTAAGGGTCCGCGTAGATTGCGTTCTTTCTTGTTGTCTCTCCGTTTTTCCTCCCTTTCTTCCCCATTCTGCTACAATAAAAAATAATAATAATAATTTAAAAACAAAACAAAACAAAACACTTCTCACGTCTCCCTTGTGCAGTCCTTACCGCTGCACAAAGCTACTGCGAAGTTTAGTCTCCCGGGTCCACGCCTCTATCGACTTCCTTGCCCTCCTCCTCGCAATTCCCTGTTGGATTCAACCCTTGCCCGGCTCCGGCCTCCTGCCCCAGACAAGCACACAAAAACAGAGCAGCTGAGCCCCCGCAGCTCCCTGCCTCAGGGCGGGAAGAGAGGCCACTGGAGGCCTCGTCCCTTGCGCGCCCCACAGAATGCCGAGAAACCAATCGGAATAAATGCTTTTTAAAAAGAGCTTACTTCCCCTTCGTGATGAACCTCCACAACATGTCGAAATCCTGTCTCTACAAAAAATATAAAAATTAGCCAGGCGTGGTGGCGCGCGCCTGTCGTCTCAGCTGCTTAGGGACTGAAGTAAGAAGATCAGCTGGCCCCGGGAGGTCGAGGCTGCAGTGAGCCTTGTTTGCACTCCAGCCTGAGTGACCAAGTGAGACCCTGTCGCAAAACAAAACAAAACTTCCCCATAGAAAAATAGTTCATGATATACATTCTCAGGACTCTTCAAAAGACTAAAAGCTAAAGGCGACGACCCTGGTGCGTGGCAGGCCCTGCTCCCCGCGAGGGGACCACGAGCCACCCTCACCACCATCCCTGCCCTGGTGGAGCCCCCCTGCGGACACAGGATCCGAAGACGGCAGCGAAAGCTCCGCAGTGGCCCCGAAAGCGACTGGGCAGAGTGGGCACAGGCTCCCTCACTGGGTGAAGGCGGCGCAGAGAACGGGAAGAGCCATCCTGGGAGCCCACCGGGAGTTCAGCTTCCCTTGGGCCCCCAGGCGGCTCGGGCCCGGGTCGCAGACGGGGCGTTTCCGGGGGCTTCTGAAGCAGGGGAGGGGCAGGGCTGTGGAAGGCCATTTGGCTGTCCTTCTGGCTCCAGAATCTCCCAGCCCGCGGGTGTGCAACGTGATCAGCGCGACTCACCACTCTAATCTCTCCAGTTTTCCCTGCTGCCGGGCAGTCCCTCAGGACAGAAGGGATGGGGAGAGTTTGGTGAGTGTGCCCTGCATGTAGCGCCCAGTAGAATCAGTAGTAGTGGTCTCTGTGGCGCAATCAGTTAGAGCCTTTCTCTGTTAACAGAAAGGCTGGTGGTCCCGGGACGCCTCGCTTTGTTGTTTTAACCCGTTTCTGTTGATATACAATCAACTCCAGCCTAATCAGGAGACGTACATGTCCTCTTCCCCACCTTCTTAGGTCTGAGGTTTGGCAAGGGCCATGGTGCCTTGTACCTGTCAAACTCAGGAATCCCAGAGACCTTAGACAGGGACTCACTTCTAGTGTGATAAAAATGTTCTTTGCTCCCATGGAAGGCTTGGGGGAGTAAAGTGCCTCGAATTTTTCATGTTTAATAATAGGAGACCTATTGCAGTAGTATTCTGTCCCCAGGATGTGCCTGGGTTTAGTGATTCTTCTATCAATAATGTGACCAGTGGAGTCAGTCATCCTCATGGTGATCCTCTCCATTGTTTGTGAAAACAGCATTTCTTCCTCTGTGCATGATTTAACCTTTTTCAAGATGTTTTTTAAATGAGGTGGGTTTCATGGCTTTAGGATTACAAATGATGCTGCAATCTCCACTATTCTTGTACACATATCTTTGGTCACTCCTGCAGATATTTCTATAGTGTAGAGAACAGGATGTGCCAGTTTTACACTACAGCATTTATATAATGCTTCTAATTTGAGTACATTCTACAAATTTATCTTCCGTGGGAGCGGTACCAAATCATATTCCAATTTTGTTCCCAATTCTATCAATGTCCCTTTTGTCATTTACTTGCTGGCACAACAAACTTTTCTACACATCGATGTATGATATTCCACTGAAGGGAGAGGCATCCTCCTGGCTTAACTGAGGGGGTGAACAACTGAAGGACATGGTGGACATTACACACAGATATTCTGTGGCATAGGATGAGCTGCTAAACTTCTAGGATGTTTTAAAGTCCTCCAATATCTGTAATTGTTTTCTATGGTGACCAAGCCATGCGGGTCCAGAGAAGATGCGCCACAGTGACCTCTTTGACAGCTTTCTGTCAAGTCGTTTATCCAAGGGGAGCAAAATCACAAAGGTCCCAGATGATTTTTTTCTTCTGCCCTTTCCTCTTTTCTTCATAAATCTTGGTTTTGCTTTTGTTTGACCAAACCAATCTAATGCCTGTTCTCCCTCCTATACAATGGTAAATCAACACGCAAATAGCTATCCCTTTATTATTCTTTGATAGATTTCTGCAGCGGCTATGTCCATAAAAATTAGCCCATTTGAGATACATCATTGGAGCCAACAGAATGAGCCATTTGCGATACATCATTGGAGCCAACAGAATCCTGCACCCAACAGGCATCTTTTGCAGACCTGGGCCCTTAGAGCTATTGGCTCAAGTTCCTTCAGTTCTTCTACCGAATATTTATGAGTAGAAACTGAGCTCTTTGGCTTTTACCCACTACTATGGCTATAGTACATTTTCTTTCTCTCGTCTCTCTCATTTTTATATCATGATTTTCTGCCATCAGTGGCACCAGTGTGGGTTTCTTGTTTTGATGTTATCGAGTGAACTTCTGGGATTGTTTTACGAGTATTGGTATTAAATTCTTCTGTTGATGAAGACTTGTGTTGTACCCAGTTTTTCCTTAGTATAAAAATGAGGTTAATAAGAACATTTTTGGTAGAAGCCTTGTTGGACGTATTGCTCATTTAATGGTGGCAATCAATAAAAGCAAGTGTGCTTGCTTTTCAGGTAGGCTTAACTGGATGAGAAACTGCCAATTATTAGAACAGCTGTTGTGCTAAATTGCAGTCCAACTAACATCACACAGCAATATCATACACACTCTGTATCAGGAAGCGGGAGAGGCAACAACTTTCAAAATCAATTTTTCTATGTTTCCTTTCATTTTCTTGTGAACCCTTAATGGCATCTTTGAAGGTGGCTATGGTCACACCAAGTGTCACCACCAGCCTATTCAAGTCTTGCTGCAGAGCCATGGAGTGATACAGCAGGACAACCCTGCCAAGTCTCAAGCTCATAAACACCAGGCAGTAATTGATGCATATGAAATGAGAAGGGTCAGATGATTCCTCCCTCTCCTGCCATGTCTGTGCCTCTCTTTGCAGCTGCCGTGTCGCTGAAAACAATTGCTCATGCTTATTTTCTCAAAGGTAAAGCCAGACATTAATCAAAGCTGTGAAAATAGATTTTATTCAGTAACTACTGTCCATAGAGGAAGGGGCTGAGGTCCATCGCATTTGTGCAGAGGTGATGGCATTCTAATCAGAGAGTAAGGCAGGGGAGAGGGCGGGGCACAAGTGAAACATTACAAAAGATTGGTCATTGCAAGCTTCTGCCTCATCAAGACAGCTGTGTCTGCCAGCTGTCAATATTGGACATTAGGATTCTAACCTCCCACAGAGACCAGAAGACAGAGACTCAGTCCTTCCTAAGGACCACACCTCAAAGGAATGGCTTTCAAATCCTGTGGAAAGACACACTGGAGTCCCTAGGAGATATACACATATCTCAAAGGGATGGAAAAGGATTCCTTCTTAGTAAGTGCTATAAGAAAGAACCTACCATCATCAGCAGATATTGGCCAGAATTAAAGTAAGTTCCCCTGGCAGCCTTGAGCTTTTCTAGGTAGGCATTGTCATGGGAGCCTAGGGTAATTCACAGGACATGGTCTTATGCTATTAGAAGCCATGACAGAGTCTGATCATCTCTTAGCACAGAGGTTTAAACTGAGTCTTTGTTTGCTGAGTTCGGTGGTTCTCACTTTCCATCCCCCCATTCCATGGCCAGGATTTTACTGGACTCTGATAGTTGGACATGGCCATGGGCCATTTTTAGTGACGTTCAAGCAACCCAGGCATATCTATTGAGATCTGAATGAAAATAAAGGAAACCATGAGATTGAGAGTGGGCCCCACAATAGGTATGCGTTAACAATATTCAGGAGATAAAAATACTTCTAGGATTTGTCAAAATGGAAAGTGACTTATGCAGCCAGGATGAAATTCAAACTTACATTATCAAAGTATCCAGTTTATTGATATTTTGTATAAGAAAGCCATGGCAAAATGACAATCCACAAGTGGCAGTGGTATGTACGACTCCATAATGTCAAAATTATCCTCACGTTAAATGAAACTCCTACGTGTTGCTACAGTAAGGGAACGGAAGCCAATGTTATGCTGGAATATATTAATTGTCATGGGATAAACAGGCAGGACATGATGCTACATTTGTTAGTCACTTCTATTGAGAGTATTTGTGAAGGTTAATTTTTGTATCACTTTGACTGGGCCAGGGAGTGCCCAGATATTTAGTTAGACATGATTTCTCACTGTGTCTCTGAGGGTGTTTCCGGAGGAGATTGACATTTGAATCAGTAAACTGAATGAAGCAGATTGCCCTCCCCAGTGTGAGTGGGCCTCATCCAACCCATGGACGGCTTGAATAGGATGAAGGGTTAAGAAAGAAGTTTTTCTGCTCACTGTCTTTGAGCTGGGACATCAGTCTTCTGCCTTAAGCCTTGGACTTGGTCTTGAACTATATTCGACTCTCCTAGGTCTAGAACTTACTCAGAGTAGAACTTGGGCTTCTCTGCTTCTGTGTGTGTGTGTGTGTGTGTGTGTGTGTGTGTGTGTGTGTATCCTGCTCATTTTCTTTCTCTGGAGAACTAATATAGTATTATAGGCCAGTTGCCAGTTTTTGTCTTTATTCTCTTGAAAGGTGTAAAATAAATAAATAAAACAAAACCCTGGAAGGCTCTCAAAGAACAACAGTAAGGATTACTAGAAGTTTTAAAGTTTTAGGAAAAGCCCTAAGAACAGCTTTTGTTAGAACTGTCTTTAAGAAAATGACGGGTGTTGGGAAAAATATTGTTGCTTTAATGTTTTTAAGCAAAGGCATGATCAGTCAAGGATAAATATACTTGGGATTTTTAAGTTAATTTTTACGTTTTAATAATTCACATACAATCTTAAGAACTCAGAGAGAAAAAGAGAGGTCCCTTGTACCCTTTACTCAGTTTCCTCCAATGGTAACATCTTGGTAATGTTTCCAAAATTGTAATATTTGCAAATACTGCAAATGTATTGTAAATGCAACAGTACCAGGAGCTTGACATTGATACAAGCAAGGTACAGAACATTTCCATCAACACCAGGATTCATCACGTGGCTGTTTTTATAGCCATGACCCTGTATCATCAGTGCTGCTCCTCCTTCCCTCCTTAACCCCTGGCAACTACTAACCTATTGCCCATTCATATATAATTTATTCATTTCAAGAATGTTACATAAATAGAATCCTACATGTCACCTTTGGGATTACCCTTTGTCCACTCAGCATAATTCTGTGGAGATTCATCCAGGTTATTGTGGGTATCAATAGTTTGTTGTTTTTAAAAAAGTTATTGAGGACTATTCGATGCTATGGACATATAACATAGTTTATTTAACCATTCTCCTCATGAAAGTCATCTATACATTGTTTCCCCAGTTTTGCCTATTAAAAACAAGGCTGCTATAAACTTTAAGTATACAGATTTTGTGTGAACATAAGATTCTATTTCTCTGTGATAAATGCAGGGAATGCAATTTCTAAGTGGTATGGTAGTTGCACATATGGTTTTAAAAGTAAAAACTATACAGATATTCCCAAGAGTGGCTGTAACCTTTTACATTCCCACCAGCAATGTATGAGTGATCCAGCTTTCTCTGAATCCTTGACAGAACTTGATGTGGTTAAGCTTTTCTTTTGGTCATTCTGATAGGTATGTAGCAATTTCTCATTGTGATTTTAATTAGTATATCACTAGTTGCTACTAATGTTCTGATTTCAACATATGAATTTGGGGGAGAGGGCTGGGCACAATGCATCCCATAACACTGTGTATTCTGATGTGGTTGGGTGTTCTAAAATTGTCAATTTAAGTCCTGATGGTTGATCATGCTGTTGGGTTCTTCTACATTCTTGTTGATTTTTTGTCTGATTGCTGTATAAATTGTAAGAAAGGGGGATGTTGAAGCATATAGCAATATTTATGAATTTGTCTAGTTCTCTGTTCAGTATTTTCAGTTGTTACATAGACATTTATGACTTTTGTCAGGGGAGGAGTTGGTGGATTGGCTGTTTCCTCATTATCTAATATCCCTCTCTGTCTCTGATTAGTTTCTTTGTTCTGAAATATACTACATCTGACATTAATATAGCCAGTCTTGCTTTTCTTTGTCTAAGGTTTGCATGATATATCTTTTCCCATCCTTTTGATTTCAACTTGCCTGTATCATCATATTTGAAGGTAGTCTCTTTGTAGCCAGGATGTAGTTGGGTCATGTCCATTAACCTACTCTGCCAATCTGTGTCTTGTAATTGGTGTACTTAGGCCATTGATATTTAATATGATGATTGATATGTTAGGGCTTAAGTCTGTCATTATATTTTTCCTTTTGTGTTTGTTCTCTCTGTTGTTGTTTTCTGGATATGCTTTCTTTTCCTTACCTTCCTGTGGTGACTTGAACATCTTTGAGAATGGTATTTTGCCTTATCCATAGTGTTTCTATCTGTTTGCATAGCCCTCTTGATTTTTACAGACATTCATATGTCTGTGCATCTATATCTGACCACACAGTATACTGGTATCACTGTTGTATCAGCTTCAGTGAACGATAGATGAGTTACCTCCCTTGTAGGTCTCTTTACCCTCCCAGTTTATAATTGTTTCAAACATTTTCTTTAAGGAGAGTTAGAACCACATCGAACGATGCTGCAATTTTTTCTGAAACCATCAATCATAGTTTAGAAAACTCAAGAGAAGGAAGGCCTATTTTGCTTATCATATTTTTTTAAATTTTCTTTCTGATGTCCCAAGGTTCCTTCTTTAATCATTCCCTTTCTGTCTAGAGAAGTCCCTTTAACCTTTCTTTTAGGGTAGAACTGCTGGTCAGAGATTCCCTTAGCTTTTCTCAATCTGAAACTGTTTTGATCTTCCCCTTAACCCTGAAAGATGTGTCTGCTGAAGAGAGGAGTCTGGGCTGACAATTGTTTTCTTTCACGGCTTGAAAAGCACTGGGCAACTTCTTTCTGTCTCCATGGTTTCTGATGAGAAATCCATCATCGCCAAAATTATTTTTCCTTTCTAGGTAAGGTGTTACCTTTCTCTGTTGCTTTCAAGATATTTTCTTTGTCTTTCATTTCCGACATTATATTTTTTCACGTGTCTTGCCACGGACCTCTTTGGGTTTTATCCCATTTGGGGTTCTCATGGCTTCTCGAACCTGTAGGTTTACGTCTCTTGCCAACTCTGAGAAGCTTTTAGCCATTTATTTCTTTATGTTTTCAGCCTTCTCCTCTTCCTCTTCCCCTTCCAGACATAGATAACAACATGAAAGTGAGACCTTTTGAGGTAGTTTCACAGGTCCCTGAGGTTCAGTTCACTTTCTCACCCAGTCTAGTTTTTCCCTGTTAAGATTGTGTAATTTCTTTTTTTTTTTTTTTTTTTCATGTGCCGTGGATGGATTTCTTTGCTGTGCACCATCCATTCTGCTGTTCAGTCCATGTGCCGGACTTTTTATTTTGGTGGTTGTATTTTCCACTTCTAATACTTCCATTTGGTTCTCCTTTAAATCTTGTATTTAATTGCTAAGGCTTTCTATTTGTCCATTGATTTCAAATGTGCTCATAATTACTAAAGCATTTTCATCAGGCTTGCATGCTTTAAAATCTTTGTCAGACAATCCCAACACCTCTCTCATCATATTGCCAGTGTGTATTTGCTGTCTATTTTCATTCAGTATGAGATTTTCCTGGTTCTTGGTATGATGAATGATTTTCAATTGAAACTTGGACTTTTGGGTATTATGTTATCAGACTCTCGATTTTATTTAAACCTTCTGTTTTAACTACCTTTTTCTGAGTCTGCTTCTGCAGGGAAAGGGGAGTAGCGCCATCTCATTGTAGCCAGGTGTGTGTAGAAATCCAAGTTTCTCCCTTGACCTACCTCTGTTGACACCCTAAGTGGAGGGCCCGCGAGGAAAGAGCAAGGATGAGGCCCCTCGGCTTGGGCGAAGGGTGGGCAGGGAGGGTCCTGCGGCTGCTGGGAGGACCAGAAGGGTCGATACCCTGTGAAAGAATGAGCCGTGATTGCCGGCGCCAGGGAAAAGGCCCCGAGGCGGGGTCTACAGCCTTGGAGGGATGGCGTCCGTACTCCTGCGCGCCCGGGACTCGGAAGCTCAAAACCCGCCGGCTGCTGCAACTTCTGGGAGCCGGAGAGTGTCAGCGGGGCGAATCCCGCACACCGGCGCTTAGTTCTGGAACTGGATACCCCGCGGAAAGAATCGGGATCCCGTAGCCCGGCTATGGGTCTCCAGGGTCTTCATTTCGGGAGCAGGCGGGGAACCCTCAGCCCGGGCCTATTGCGATCCGCAGTCTTCTTACCTGAGGGATCGCAGGTGCTTCCCGGGGCCTTTTGCCAGCACTTTCCTGGGGCCGCGGGAATGTCGAGATGCAGCCGAATTTCAGCCGTCATAGGCAGCAATATGCAGTTGCCCAAGGCGGCGCCTAAGATTTTCGTGGATATGTCCTCAAGGGGCGGTGCTCGGGTCGTTTAGCTAGAGTGGGGTCAGCAGGTTTGCCTCACACACGAAAGGTGGCTTTCATAATGACCTTTTCTTTTTCTTTTTTTTCAAGGGAGGGGAGTGGAGCTGAGGGGTGGGATGGGGGAACTTAGCTGCATCTTTGATCAGAAGAAGCACGGGAGGAGTTCCATTATTATCTGAAACCCCGCTGAGCGCTAGGAACCAGGCCCGGTTTGCCCGCGGTGAGTTGGATCGGAGACGAGGGCGCCGGATGAGGTGGACGTCATGTTAGCTTTAGATCCAGAAATTTCCAGTCTTCTCATCTACCGCCGAAATCTTCTTTCTGAACATTTCAAGCTGACAGCTACAATGTCTCTGAAACCAAGGAGGTCTGTCCTGTGAAGCCCACTTGGCTTCCTCGCTCCCGGAGCACAGTTGGAACCGGTTGAATTGCGTGGCTGAACAAAAGAAAACGAACCTAAATCTGCACCTGGAGCTCGAGCCAAAGACCCCTCAATTCAGTTTCATGCTCTACGAATTGAACTAGTTTGGGGCGAAAGGGGACGCCTACACATGTCTTTATCGGTGGAGCCCCTTGAGCCAGTTCAGAGATCAGGAACCAGAAGGACTGGGCTCATAACCCGCTGAGAGCCAAGTCTGCACTCTGGTGGCAAGGAAACTGAGGCTCAGAAAGAGAGCAAGTGCTTGGCTCTGCCTCACACGGTGCTACAGCTAGGCTAGAATGGAACACCGCTGTTTCCTTGTGGCCTGGCCTCAATACAGCCCAAAGCAGCGGCCAGGCTGGCAGAGGTGAGAGGTGTTGAGCAGCTGGGCAGTGACTGCTTGGAGCCCTGCAGTCTTGCAGCCCGCTTGGGTCACAGAGAGCCAGTTTCAGTTGGGCTTTCCTCCTCTTAAAAAGTTAGTATTTACCTCCTCTTTTTTTCTTCAGACAAGTAGATTGGCAATTTTGTTGGTCTCCCTGGTGGTCTAGTGGCTAGGATTCGGCGCTTTCACCGCCGCGGCCCGGGTTCGATTCCCGGTCAGGGAATGTGTTTTGCAACATCCCCAAATTGTGTGCGAAGATTTGATAGAGAAACACACCGGTGATGATTAAAATGCAGAAATATGTTCCCAGCCGCAATATTTGTAATAATAAATGTTCATCAGTTTGGAAATGTTATAGGTTGCGATCCCTCCATACCATAAAAAGATATGCAATTATTTCAAAGGTGGATGTAGATAATGATAATAGCCACGATGAGGCCACCGGTGATGATGATAGTAATAATGGCTAATGCTCTTGGAGTATTTACTATGCATTCGGGCCTGGGCTCAATGTTTTACTGCTATGTCTTATTTAAACTTGGAACAACCCATTTTGAAATGCATTCCTGTTGGGCCCATTTTACAATGCAGAAATGGAGGCACAGAAAACCTGAGTGACTTCAGAATCACACCGCCACGGAATGAGGCTATCTGCTCGCGTCTACGGCTTCATGGAGAGAAGAGTCCAAAGTTCTCTTGTTCTTCTGCTAGGGATTGTCATCTGCTCAGAGATGTGCAGCCTGAGGAATCAGCGAAGGCAGGTGCGGCGAGGAGGGAGGGAGAGGAAGGAGGTGTGTATTGGGCTTGGGATAGGTAGATTCTGGAGCTCCAGAATTGAGCTTTTGCCTAAAATGCACCTTTTGTAAACAGCATTTATTTTTCTAACAAACCCTTAAGCCTTCAGGCAGGATTTTCATCATCTTACTTGAAGCAGATGGGCAACAAAGACCCCCATATATCTGGACGTGGAAGAATGAAGGTCCGAAAAGAATAGTTACAAGGTTAACTACGCCTCTTCGTGGAGCAGGACACGTAGTCTTTAGTTTTTTTGCCGATGACTGCCCTGATTGCTCCACAAAGAGGCAAGTGGTGCCTGGAAGTCTGATGACATCTGCCTCAGACACCTGTCCGTTATTAAATGCCCCCATCCCCAGGTTGTGCATCCTCACTTCTTTGTGCCATTGCACAGGTTCTAGATGCCTGAGGGTGTGGTGACATAGAGGCCAGAAGTTGTGTGGTTGCCATGTTTCCGAGTTGACACCAGGCCGTGTGAGTAGGGGCAAGATGCAGGAATGCCAGATCCACGACATTCTCCCTGGCCCACACTGCCTCCTGCACTTCCCCTATGGGAAGCTGCCCCACCACACGTGACCACCATAGCCTCTTGCTCTGAAGTCAGCCACTTCCCCATCCTTTGCTATGCTTAATTTGTCGTGCTCACCGCTTGTATTCCCTGTGCCCGAATGGGGAAATGCTTGTGGGGAGGACACCAGCCGGTTGTGTTCCCACTGCCTGTTCCCTTCTTGATGCCTCCAGATGTGGGCTCGGTGGGGCAGGACTTGCTCACCATGCAGCTACTCACCTAGACCAAGGCTTCACACCTCGTGAGCACCCAATGCTCGGTGAATGAAGGCGTTCCAATGCAGGTTTCTGAAAGACATCAAGAATTCTACTGGACTTCCCACTTTTAGTCCTTTGAATAATTCGGGTAATGGGAAGATAGGAAAAGCTTTTCAAACCTAGGTGTTCTTTGTAAGGTTTATTCCAAGTCTAGAGGCACCTTCTGGAATGAGCTCCCCTCTCTGTAAGGGGACACCCCCTCAGCCTGTGGGACTCTGTAGGCAGAGAGGAAGGTAAACCCTGAACATTGAAGAGGAGGAGAAGAAAGTGGGTAATACTAGGGGCAGCCTGGAGTATGAGAGACAGACAGACACACAGATGGAGAGGTTGGAAAGGCTGGGCTGGGTCAAGGAGGAGTCAGGAAGCAAAAGGACCTATATGTCCAAGAGCCAGATTTAGGGTGTAAAAGTCAAGAGTTCAGTTTTGCTGAAGAGAGTCAACAAAAGAACCAAGGCAAAGGGAGCCAATAACTCCAAGAATCCAGGTCTGCATAAGAAGCATGGTCAGGTGCAGGATCCTATGGCTCTAGAGATTTGTCTCCAGTGAGATGAGTTTTACAGAAAAACAAAACAAAACAAACACCGTCAAAGAAGGAATAAAACACAGAGGTAGTTATTAGTGTGCCAATTCACCCTTGTCTAGGAGGGAGAACAGTCCGTAGATCGTTTGCATTCAACAAAAGCAGAATGCAATTCATAAAGAAAAGAGAAGAGGAACAAATGTCTAGAAGGAGCCATTCTTTCCTCTCCTATTTGATAAGCCTCTTGACAGGAAGCAGTTCAGGGTCCCTCCAGCTAGTTTTCTCTGGATTCAGTTAGGTAAATCACCAGAGAAAACAATTACAATTACTGGAAGACTTTCTAAACATCTTGGAGGTTTAGCTGTGGAACACGTGCCAGAGAGTATCTCTGGGCAGTCAGTGTCCACCATGTCTTTCTGCTGCGTCTCCTGCTTAGGTAAGTCAGGCGGGCACCACCCCCTCACTGGTACATCAGACTGATGTATGGAAACTTTGCTGTGCTGGCAAGAGCATGAAGGAAAAGTCTCTCACTGAGTTGGAAAAATATATTGGAAGATAAATTGGCACACCTCCTGTTGAAGTCAAACTAAGAACACGTAAAGAGATGCCTTCGGCTCCTGGCAATGTTGGAGTAACAGATGCCCGATTTACTCTCCTACCTGAAATCTGCCCACTGCTCCTCTCTGCAAACAAACAGATGCCTGTAATCCCAGCAGTTTGGGAGGCCGAGGTGGGCTGATCCCTTGAGTGCAGGAGTTTCAGACCAGACTGGGCAACATGACAAAACCTCAGCGCTACCAAAAAAATTCAAATAATTATCCAGGCATGGTGGTGTGTGCCTGTAGTCCCAGCTACTCAGGAGGTTGCAGTGGGAGGATCATTGGAGCCTGGGAGGCAGAGGTTGCAGTGAGCCAAGATTACACCACTGAGTTCTAGCTTGGGCTACAGGGTGGGACCCTGTCTCATGGAAGGAAGGAAGGAAGGAAGGAAGGAAGGAAGGAAGGAAGGAAGGAGCCGGTGTGGTGGCTCACAACTGTAATCCCATCACTTTGGGAGTTTGAGTCCAGTGGATCACAAAGTCAGGAGATGAAGACGATCCTGGCTAACACGGTGATACCCCCATCTCTACTCAAGTTACAAAATACAAAAAATTAGCTGGGCGTCATGGCACATGGCTGTAGTCCCAGCTACTTGGGAGGCTGAAGCAGGAGGACTACTTGAACACGGGAGGCAGAAGTTGCAGTGAGCCAATATCACACCAAAACCACAGTATCAGAGATGAGAAATTTGCTGGATGGGATTAACAGCAGATTAGACGTTGAGGAAGAAATGATCAGGGAACATGGAACCATGAATAATTGAAAATATGCAAAATGAAACTCACAGACAAAAGATTTTGTTTTAGTGAAAAGATTATCAGTGAACTGTAGGGCAGACTTAAGAGGTCTAATTTATGAGTAATGGGAGTCCCTGAGAAGGAGCGGGGAGGAAAGGAAACATTTATTTTCTTTCTGTGTTATTTTTATTAGGAATGGGGTCTCAGTACGTTGTCCAGGCTGGTCTTGAATTTCAGGCCTCACTCAACACTTCCCGATTTGGCCTCCTGAAGGTGTGAGCCACTGTGCCTGGCCAATTTCTGAAGAAACAATAGCTGAAAAGTTCCCAATCATAACAAAAATTATAAATCCAGTGACCCAAAAAGTTGAGGAAACCAAAGCACAAGAAACAAGAAGAAAACCACTCCTAGATACATCTTAATAATATTGCTCAAATCCGACCAGA
Source organism: Chlorocebus sabaeus (assembly GCF_047675955.1). Lineage (NCBI taxonomy): Eukaryota > Metazoa > Chordata > Mammalia > Primates > Cercopithecidae > Chlorocebus > Chlorocebus sabaeus. The sequence continues at coordinate 14,411,477 of NC_132923.1, forward strand.
AGAAAAAGACATTGTACATCAGGAACAAAGATGAGGATTGCGTCAGCTTCCTTTCTGCTCTGCCGGACGCTACCAGGAGCAGCAATGCACAAGAGGAGACAGAGAAGCAACATCTTTAAGGTACTGAGGGGAGGGGAAGTTAGCCTAGAATACTATGCCAGAAAAAATAAATTCCCAAAAGTGGAAGTGAAATAAGGACATTTAGAGATGTACAAAAGCTGACCGAATTCACTACCAGCCCGCCCACACTACAAGAAACATCAAAGCAGTCCTCCAGGCAGAAGGAATCCAATACCAGATGAAAATCCAGATCTACAGGAGGAAATGAAGAACACCAGAAATGGGTAACTATACTAGGTATTTTTTTATTTTGTAAATTTCTTTTGTAAAAATTTGACTATTTAAACAAAAGCAATAACACTGTGTTGTTGGGTTTATAACATACCTAAAAGTAAAGTACATGTCAGCAGTAGCGTCAAGGCCAGAAGGTGAGGTTTAATATCACTTGAAGGTTGACTGTGATCAGTTAAAAAGGTTTGCTCTAAGCCCTAAGGCAATTACTAAAATAACAAAAAGAAAGAGTTATAGTTAATAAGCCAACAGAGGAGAGACAATGGAATCATATAAAAACCGTGTGAACACTATGATAGAGTAATTGCTCTTCCTATAGTAATTGAACCACTATGCTGTAGAAATTCTTACACCAGTGGCTGAAAATGCCCGTACAAGAATGTCTAGAGCATTATATGTTAATTGTAAAATCACGGAACCAATTTAACCTCAAAAGCGTATAGAAAGGGCTAAATGAATGACAGTTAAAGAGAGAGAGAGAGAAGAGCGCGCCAGGCGCGGTGGGTAATCCCAGCACTTTGGGAGGCCGAGGCGGGCGGATCACGAGGTCAGGAGACGGAGACCACCCTGGCCAACATGGTGAAACCGTCTCTACTGAAAATACAAAACTTCTCTGGGCGTGGTGGCGCGTGCCTATAATCCCAGCTACCCGGGAGCCTGAGGCAGGAGAATTGCTTGAACCAGAGAGTCGAAGGTTGCAGTGAGCCGAGATCGCGCCACTGCACTCCAGCTGCAACAGAGCGAGACTCCGTCTCAAAACTGGAGGGTGGGGGGGAAGAGAGAGAGAGAGAGAGGGAGAGAGAGAGATTCCAGAATCCTAGCGGACCTTGATTTATGTCCTCATGTCGTACGCCAGACACGGAGGAGAGGAGGGTAAAGTTGGTCTTGTTGGTCTTGCTCTGTCGCTCTGCCTTTCCATGAGAGCATGTGCTGGATAGAAGAAAGTTACCAGCGGTTTAAGCATTTTTAAAATGCAAGAAACTCTCCATAGAACGGGCTCGAACCACCCACCTCTAGACTTGGAAGCAAGCACACCACCGGACTGCGACACAAGGACAGTCAACTCTTGCTCTGGTATTACCATGCAGAGCAAGCGCCCATCCAACGTTAGGCGGAGCCACCGCCTTTTGTAGAACAATTGTGCAGGTTCCAAAGCCTGGGAAAACCAGAGAGGCGCATCTTGCTGGCTACGGTTGAAACCCGTGCATTGAGTGATTCCGAAGCCGGAAGCGCAGGGGAACGGCCATCGCCGCGTCCTGCCTCTCGCAGGCGTCAGACCCAGCATCCCAGGAAACGTCCGGGTCCGCGACTCCCTGGGCCTGAGCAGCGTGGGTCCCAAGGAAAGCAAGCAGAGATGGCTCTTCCCGTTCTTGGCACCGCCTTCACCCGAGTCTTTGCGCTGCTTGCGCTCTTCTCGCTCACCTCGGCTTGGGTCGGTGGGGCGGGAGAGAGGAAGGGTGAAAAGGAGAAATACGGAGAGGCGGGAGGGAAGCAGAGGCGGTGCGGACGAGGACAGAGAGACCTCCCGAGAGAGGCTGGTGCAGGGAGGCCCAAGCTGGAGTGGAGGAGATGAGAATTGTTCTCATCACGTATGAGGACTGGGAGGAAGGGAGGGAAAAGCAGAGCCGGCATAAAAGAAAGAAAAGCGGGAGCCCCCCGTGGCTGTCTGGGAACAAATCCACTTGATAATCGAAATCTATTGACGTCAAAATTACTAGCGCAAACTCAGACGTTGTAGCTTGGCCTGTGGCTCGCCGTGATCGTATAGTGGTTAGTACTCTGCGTTGTGGCCGCAGCAACCTCGGTTCGAATCCGAGTCACGGCAACGTCGTTCGTTCAGGCTATCGCTTTTTGCTCCCGGCCTCACAGCTCACCAATCTGGCAAGGAATCCAAGGGAAGCCTTGGGCGTGCTCTATCCTGTTTCTGAGCCTCATGCAGCAAATAACCCAGTCAGCCCTGTTGGTGGCTTACACGGAGGCAATGGTGTGCTCAGAACCATTTTTCCAGTCACTGGGGACAGGTCAGGGGAAGGAAAAGAGACCTCACAGCTCACCAACCTGGGGAGGAGTCCAAGGGAAACCCTGGACATGCACACTCCTGTCTCTGAGCCTCACAGAGCAAATAACCCAGTCAGCCGTGTTGGTCGTGGCTTACACGAAGGCAATGGTGTGATCAGAACCTGTTTTCCAGTCACTGGGGCTGTTACACACGAAACTACGACAAGCTTTTAATGGCTTCAAACTCCAAACTGTTTGTTGTGGCCTCCCATGGCTTGTCTCCGTGCCCATCACCAAGTTTATATGTCAACAGGAAAGTGTGGAAAAGGGCAATCTCTTGCAGGGGTCTTTCCACCTCCACTCTGCTGGGTAGAAATGGGCCTTGGGCCTGGAGCACTTCCTTCCCAAGAGACAAGGAGTCCTCACAGCCTGTGCTGGGCTCACCTCCTTGTGTAGGAGTATCTTTCCCGGATCAGACTTAGTTCCACTTAAACATGTGCATCAACTGGCACCTGACCAGCTGCTGTATCTGCCCCCTACTGAGAGGAGGGGGCGGGACCCTTTCTTCTGCTTCTCAAGAGGTTGTGTGTGAGGCCAAACGGAGGACCTGCTGGCCATGGGGGACCAACGCACAGGACTAAAGCAGAGCCCATACCCCGCTCTGTCTCCTCTCTGTGTGAATAATGTGTTGTTCTTCCATCCAGCACTTGACTGCTTGTATTTCCTTGGTGACTCTGATACCAAGAGGCTGTGGCCAGAAGTGTTCAGACTTCTACTCCTGCTGATAAGGAACAGATTCCACTTGCTAGACAAGAAGAATGAAGATTCTTCTTGCGTGGGTCTTTTTGTGGACATGTGCATTCATTTCCTTTGAGGAATACCAAGTACTAGAATTGTTGGGTCATAGGGTGGGTGCAATGTTAACTTTATTAGAAACGGCCAAATGGTTTCTTCTAGAATGGTTTCTCACCAGCAAGGAGAGTTCCACTGGCTGAACATCCTTGACAGTACGTGGTGTGTTCTGTCTTTTAAATACACCCGTTCTGGTGGATGTAAAACGGTACCACATCGTGGCTTCAATTTGTGTTTCCTTTAATGAGTAATGCTGTTGAGCATATTTACTAATGTCTTTCACTATTTAGCAATCCTTCTTTGCAAAGAGAGGCTATCGAAGCAATTTCCCTAATTCAATTGGGTTGACTTTTTATTACTGATTTCTACATTCAAGATTTGAGTCATTTTTTTTTTTCCGGTAAACACAGTGCAATTATCTTCTCCCAGTCTGTGGCTCACCTTCTTACTTTCTCATGGTGATTCTTGATGAGCAGAAGTTGATAACTTTGGTGAAATTCTACTTTGCTTTATTTTTTCCTGTTATCTCTTAAGGCAGAAATGTATTCTGCTACATTCTCTTCCAATAACTTAAGAGTTTCGTTTTAATTTCTAAATCTATGGCATATCAAGTTCATCTCCTGACCACAGCAAGCTTAGCATCTGCTAATGTCCTGATCCCCAGGAAACTTCTCTATACTGTAAATACACTGGCAAGAGTTCCTTCTCTGCTCTTCGACAGCTACAGGCCCTGTGCCTCCCTCCATTTCTTCCCTACTCCTCTCTCCCTCCATCTCCTTCTCTCTCTCCTCTGTTGTAGCTGAGAATCCCAGAGACACCTGAAACAGAGAAGTGGACAGGTCCAGTCTAACCTATGTCCAAGAACCCAGGTTCTGTGTTGGAAATCTGTGTCAGCTCTTGCCTGACCTTGGTTAAGTATCTTAAATTTTATGTGCCTCAACATTTTTCTATGGAAGGTTGGGCCACTTCACAAACTCTTCCTTACACTGCTGTTGTCAGACATGCCTGGATTTAGTGACTACTCAATCAATAATGTAATCACTAGAATTATAAAAATCATTGTCATTGTCCTCTGCCTTATTTGTGAATAATCATTCTCCAGATTGTTTTCACTTTACCTTTGCTTCTAGAACTTCATGCAGATGGAATCACCGTGCATCTACTCTGTTGTACATGCTTCTTTCTCTCTGCATAATGTCTCTGGCTCTACCCATTGCTGAGTGTAGCAGAAGTTCATTCCTCTTTCATTGCTGAGTAGTATTCCATTGCAAAGAAACAGCACAGTTTGTTTGCCATTCCCGCCCCACCCCCAAACCCAATAACGAGCCTTTGGGTATTGGCTATTCTGAATAAATTGGTATTGGCTATTCTGAATAAGCCTGCTTTGAACTTTCTTCCCACAAGAGATATTGAGGGCATCTGTTTTCATGTCTCTTGGGGAAAACCTAGGTGCAGAATTGCTGGTACCAAAGAGTAGGATATGTGCAAGTCCATAAAAACAGCCAAAACTTGTCCCAAAGTAGTTGTGTCGTTTTACATTTCTATCAATGACATGTGAGAGTTGTTGTTGTTCTTCATCTTCTCCAAGATTAGGTGTTTCCTCTCCTTATAAATTTAGCCATGCTACAGGGAGTTACGGTGGTGTCTCAATGTGGTTTTAATTTCCATTTTCCTGATAGTTAAACATACTGTATGTACTTTGTTGGCCATGTGTGTACCTTTTATTCTTGTGTATCAGTTCAAGTGTTTTACCTATCTAGCATACTTGGGTTGATTGGGTTTTTGTTGTTGTTGTTGTTGTTGTTTTAATTACCAGGTAAGAAGATCTCACCATACATCATAGTTACAGGGTTTAGGGGTCAGATAGGTTTTGTGACTGTTTTCTCCCAGTCTGAGGTTGACTTATTCCTTCACTTTCTTTGTGGTGTCTTTTGGTGAGAAGATACGGCTAATATTGATGAAGTCTAATTTATCAAGTCTTTCCTTTATACACGTTTTTTTCTGTGCCCTGTTTAATAAATCTTTGTCTACCAACAAGTCACAAAGTAGCCTCGAAATGCTTTATAGTTTCAGCTTTTAAGTTTTGGTCTATAATGTCTCTCAAGTTACTTTCAGGTATAGTGTGAGGGAGAAATAACCTTGTTCATCTTCCCCTTCTCTTTTATGAAAGTCAATTAATTGAAACTATTTCCTTTGCCCCTTGAACTGCTTTTATTGAAAACCTGTGGCCGGTCATGGTGGCTCATGCCTATAATCCCAGCACACTAAGAGACTGAGGCTGGTGGATCACTTGAGCCCAGGAGTTGGAGACCAGTCTGGGCAACATGGCAAAACATCATGTCTACTAAAATGCACCTGTAGTATGAGCTACCCGGGAGGCTGAGGCAGGAAGATCACTTCAGCCTGGGAAGCAGAGGTTGCAGTGAGCCAAGATCAGGCCACTGCACTCCAGCCTGGATGACAGAGTGAGACCCTGTCTCAGAAAGCAAAAAGAAATTAATAAACAAACAAAAAATCCCTATGGATCTTATAGCTGTGGGTCAGTTTCAGGTCTCCCAAGTCAATCTGTTTATGTATTTGGGTCTCCCAATGCTGCTTGCACACTGCCTTGTTTATGACAACTTAGAGTGAGTCTGAAAGTCAGGTTGTGCAAGTCCTCTGGTTTTCTTTTTCATACAGCACAATAAGCTTTGAATTAGGTCATAACTTATGTAACCACCACACAGATCAACATATGCTGTCACCTCATCCTTCTCATTTCAGTGTGGGACACAAGCCCTCGCTCATCTATGCTGATTGCCCCCTTGGGGCCAAGGATCCTTGTTATGGGAAATCAGGGACCCCGAATGGAGAGACCAGCTGGAGCCATGGCAGAGGAACATAAATTGTGAAGATTTCATCTTAATATTTATCAGTTCTCAAATAATACTTTTATGATTTCTTATGCCTGTCTTTAATCTCTTAATCCTGTTATCTTCATAAGCTGAGGATGTACGTCACTTCAGGACCACTGTGATAATTGTGTTAACTGTACAAATTGATTGTAAAACATGTGTCTTTGAACAATATGAAATCAGTGCACCTTGAAAAAGAATAGAACAATAGCGATTTTTATGGAACAAGGGAGGACAACCATAAGGTCTGGCTGCCTGTGGGGTCAGGCAAAAAGAGCCATATTTTTTTCTTGCAGAGGATCTATAAATGTACATTCAAGTAGGAAACATATCACTAAATTCTTTTCCTAGCAAGGAATATTAATATTGATACCCTGGGAAAAGAATGTGCCCCTGCGGGGAGGTCTATGAAAGGCCACTGTGGGAAGGTCTGTCTTGCGCAGTTGAGATGAGTGAGTAAGCCCTGCTCTCCTGCAGAACTCTCAGGCTAGTAGGGTTGGGAAAACTCAGCCCTGGTATATTTGTGGTCAGACCAGTTCTCTGCTCTTGAACCCTGTTTTCTGTTGTTTAAGATGTTTTCCAAGACAATACATGTGTCGCTGAACATAGACCCTTATCAGTGGTTCTGCTTTTGCCATTTGCCCTGTGATCTTTGTTGGACCCTTATCAGTGGTTCTGCTTTTGCTCTTTGCCCTGTTCCCTCAGAAGCATGTGATCTTTGTTAGACCCTTATCAGTGGTTCTGCTTTTTGCTCTTGGAAGCAGGTGATTTTTGTACCTAGTCTCTGTTCTTACACCACCTCCCCTTTTGAAACCATTAATAAAAGCTTGCTGGTCTGAGACTCAGGTAGGCATCACAGTCCTACCGATATGTGATGTCACCCCGGGAATCCACCTGTAAAATTCCTCTCTTTGTACCGTCTCTCTTTATTTCTCAGCAGGCTGACACAGAAAATAGAAGGAACCTACATTGAAATATTGGGACTGGGTTCTCCAAATAGATCTTCTCTTCTACCCTCTGGAGAGAATAAATCTTCAGTTGTCTGCAGGGAGGATGAACACACAAAAAGTCCACAACACTCAGCACAGAGTCCAGATTTTAGTGGTGGGTTTGGTTGGGAGGAAGCTCACATTTCAGATCTTTCAAAATCTTAGGAAAAGTTTTCTTTTTTTCTGACTATGAAATGTACAAAGCTTTGGATCATTTATAATTTCTTCTTTTTCTAGAAAGATCACAGGAGACCTAATATTTGTGTCCCCCAAAAATGCCTTGGTTGAAACCATAACCTTCCCCCACCCACCCCTGGAAAGTGTTAAAATTAGGAGGAGGGGTCTTTGGGAGGTAATTAGATCCAAAGGGTGGAGTCCTCCCGAGTGGGATTAGTGCCCCTATAAAAGAGACACTAGAGAGCTCTCTCAGCCTCTTTCAGCCACCTGCAGATACAGTGGGAAGATGGTAATCTATGACCAGGAAGAGGTTCCTCACCCTAATCCTACCATGCTGGCACCTTGATTTTAGATTTCCAAACTTCAGAACTGTGAGAAATGTCTGTTGTGGATAAGCCACCCAGTTTATGGTACATTGTTATAGAAGCTCCAACTAAGACAGAGATGGAGTCCCATGGAGGGTGTCTAATTTTTGATGCTGGTCATCGCGTTCTTCAAGTGGGATGTTGCAAATGAGAAACTGACAGAGAGCTGACCTTTTACTGCATATGAAAGAAGAGAATGGAGGGGCAGAGATACAGAACGGGGAAGAACAAGCTGGAACCAGAAAACTGATTTCAGGGTCTGGCACTTGAATGTCTGATTTTAGAGAAAGAGAAGACACTGGTAGGTGTATCCAGAGAAGACCTTCAGTGGAAACAGCAAATATTTAAAAGCCATTTGGTTACATCTTTCACTTGTTTGTATGTAGTCCCTCTTTTGCCATCTTTGTAAGTCTGGCACAGGTGAACTGGATGTGTTTGTCCAATGTGTTTTTGGAATGCAAGTATAAATAAAAATGACTGTGTTATACTTCAAATATTCATCCCAGAATCTCCTAGAGTTCCCTTAGGTTCTGACAACTGTGCATTGAAAGTACAACAGGCCCATCCTGGGGATTAATTTTTATTGCACATTTCTAGGAAGAGGGAGGAGGAGGAGGGGGAATGTGACAGTCTCAACAACAGTTGCTATACTCTTACAGAAGTGGTTTTCTATGTGCTTCTCAACAGATCGGCCCTTTCTTCAAATAAGAGCAGTTGGAACAACAAAGGCTGGTCAGTTGTATCCTTGAAATCCACAGAAATCCTGGGTAGGGAAGCTCCAGTACCACCAACTAGAAAGACCGGGGATGCCTAGTAGCTGGTACTGGCCGTTGTCCTAGGCTTTTTCCACGTTGATAAACTGAAGACGGGGACTTGAGTCACATTCGCCAGCCACGGGAGGACCTCCAGACAAGGTTTGGTCGACTTCATGGTAACTTTAGATCCTGAAACCTCACAGGATTTTTCTTCTCTTCCCTTTAATCTCTCTTCCGCTTACTCAACAGGACAGGACTCGCGGCCTTTCTTTCCCATCAGAAAGGGATCCCTTGCGGACAGGACCTAAGTGAGTAGCTGCTTTCCCAGACGTGTCCTTCTGGGCCTGGGTATCTCGACGTGTCTTTCTGGGCCTGGGTGTCTCGGGAGCTCAGGCTGACCGGAGACCTAACTACCGGCGAGTGGGACCAGTAGGAGCCCGGAGGGGTGCGCCCCACCAGGTTGGAGGTTTGGCGCCCGGGGTCGAGAACAGCAGTCAAACCCTCTTCTTCCCCGCATCGCGCACCTGCCCCCAACCCCTACCCCACCGGATGCTGAACGAAGTGGCCCCTAAGGCTTCTCTGCAGGCCCAACCCAAATAGGCCTGAAGCTCCAGGAGGGGCGAGAGGATCCTCTTTGAGCGAAACCAGCCTTCTGCCTGGCTGGCCCTGGTCGACACACTCAGAAGAAGCCGAACTGGTGGACAGAAGGGAAGAAAAGACCTAACGGTAGAATCTCATGATGTCGAGATGTTAAAACCCTCCAATTTTAAGGTCCGACTGTGCGGGGAGCGAGGGGTTCTCGAGCTGGATCGACCCCTGAACCTTCATCTGGGCAGTCCTCAGCACAGCTCAGAGGGCAGGACTATGCGCACCAATGGTTCTCAACAGGCAGCAACTTCACCCTCATATGCTTCCCCCATCCCTGCTGGGACACTAGGCCACGATGGGGGAAGCCCGGAGGGAGAATGTTAACCCCTGGCATCTATCTAGTCAGCGGAGGCGAGGCATGCTGCTAAACACCTTACAATCCACCGGAGGGCCCTTCCCCAACCCCGAAGTAGCCATTCCGCGGAGGTGGAGAAACTCGCGTGTAGATCAATGCCCACGCACTTGGCCAACGGGAAATCACGAATTGGCGACCAATTGGATCTTGGATATGAGGAAAAAACTCCAGCATCAGAGGGAACTCCGGAGGTTTTGCCCGGAGCATAAGGAAGGGTGGCGTTGCCATTGCCTAAGATGGGAAAATGGCAGGTGTCGCAGGTTGCAGGGGAAGGTAGGAGACCAGTTGAGGGCCCCGGAGCCTCCCTGGAAAGAGTTTTCCATCCAGCCCTTCTCGGTTTCCGCATCCGTGTGAGTCCTTTATGGTTTCAGGGATGCCAAGCTCTGAGTCCTTTATGATGTTCGGGTGCCTCGGTCTCACCCCAGGAGCCTCCTCGCTCCTACCTGCTCCTGGCTACCCGGTGCGCGGCTCTGACCCCGGCGACCCGCGACTGTTTCTCCACGCGCTGCAGCTTCACAAAGGCATATCTGTAGGTCAGTGTTCAGGTACAGCCGGGATGCTGCAACCCGCTCCAGGACTCGCCTCGCGGAGTGCTGGGTGGGTCGCCTGCGGGCTCCTCTTTCGGAGAAAGGAGGGAGGAAAAGGCCTTGTGAGACGACTCCAGGAGCGACCAACGACTCCCACAAGGCCCAAGTCCTCCCAGCGCACAGGCAAACAGTCGCTTACATGGCAAGAAGGTTGCGAAAGACCCTCCCGTGCCCCCCTGCTGGTCTAGTGGCTACCATTCAGCTCTTTCACCATCGCATCCCGGGTGTGATTTCTGGTCAGGGAATTGTTTTGCACTGACCGCCCACCCGCAGGAATCTTTCTTTACTCCGCTGTCAGCCGGCTTGCTCCAAGGGCCAGAGGCAGAACAGTCTCGCCGCGAGGTGCAAACCCTGGCGAAGGAGGGTAAGTCCTGGTGGACGGCCTCTCGTGACACACCGCTTTTATTTATCTCCGTGTCCGTCATCCGCAGAAGGGGCTTTAGAGAGCGACTGAGCGTCTCGCTCAGGTGTACACCGCCGTGCAGGGATGCCAGCCCTCCTGGGGCTGCACCCAAGAAGCCCACCGTCTTTGCCGCCTCCGCCGTCCTGGAGGCGCCGATTGGGCTGAGCTGCAAATAACAGAGAGGCCAAGCCAAGCTGTGGCGTTTGTGCGTGCCACACGTTGTCAGCTGACACAGGGGGTCAGCTGAGCCTCCTCACCTCCGTTCGCAGCTGACGCGCTTCTTAGGCCTTGGAACAGGCGACCGGAGGCGATGTCCGCGAGGCTGGGAGGGGGGTGAGCGGCGGGCGAAGTCCTCCAGGACCGCCCGTTTGTCGATTAAGTGGCAGAGGGGAGCCATGTTCGCTTACCCAACAAAGACAGCAGGTGGAGTAGACACAAATGGAAAATTGGCCGGTGCCCTAAGCAGAAGGCAGGTGTAAAAATCACTAGGACGTCTAAGCGATGGTCCCACAGTCAAATCCCGCAATGTCTTGTCTACACTCGACCAAGCAATTGCGCACGCTCCCCCTTTGCCATTCAGTACTCCCAAGAAGGGTTGGGACGAACCCCGCGTCCACTGTAAGCTCAGGGGAGAGCGGGAGCCAGGGAAGTGAAGTGCAGAGGCAGCGGGCAGAACCGCGGAGGTGAGAGGGCGCGGTGGCTTCGGGGCGGCAGCCACTGCTGAAAGGAGGCCCGGGTTGTCGTGTGGGTGACTGTCGGTGGACTCTTTGGCTGAGAGTGGTTTGGAAGAATAGCAACGAGCAAGCAGAGGGGAAGGTAGTGACCCTGAGCCTCCTGCCAGGGAGAGGAGGCTGTGCTGTCCCTCCTCTCCCCTTACCTGGCGGGGGACAGACTGTGGTCAGGAAGGGAGTTCTCCCTGGACGAGGCTAGTCCACCACTCTCCGGCTGCGCTGACCCCTGCGATTTCCCCACACGCGGGGCCCTCCTCCGGCCTCCTAGCGCGGCTCTGGGCTCTCGGGTGGGCAGCCTGCAACCAGCGTGGAACCGCGGCGGCCACAGCCCCCGCAGGCTGGCGGTCAGACACTAGCAGGAAAAGGGACACAAGGCGTCCGTGGTGGGAAAGCATGGGAGACATCGCTTTTCCACCTGGCGAGAAGGTCTCCCTACAGTCTTTGGAGACAAGATGGTGGGAGGCACCCGTTCCAGGAACAAGGCGGCTGTTCCTGAGGCCTGGCTCCGCACGGAGGCTCCTGGGTCCCGCGCACCCTCTCCCTACCCGCTGTAGCAAGAGCTGCTTCACACATCTCAGCTGGCTTCCTCTTCCGCCTCTGCCTCCTCTTCCTCCCCAGCCGTCCTTGGAAGAGCAACGCCCCCAGCCCGTGGGAAAGACCTAGCCTCCTCTCCAGCACTTGGAGAGGGAGTTGGATGCACGTCTCCTAACCCCAGGAGGACGGAGACCCTGAGGTGGGAGGTGACTCCTTCCCTTGCCAGGAGAGGGTAAGGAAGGGAGTCAAGGACAGAATTTTCTTCAGCAAACAGTAAAAGGGGAAGTCTGGGGACGCTAAGAGTTTTTAAAACCTTTGCCCCATCACCTAAGTAATTTATGATTTTCCACTACACAAATCAGCACTCCTACTCCTCCCTCCTTCCCCACCCCCAATCCTGATTCCTGTTTACAAAGAATGCTCAAAAACACAAAATTATGTATAACAGTTCCCAGTTTACTCAGGAAATTCTGAGATTACAAAGAGACTTTACACATAAACAAGTGAAGAGAAGAACGTTGGTGGGTCCAACATAGTACGGGCATGGTTTTATACTGAAAATATAGAAAGACAACCTCAGAATAAGGAAACTTTTGGAATTGAATAAATCAAGTTTATCATTAGAACGCAGAGAAAAAAACTCTCCAAATGTTGCTGATCTTCTGTTTTAAACTACTGGTTGGACTGGGGAGCGAGAGAGCAAGGGAATCCTCCAAAGATTTTTGGATGAAAATTAACCACCCCTTGTCTACCATAGTCACACCCCAATGCCCCTCAGATCGGAATCCTTTGGAAGGAGCTTCCAAGAGGTATAAAGCAAAACCAGAAAAAAAAGCAAAACTCGCAAATTCTGTAGTTCGTTTTCTCTCATTAAAAATATAAATATCAGGCTAACACCTGTTGACACAATACCAGGGTCACAGAATCCCTCCCAAAAGACCGACAGGCCCACGGAAGGCGCAGATGCCAAGGTGGTTGAGGAAGTTAAGCAACTCCGTGTTTCGGCACACCTCTCTGTGAGACTGTCTCCGCCGCTCCCCTCATCTCTACGCAGATACCTCCCCACACGCTTCCCTTCTCCTTGGGCCGCTGAAGCCTCTCTGACCCACTACTGAAGAGTGTCCTCCGGCCCGCAGCTTCTCTCCTTCCCAGATCTTCATTTCTTGATCCTGGCTCTATAGTGAGACGTGGCCTAATGTAGCGGAAAGCCCAGCAGGCGAATCTGTCTGACGAATGTCTGACGGCCTTTGGATTACCCAGGGGTTTGCCCTGAGACTAGATGAAAGTAGCAAAGGTTTTAATTCTCAGTATTCAAAACTGCAGCAACCCACCGGAAACACTCCCCACTTTCAAAGACAGGCTTGGAGCACAGGAACTGTAAATTCTGGGATTAGTTCGAGCAAAGAGAATGCTCTAGAGGTGGCACGCCCCTCGGGTTAGCTTCCAGCCTCCATGACCAAGGTCCATAAATGCAGTACAGCCTGTGTAATATAATAACTTTGTTGGGTAGAAACATAGTAACTCTTCCTGCCTGAAGGGTAAGAAGGCCTGCATGGCCAGGAGTCGGACCCGAGTCTCCTGCATGGGAGACAAAAATTCTGCCACTGAACTGTAGCAGGAGTTGCTGAGGACAAAACCCCTCAGACACCGAGCTAGTGAAGGGAGTGGCTTTAATCAATCAGCTAGGAGGATTGGCAGGCTAGCATCTTAAAATCTGAGCCCACCAGGTGCTCAACTTCTGTTCCTTTTAAGGGCTCACAACTCTAAGGGGGTCTGTGTGAGAGGGTCATGATCGATTTAGTAAGCCAGGGGGTACATGACAGGGGGTGCGAGCAGCAGTGGTCAAAGTGAAACAGAACGGGAGGTTTCACAATGTCCTTCTATACAACGTCTGGAATCTGTAGATAACAGTTGCTAGATCAGGGGTTGAATTTTAACTACCAGGCTTAGGTCAGGCAGGCCTAGGCCTGGTTTTGGGTCTGGTTCCTAGGCACTGGGCTACCTGCCTTTAGTTTCGCTTCTCTTTCCTTTTCTGAGTATAAAACAATATGAAAGGGTCTCTCTCTTCCCTCATTTCCCCCCTTTGAAACTCTCATTTTTTATTAGGGGGAGTTCTCACTCTTAGTTTTGCTACTTATGTCTTCTTGCACAATAGATTGATAGTGATTCATATAGTATACTTGTGTTGAAACATTTTGGTGAACTAAGGTAGCAATGAAACTTTTTGTCATTTGAAGAAGTACAGGTAGCAAACAAGGGAGCAGTAAGCAGGTTTCTATTACTATTATAACTCCGATTATAAGAGTTTTAAATCCTCCTAGTGCTGGGAACCACCTTCTAAACATGCCTTCAGTGTCGAATCCATGCTACACTTGTACGTGCACATGTGCCAGTTTTGTCAAGTTTTTAACAATGTCTTTAACTATTTGCTTTTGATTATCCATGTGTAGACAGTAATTAATAAGGTTAAATTTCTTATAGACCTCTCTTTCAGCTGCTAGCAAGTAGTCGAGAACCAATCTATTTTGATAGATAGCATTTCTTATCTGAGTTTCTTGCCAGGCCAGAATAGTCAAGGCTTGATCGGTTTTATTAGTGATGAGTTCTAAAACAGCTTGCCAACCATGATTCGGTTGAGCATGTAAATGGGGGTCCGGTATCCCCATGAGCCGTATTGTGTCTAAGTGGCAGGACTGTAGTATAATTTTTTAGGAGGTCATTCATCATATTTTTAATTATCTATGGCTATGTTTCGCTTTTCACGGGAAGCAGAGACAGGGAAGCCCAGGAGTTTGCCTGTGTTTATGGGCAGTAAGAAGAAAGATGGTTTAATAGTGCCAATAACACAACTACCTGTCCACTGGTCAGGCAGCTTAACATAGGCTCTATGTCTATATATCCAGTATAGCCCAGTGGGGGCCGTCCAGTCCCAGTGGGATTCTGGTTAGGCCCAAACAGTCTGTAACTTTGGAAATTTACTGAATGGATTTTTATCTGTATGGTTTGAACTCCACCATGTAACTGTTTTTGTGGTACCATTATACAGTTTTTGTCCTAGGCAACTAAGTCATCCTACAGAATAAGTGAATTCTTTCCTTTGTTTAGCTATGCAATATTATCTAATAATTGAGACTTTTAGAACCTAGAAATTTTAGAACCTTTTGGGCCAGGAATTCATCAGGAACTGGGTCTGTGGGCACTAATTCTCAGGCTTCTTATGGCCATTGATCTCCTATTACAGTTTCTCCACAAACATAACATGAAGTGACATTTGAAGACTGGGTTACATGCTTGGCTAATTGCAAAAACACATTTCTGGTTTTTCCTGGAGTCTCTGGTACTGGCACATTTAGTTCATCATAGAAAGTCTGAAATACTGGTTCTGGAGAGAGTTTACGAACCTCCTCTTTTACAAAGATATTTACTCTAGGATCTAGTCCTTTTCCATCGATGTCCAGAGATACGTGTTCTCCTTTTTCCCACCTTGGGTTTAAGGGATTTGTAATTACTAATGTCAAGGGGTTGCAGCTTCCACTCCTACAGGAGGGACTGCCTTTTCCTTTTTGGAGCTAAACGGGATCTTTTTCATTCTTTTTCTAAGTAGTCTAGATGACACAAGACCAGTAATTATACACATTTGTACCTGAGCTTAATTCATGGCAGGTATACTTATTTCCTGCTGTGTAATTTTTTTTTTTTTTCCAATTTAAAGAACCACATCTTATTGTATGCCAGTTGCTATTGACAGTGGTACAAGCATTAAATTTTAGGGTTGTATGCTTGGGGACCCCTCTTCTTCTGTCCTAGCTATTACTTTACTTGTGTCGCCTAGAAAAGGACCAGTCCTGAATTTTAAAAACTGTGATCATGGGAGGCTTAAAATGGGTCATAACACACATCAGGTTGGTTATTTCCTGGGTTACATACCTTGAATAGAATAGCATTATACAAACAAGTTTCTTTTAGAGTCCCGGTATACTTATAATAACCATAAAATAATAGGACTGTAGCAATCTTTTGTCCTACCTCAGTGACTTGATGTATACACTGGGAACAGCCCTCAGTCTGAGGAAGGTCAGTTGAAGTCCTCACTGTACAAGTCCAAATTTTAAGGAAAATGAGTCCCGTGTGATGAGTTTTCTCATGCTTCGGCCATGTGTGGACCAGTCAGCTTCTGGGTGTGACTGGAGCAGGGCTTGTCGTCTTTTTCAGAGTCACTTTGCAGGGGTTGGCAAAGCTGCTCCCTTCCAAATACAGCTCCCAGTCTACTGATGTTTAAGGATGGTCTTGGAGGTTGGGCCCACTAGAATAAACTGAGTCCAATACTTCTACACAGTTATGTTTAACTGGGCTCTCTGATACCAGGAGCAAGGTGGCGGGGTTTAGGGTGTTGCAAACTTCAATGGTTATGTGGGGATTTTCACAGAGCAAGCTTTGGTATCTAGTTAGTCTAGCATTCATTAGCTAATGGTGTCCTTTGGTATTTATTAAAGTCACCACAGCACGGGGGACTTTATGTTTAGGTTTTGCCTAAGCATTAGCTTATCTGCTTCTTGTGCTAACAGGGCCATTGCTGCTAGGGCCCTTAGACATGGGGGCCAGCTTTTGGAAACCCCATCTAGTTGTTTTGAGAGATAGGTCACTGGCCTTGGCCAGGGCCCTACAGTCTGGGTTAAAACTCCAACTGCCATTTTTTTTTTTTTTTTTTTTGACACATAGAGTGTAAAAAGTTTTGTCAGGTCAAGTAGCCCCAGGGCTGGGGCCAACCTGAGTTTTTCTTTTAACTCATGTAAAGCTTGTTGCTGTTGGTTGTAATAAATGTTGTTTATCTAATTTATGTTTTTATTGACTGTCATCTACCAAAATATTGACTTAAATCCTGTAACTATTTGATTTCAAGCTTTAATTTGATCTGGTATTCCTTGTGGGGCTCCAATTGCATCTAAATAGATGTGAGAGTTGAAAGACCTATAAGGGGTTCTCTCGCTTTATGATGTCTTATTTTTTTTTCTTCTTCTGGTTGATGAAATGCCAGGGTGAAAGGGATAACCAAATGGACTAAAGCACAAGTGCCACTCTAGTTATTTGGCAGAGTGCCCAGTAAAGGTCCACCACAATACCACCACACATCTGCTCGAGGATGAACAGGGGCTGACTGATTGATAAGCTCTTGAAAATTCTTAAGCTCACTGCATCCCGTCGGGTCTCCAAGGAATGCTGTTTCCGCTCTGTCATGAGAGACACGAAGTGAACTTAGTGTTAGGAGACGGAAGCTGGATGGCCCTCAGGAGCTGACCCGCAGGGTGCTGGACTTTGGGATAGAGCAGAGAGAGCTTGGCACGACTTATTACTCCAGGCTGTAGAATCCTGAAAAAGAGCTACCATGGAGCCCATGCTGGGTCGACTGGAGGACCACCTTAGTGGAAAGGGGACAATCTGGGCCTCTGGCCTGCCATGTGCACAAGCATAACAACTGCTTTTGTTTAAAGTGCAGATGGAATATTTGATCCATTCCCACCAGGCATTTGCATCTTGGTATGCTGTCTTAATTGCCAAAGTTTGTTTTAAAACTTTAACTTTTATGATCCTCTAGTAAAATGAATGTTTCCTTTAGGACCTATTTTTGTTACTTTTTAGACCAAAGAAAGCTAAACACAATTTTATATTTAATAATGCTTCTTGTATGATTTTTATACCAGATAAATTTTACCTTTATATTAGTGTGTTATTAAACTTAATTTTAATAAAACCTTGTAGATATATTTATTCAATTTTTCATGTTTGACCATAAGGTAAGATTTTATAGACTCTTTTTAACCTTTTATAATTTTTGTTAAAGAGCAGGTTGACTTGGAATCAACCCAAATGTCCATCAGTGACAGACTGGATTAAGAAAATGTGGCACATATACACCATGGAATACTATGCAGCCATAAAAAAGGATGAGTTTGTGTCCTTTGTAGGGACATGGATGCAGCTGGAAACCATCATTCTTAGCAATATCACAAGAACAGAAAACCAAACACCACATGTTCTCACTCATAGGTGGGAACTGAACAGTGAGATCACTTGGACTCGGGAAGGGGAACATCACACACTGGGGCCTATCATGGGCGGGGGGAGGGGGGAGGGATGGCATTGGGAGTTATACCTGATGTAAATGACGAGTTGATGGATGCTGACGAGTTGATAGGTGCAGCACACCAACATGGCACAAGTATACATATGTGACAAACCTGCACGTTATGCACATGTACCCTAGAACTTAAAAGTATAAAAAAAAAAAAAAAAAAAAAAAGAGCAGGTTGGTGCTTTAAGAAAAACCTGTTGCGTTTTTACTTTAATGTTCAGTTCACAGAAAAACTGGATGATACCTTTTCAATTTTAGCTAATATGTTTACACATAGAATTTTCTTTACAATTAACATTTTAAAACTTGCTTATACTTTCAAAACAATTATTTTTTTAACCTTTTAAGGTAAGTAAAAATCCACATTCTTATGCCTCATTATCTTTTTACCAAAAGTGTATTTTACTTTTCTTATACACCTTGCACATAAACTGTTTCTTCAGTAGTACTCAGGAGGCCTTATTACCTTTAAATTACACAACATTCTTTGCATAAAATTTTTTTATAATTTTTTTCTTTCAAGAGTTTTGCAGACAATTCTTCGACATGTCTCAACTTTCTGACTTATTGCAAACATTTCTTTCTTTAAACAACCAGTTAATTTATTTCAGGACAAGAATTTATCATATAACACTCTTTTTACATAAATTCTGCCTCCTCCCCTATTTTTTTCTTTTTTCTTTTTGAAGATAACCATTTTTGTTGTTGTTTTAATAGAAGTACATGCTAAACTAACAATACAAAGTTTTTTCTTTTATTATTATTATTATTTTTTAATCATTCTTTTTATTATTATTATTATACTTTAAGTTCTAGCGTACATGTGTACAACGTGCAGGTTTGTTACATATGTATAATGTGCCATGTTGGTGTGCTGCACCCATTAACTCATCATTTACATTAGGTATATCTCCTAATGCTATCCCTCCCCCCAACCCCCACAATAGGACCTGGTGTGTGATGATTCCCTTCCTGTGTCCAAGTGATCTCACTGTTCAATTCCCACCTATGAGTGAGAACATGCAGTATTCGGTTTTCTGTTCTTGTGATACTTTGCTGAGAATGATGGTTTCCAGCTGCATCCATATCCCTACAAAGGACATGAACTCATCCTTTTTTATGGCTGCATAGTATTCCATGGTGTATATGGGCCACATTTTCTTAATCCAGTCTGTCACTGATGGACATTTGGGTTGATTCCAAGTCTTTGCTATTGTGAATAGTGCCACAATAAACATAAGTGTGCATGTGTCTTTATAGCAGCATGACTTATAATCCTTTGGGTATATACCCAGTAATGGGATGGCTGGGTCAAATGGTATTTCTAGTTCTAGATCCTTGAGGAATTGCCACACTGTTTTTCACAATGGTTGAACTAGTTAACAGTCCCACCAACAGTGTAAAAGTGTTCTTATTTCTCCACATCCTCTCCAGCACCTGTTGTTTCCTGATGTTTTAATGATTGCCATTCTAACTGGTGTGAGATGTTATCTCATTGTGGTTTTGATTTGCATTTCTCTGATGGCGAGTGATGATGAGTATTTTTTCATGTGTCTGTTGGCTGTATGAATGTCTTCTTTTGAGAAGTGTCTGTTCATATCCATTGCCCACTTTTTGATGGTTTTTTTTTTTCCTTGTAAACTTGATTGAGTTATTTATAGGTTCTGGATATTAGCCCTTTGTCAGATGAGTAGATTGCAAACATTTTCTCCCATTCTGTAGGTTGTCTGTTCACTCTGATGGTAGTTTCTTTTGCTGTGCAGAAGCTCTTTAGTTTAAATAGATCCCATTTGTCAATTTTGGTTTTTGTTGCTGTTGCTTTTGGTGTTTTAGACATAAAGTCCTTGCCCATGCCTATGTCCTGAATGGTATTACCTAGGCTTTCTTCTAGGGTTTTTATGGTTTTAGGTCTAACATTTAAGTCTCTAATCCATCTTGAATTAATTTTCGTATAAGGAGTAAGGAAAGGATTCAGTTTCAGCTTTCTACTTATGGCTAGCCAATTTTCCCAGCACCATTTATTAAATAGGGAATCCTTTCCCCATTTCTTGTTTTTGTCAGGTTTGTCAAAGATCAGATGGCTGTAGATGTGTGGTATTATTTCTGAGGGCTCTGTTCTGTTCCATTGGTCTCTATCTCTGTTTTGGTACCAGTACCATGCCGTTTTGGTTACTGTAGCCTTGTAGTATAGTTTGAAGTCAGGTAGTGTGATGCCTCCAGCTTTGTTCTTTTGGCTTAGGATTGTCTTGGCAATGCGGGCTCTTTTTTGGTTCCATATGAACTTTAAACCAGTTTTTTCCAATTCTGTGAAGAAAGTCATTGCTGGCTTAATGGGGATGGCATTGAATCTATAAATTACCTTGGGCAGTATGGCCATTTTCACAATATTGATTCTTCCTATCCATGAGCATGGTATGTTCTTCCATTAGTTTGTGTCCTCTTTTATTTCACTGAGCAGTGGTTTATAGTTCTCCTTGAAGAAGTCCTTTACATCCCTTGTAAGTTGAATTCCTAGGTATTTTATTCTCTTTGAAGCTTGTGAATGGGAGTTCATTCATGATTTGGCTCTGTTTGTCTGTTACTGGTGTATAAAACTGCTTATGATTTCTGCACATTGATTTTGTATCCCGAGACTTTGCTGAAGTTGCTTATCAGCTTAAGGAGATTTTGGGCTGAGACAATGGGGTTTTCTAAATATACAATCATGTCATCTGCAAACAGGGACAATTTGACTTCTTCTTTTCCTAACTGAATACCCTTGATTTCTTTTGCTTGCCTGATTGCCCTAGCCAGAACTTCCAACACTATGTTGAATAGGAGTGGTGAGAGAGAGCATCCCTGTCTTGTGCCAGTTTTCAAAGGGAATGCTTCCAGTTTTTGCCCATTCAGTATGATATTAGTTGTGGGTTTGTCATAAAGAGCTCCAATTATTTTGAGATACGTTCCATCAATACCGAATTTATTGAGAGTTTTTAGCATAAAGGACTGTTGAATTTTGTCAAAGGCCTTTTCTGCATCTATTGAGATAATCATGTGGTTTTTGTCTTTGGTTCTGTTTATATGCTGGATTACTTTTATTGATTTGCATATGTTGAACCAGCCTTGCATCCCAGGAATGAAGCCCACTTGATCATAGTGGATAAGCTTTTTGATGTGCTGCTGGATTCAGTACTTTGCCAGCATTTTATTAGGATTTTTGCATTTGCATTCAGGGATATTGGTCTAAAATTCTCTTTTTTTGTTGTATCTCTGTCAGGCTTTGGTATCAGGATGATGTTGGCCTCATAAAATGAGTTAGTGAGGATTCCCTCTTCTTCTATTGATTGGAATAGTTTCAGGAGGAATGGTACCAACTCCTCCTTGTACCTCTGGTAGAATTCGGCTGTGAATCCATCTGTTCCTGGACTTTTTTGGTTGGTAGGTTATTAATTATTGCCTCAATTTCAGAGCCTGCTATTGGTCTATTCAGGGATTCAACTTCTTCCTGGTTTAGTCTTGGGAGAGTGTAAGTGTCCAGGAAATTATCCATTTCTTCTAGATTTTCTAGTTTATTTGCATAGAGGTGTTTATAGTACTCTCTGATGGTAGTTTGTATTTCTGTGTGGTTGGTGGTGATATCCCCTTTATCATTTTTTATTGCTTCTATTTGATTCTTCTTTCTTTTCTTCTTTATTAGTCTTGCTAGTGGTCTATCAATTTTGTTGATCTTTTCAAAAAACCAACTCCTGGATTCATAGATTTTTGAAGGGTTTTTTGTGTCTCTATCTCCTTCAGTTCTGCTCTGATCTTAGTTATTTCTTGCCTTCTGCTAGCTTTCGAATGTGTTTGCTCTTGCTTCTCTAGTTCTTTTAATTGTGATGTTAGAGTGTCAATTTTAGATCTTTCCTGCTTTCTCTTGTGGGCATTTAGTGCTATAAATTTCCCTCTACACAGTGCTTTAAATGTGTCCCAGACATTCTGGTATGTTGTATCTTTGTTCTCACTGGTTTCAAAGAACATCTTTATTTCTGCCTTCATTTCGTTATTTACTCATAGTCATTCAGGAGCAGGTTGTTCAGTTTCCATGTAGTTGAGCGGTTTTGATTGAGTTTCTTAGTCCTGAGTTCTAGTTTGATTGCACTGTGGTCTGAGAGACAGTTTGTTATAATTTATGTTCTCTTACATTTGCTGAGGAGTGCTTTACTTCCAACTATGTGGTCAATTTTGGAAAAAGTGTGATATGCTGAGAAGAATGTATATTCTGTTGATTTAGAGTGGAGAGTTCTGTAGATGTCTATTAGATCCGCTTGGTACAGAGTTGAGTTCAATTCCTGGATATCCGTGTTAACTTTGTCTTGTTGATCTAATGTTGACAGTGGGGTGTTAAAGTCTCCCATTATGATTGTGTGGGAGTCTAAGTCTCTTTGTAAGTCTCTAAGGACTTGCTTTATGAATCTGGGTGCTCCTGTATTGGGTGCATATATATTTAGGATAGTTAGCTCTTCCTGATGAACTGATCCCTTTACCATTATGTAAGGGCCTTCTTTGTCTCTTTTGATCTTTGATGGTTTAAAGTCTGTTTCATCAGAGACTAAGATTGCAACCCCTGCTGTGTTTGTTTTCCATTTGCTTGGTAGAGCTTCCTCCATCCTTATATTTTGAGCCTATGTATGTCTCTGCATGTGAGATGGGTCTCCTCAATACAGCAAATTGATGGGTCTTGACTCTTTATCCAATTCGCCAGTCTGTGTCTTTTAATTGGACCGTTTAGTCCATTTACATTTAAGGTTAATATTGTTATGTGGGAGGCCGAGTTGGGCGGATCACGAGGTCAGGAGATTGAGACCATCCTGGCTAACACGGTGAAACCCCGTCTCTACTAAAAAATACAAAAAACTAGCCGGGCCGAGGTGGTGGGCGCCTGTAGTCCCAGTCACTCGGGAGGCTGAGGCAGGAGAATGGCATAAACCCGGGAGGCAGAGCTTGCAGTGAGCAGAGATCCGGCCACTACACTCCAGCCTGGGCGACAGAGCAAGACTCCGTCTCAAAAAAAAAAAAAAAATAAAAAATAAAAAATTGTTATGTGTGAACTTGATCCTGCCATTATGATATTAGCTGGTTATTTTGCTCGCTAGTTGATGCAGTTTCTTCCTAGCATCAATGGACTTTACATTTTGACATGTTTTTGCAATGGCTGGTACTGGTTGTTCCTTTCCATGTTTAGTGCTTCCTTCAGGAGCTCTTGTAGGGCAGGCCTGGTGGTGACAAAACCTCTAAGCATTTGCTTGTCTGTAAAGGATTATTATGATGAAACTTAGTTTGGCTGGATATGAAATTCTGGGTTGAAAATTCTTTTCTTTAAGAATGTTGAATATTGGCCCCCACTCTCTTCTGGCTTGTAGAGTTTCTGCTGAGAGATCTGCTGTTAGTCTGATGGGCTTCCCTTCGTGTGTAACCCGGCCTTTCTCTCTGGCTGCCCTTAACATTTTTTCCTTCATTTCAACTTTGGTGAATCTGACAATTATGTGTCTTGGAGTTGCTCCTCTCGAGGAGTATCTTTGTGGCGTTCTCTGTATTTCCTGAATTTGAATGTTGGCCTTCCTTGCTAGGTTGGGGAAGTTATCCTGGATAATATCTTGCAGAGTGTTTTCCAACTGGGTTGCATTCTCCCCGTCACTTTCAGGTACACTAATCAGACATAGATTTGGCCTTTTCACATAATCCCATATTTCTTGGAGGCTTTGCTCATTCTTTTCACTCTTTTTTCTCTATACTTCTCTTCTCACTTCATTTCATTCATTTGATCTTCAATCACTGATACTCTTTCTTCCAGTTGATTGGGTCGGTTACTGAAGCTTTTGCATTTGTCACGTAGTTCTCGTGTCATGGTTTTCATCTCTGTCAGGTCGTTTATGGACTTCTCTGCATTGGTTATTCTAGTTATCCATCCATCAAATCTTTTTTCAAGGTTTTTAGTTTCTTTGCTCCGGGTTTGTAGTGCCTCCTTTAGCTCTGAGAAGTTTGATCAACTGAAGCCTTCTTCTCTCAACTCGTCAAAGTCATTCTCCATCCAGCTTTGTTCCATTGCTGGCAAGGAGCTGCGTTCCTTTGGAGGGGGAGAGGTGCTCTGATTTTTTGAATTTTCAGCTTTTCTGCATTGCTTTTTCCCTATCTGTGTGGTTCTGTCTACCTTTGGTCTTTGATGATGGTGATGTACAGATGGGGTTT
Source organism: Chlorocebus sabaeus (assembly GCF_047675955.1). NCBI lineage: Eukaryota > Metazoa > Chordata > Mammalia > Primates > Cercopithecidae > Chlorocebus > Chlorocebus sabaeus. The sequence continues at coordinate 14,435,453 of NC_132923.1, forward strand.
TGGTGTGGATGTCTTTTCTGTTTGTTAGTTTTCCTTCTAACAGTCAGGACCCTCAGCTGCAGGTCTCTTGGAGTTTGCTTGAGGTCCACTCCAGTTAGGCTACTCCTAGTTAGGCTCTCCCAGTTAGACTACTTGGGGGTCAGGGACCCACTTGATCAGGCAGTCTGTCCATTCTAAGATCTCAACCTCCGTGCTAGGAGAATCACTACTCTCTTCAAAGCTGGCAGACAGGGCCATTTACATCTGCAGAGGTTTCTGCTGCTTTTTGTTTACTATACCCTGTCCCCGGAGGCAGGCAGGCCTCCTTGAGCTGTAGTGGGCTCCACCCACTTCGAGCTTCCTAGGTGCTTTGTTTACCTACTTAAGTCTCAGCAATGGTGGGTGCCCCTCCCCCAGCCTCGCTGCCGCCTTGTGGTTAGATCTTAGACTGCTGTGCTAGCAATGAGGGAGGCTCCGTGCTCCCAGCCAGGCGCGGGATACAATCTCCTGGTGTGCCGTTTGCTAAGACCCTTGGAGAAGCACAGTATTATGGTGGGAGTGACCTAATTTTCCAGGTGTTGTGTGTCACCGTTTCCCTTGCACTTCCTGGGTGAGGTAGTGACTCCCCCTGCTTCAGCTCTCACTCGTTGGACTGCACCCACTGTCCTGTACTGACTGTCAGACACGCCCCAGTGAGATGAACCCAGTACCTCAGTTGGAAATGCAGAAATCACCCGTCTTCTGTGTCACTCACGCTGGGAGCTGGAGGCTGGAGCTGTTCCTATTCGGCCATCTTGGTGCCCCCTATCTTGTTTCTACTTCATTATTTTTATTTGAAGATTATTTTTACTCAAGCAGAAGGTTCTATAAGCACACAATGCTTTATCTAAAATTGAGTCATGTTGAAAAATGACTGTCAAAGGTAGAATAATCCAGTATGAGAAAGAGTCTGTGCTCCTGAAGAGAAAATGGAATATTATATCATGCTAAATATTACTAAATGGATGTGTCCAACACCCAAAGTTGTTAGACCAGCAAGCTCTCTCCAGATAACTGTTTGTAAGCCTCATTCCAGCTATCTAGACAAGAAAAAGTTAGTGCCATATTTTAGTCACACTTATGAGATTAAGATCAGACTTTTAATTTATCCTTCTATCAATCTACTCTTGCTGGAGGTTGACAGAAGTAGAAGTGATTATTAACATAAACTGTAATCACTATGAGCCATTAGAAACAAAGAATCACCTAGAGCCAAATGTTAGTAGCAGACTCAGAAGGCTTCCTTGGTCTATTAGTAAAATTAAGGAAAGACGTTCCCTAAACGCCTTGTTGTAATGACACGACAAACTAGTCTTTGATGGGTTGGCATTTCTACACTCCATTACCTTCCTCTTTACTTCTGGAAAGTTACAAAACATTTTGTGCAAGAAATGGTTTCTTAAAACTGGGAGACTAAGAAAAGTGGATGGATCTGCCTACATTTCCTATCTCCTTCCTTAAATGACACTCCTTTTTCCGCAAAAGGCATTGAAACTGAAATGGCAGATCCATTAAGAGTAAGGCTTATGGCTATCAATCTTTTGCAAATTACTTAATCAGAAGATTCCAGAGTGCTTCCCCAGTAGAACATTTTCTCCCTGTCCACTCTAGTTTGACTGACGCTCTACCTGTTATAGACACAGCTAAAGTTAGAGAAACAGATGAAATTTAGAATGTAATACAAGCCATGTCAACATGTGAAAGAACTAAAATGTCATGTAAAAAATAATGGAAGGAAAAAAATCATTGTGCCCCACTTAGTTTAGAAAGGGTATTCGGTCACATTTATTATGCTACAAAGCTGTTCCCCAATTCCATGTTTAAAGTAACTGAAACCTCAGCATCTAACCTAGGAAACTTAAAACCAGAGGAAATAAAAACAAATTCATGATGTTGAACCCACAAAGCTGCAAAGCAATCTTGGTTATTTTTCACACTCTTGACTGTCAAGACATCAGAAATACAATCTCCAGTGCCCCTCTCCTTATACCTGTCATGTTGCCACAAGAAAGCATTGAGATAATGATTAAAGCTATAAACATACATCTGTAACATTTCTTTTTAAACTATTCAAACACTTCAAAGCCTGAAGCTGATTACTTCTTTTTATATGGAGAAATGTATACATACTAAATAGTGAAAAACTTAGGACCCTATCTAGTGCCACAAATGGAAGATGCAATACCCTCCTTTGGCTATAATGAGTTATTTGGTGAAACACTGAATGTAAAAAGGGATACTACATTTGAAATTATCTTTGTAGACAAAGAATTCTGACTCTGGAAGACCATTCTGGAAGTCATGTTCTGACTAAATAGCATGACTTTGGTTTAAAGAAACCTAAAGGTATCAATAAAGAACAAATTTTAAATAGAATTTAAATCTGTACCTAATCTAATTTCACTTGTGTACAACAGTCAACTCTGAGACAGTATTGGAGATAAAAGTTTACTATGATCACTTTCACAGCTTTTGCCTCTGTTCTTTAACTTGGCCTTCTCAATACTTGCAGTCTACTATTACAAGACTACTCCTCTGGTTTTGATTACCTTCTGATAAGGATTATATCACTTTTACGAAGTCATTCTTATAGACTCTCAATCTTTTTCCCACTCTCTCATCTTAAAATAGGCATTCTTTTGATTTAAAAAATGCTCTCACTCAAAGAGGAGTTGACTGAAAGGCAAAAATAATACACACACATGCATTTATGATATGATATGGAACATATGAAATGGATTGTGAAAGTGGGGGAAGAATAAACTTTATTGGCCCACAGAAGGGATGAGGGAATGAGAAGGGGCTAGGGATAAGAATGAATAAAAGTGGAAAAACTAAAACAGAATGATTTAAAATGTGCAAATATATTTTGCAACCTCCACCATTCAATTTAGGAATATGCATGTACAGTGAGATCCATGTAGACTAAAGTGAGTTTAACTTTGTAGTTGATGCTACTTGTACCAGTTCCATCATTAGTAAGTCACCATTTAATTCTGTCAAAGTCAGACAAGGATCTTTCTGGTTAGTGCAAACAAGGTTTTCCATCCTGGGCTGCAGTCTGACCAGCCAGTGCTCAGTAGGCATGCTTGTGATGAATTCGCACACTTTCCAGTTCCCCACCTCCAATGGCGGCCAGGGTCTCCAGCCTGTTTAAGCGCTCCAAGCTTCTTCCAAGAACTTCTTCTAGCCGACTGCGTAACACCTGAGCCCCTTCCAGTTCCACCTGCAGAGTTCGGTCTCTCTCAGAGCTGATTAAACATGCCACATGGAAGGAAAATGGATTAGCCATCAACTGTAGTGAGTCCACATTTGCTTCCAAAGAACCATCAATGCCACTTTGCGCCACACGACTTTGTAAAGTAATTGTTCTCCAGGACACAATAAATGAATGTAGTCTGTGTGGCATTTGTGTTCACCGCTGATAGATGAGTAAAGACTGCTCCCGTTTTTAAAAGCTTGCCCCTTACGCTAGATTCTGGGCCAATTTCACCTAAAATTATAGCTTCTAAGACTTATCTCACACATCTATACCCCAAACAAGAGATATTTCGTTATTTGACTAAAAGCTCTTGTTTCTGAAAAACTAAAACCCAGGACAAACTAAATATAAACTGGAGCAAGACTGAGCCAAGTAGAACCACTACTGAAGATACTTGTTTTCTCATTTGTTACCAAACTTGACTGTGGGATGGTGTGCTGAAAAGGAATCTGGTTCATAAACACTAAAGCTCCAGAGGTTCTTTAAAAAGTAACACAATCAACTGGTCCTGTCAGACCTTTCCTCTGCTTTCATTTTCCTGGTAGAAAGAAAACATTTTTAAAGCCCAACAATAAATTACAAGAAACTGAATAGCAAAAATAATAATAATAATAAAAATTGAAAAAAGAGTAAAAAGGGCTAGTAGGGAAGGCAAAATGAGAAAAATAAATGAAGAGAATATAAAATGATCCGGAGAGGTATCATATATGCAACCAAAAATCAAGAGGTAGAAGAAAATATATTCATCATGATAGTTATCGGTGGTCCCAGGATGATTTAGCCATCCCAATTAATATATTTTCTTCGATGATATTAAAATGAATATCAGTGTCCATTATAGCCTTACTTTTTTTTTTTTTTTTTTTTTTTTTTGAGATGGAGTCTCACTCTGTTGCCCAGGATGGAGTGCAGCGGTGCGATCTTGGCTCACTGCAACCTCTGCCTCCTAGGTTCAAGTGATTCTTCTGCCTCAGCCTCCTGAGTAGCTGGGACTACAGGTGAACAATACCTCGTCCAGCTAATTTTTGTATTTGTAGTAGAGACAGGGTATATATAGCCTTATGTTTATAATAGAACAGCTTTTAATAGGACATGGATCACAGAAATGAACATACATTGAGTGGCTACTCTATGCAAGGCATTGTTTCAGACACCAAAGCTGTCTTCTTATTTAATCTCTGCAATAGTTGTGTGAAACAGGCACTATTCCCAACTTGAGATTTTGACACTGAGGCTCAGAGCAATCCATAAAACAAATGACAAAGTGGGTAGCCCCAGTAATTGTCCCTGCTTTTTCTCCCCTCTTCAGTATCATAAGCATCTGCACTTAATGAAGAATAAAAGGCATAAAAAGAATACAATAGTAAAGGAAATAAAGATTTCAATAAAGAATAAAAGGAAAAACAGCCAGTCTCTTACCTCTCTGGATGGGCATGGAACTTCACCAGACTGCTATACAGCTGTCTCTCTGCTTGTAAGGCCTCATTGAGCCGACTCCGTTCATCTACTAGTCCTTCTAGCATCAGCAGCAACTGAGAAAAGAAGAGAGAAGAAGCAACACGCAAATGGCACAGTGAGACATGAAGCCACAGTTAACCCTGAGAAACAAGAAAATGCATCAGCATGTACTAGGACTTAAAAAGCCCACTATCTTAGTACTTAAGCTTTTGATACTATTTTATAGTTTTCAAATCAATGTCATGTTCTCTTTTTTTATCTTTAAAAGCCTGTAAGGTGGAATTCAAACTAGGCTGTAATGTCTTTCCTGTAGATCCCACATATCCATACAGTCTTTATGGTAAGGACAAGTTATTTTAAAGAAACCCTTTAAAGGAATTTAGCAATAGTTAAATATCACCCACTCAAAATACCCATTCACAGGCATTACAATTTCATGATCCTGAAAACAGGACAGAACCAAAAAGTAACATTACTCTGGATTTGATAAATGTGAGAAAAACAGGAAGAGGATGTGGAAACTAAAATATCTGATATGAATAATCAGATAACAGCTGAGGTAAAACCACAAAAAGGGAGACTAGGGGATTTTTAAAACTGGTGTTTCTTAAATGCCACACATTCTCATATCCTGAAAACTAATTGAGTCATAAAACATGAGTCTGTTTGTAAGCAGAAATATGGCAATGAAATCAAAAGATAAAATATGATAATTCCATCGCAAATACAAACACAGGTTTTATATTATAGATCTAGCTATGGCAAAAGGTAGAAAAAAACTAAGGAGCTATTTGGACTAGCTAGCTAAACTGAATTCAGGAAGCCATGACACTGACTGATCTTCTAAAAGAGATGCCAACATAGTAACAAACAAGCTTTCAGTTTCAGTCTGTAACTCTGCGCTGTGGTCCTAGCATTTCTTCAGCATCATAGTTGAGTATGCAGCTAGCTGTGGAGGAAATGCAGGGGGAAGGGAATCTCTAAGGCTGAAAGGCCTCTTCTAAAAAAATTGATGAGAACTCTATGCTAGAGAGAGTTAAAGCGTAAGGTGGGAAAAATGTGCTCTAGGAAATGAATCTTCTTAGGAAGAAAGGGAAGTCACAAAAGGCTTGAGTTTGAATCATAGCTCTGGCATTTATTAATTACATGACTATTTTCCACTCCCATTTTAAAGGAGAACTCAGTGTTTCAGCTTCTTCGTCTATAATTATTGGGTCGACACCACTTACTTTGTGTAGAGCTGTGAGTATTAGTGCTAATTTAAATACCTAGCACAGTACATTGCACATGAATACTTGATAAACACTGATTATACTCAAATTTCTCGTTTCATGTTTCTAAAACTAATTTCATGGGTCTAATGTCATAACGCTAAGCAGCAATCACACAACACTCCCTTTTTTCACTAATGCTTTATAATAATAATTATTATTATTATACTTATTATATTATATTAATATATTTATATATTATATTAATAATTACATATTATACATAATTAATATAATATATAATAATATATTAATATAATATATTATTATATAATTATTATTATACATTATATAATATATAATAATAATTATTATTACTATTATTATCTTGGAGGCAGAGTTTTGCTCTTTGTTGCCCAGGCTGGTGTGTGATGGCACGATCTCAGCTCACTGCAACCTCCGCCTCCCCAGGTTCAAGCGATTCTCCTGCCTCAGGCTCCTGAGGAGCTGGGATTACAGGCGCCACTACACCCAGGTAATTTTCGTATCTTTAGTAGAGACGAGGTTTCGTCATATTGGCCAGGCTGGTCTCAAACTCCTGACCTCAAGTGATCTGCCCACCTCGGCCTCCCAAAGTGCTGGGATTACAGGCACAAGCCACCACACCCGGCCTTTACAATTATTTTATTCCATTTAGCAATGGGGAGAGAGGGTTACGGTTTTCCAGCACTTAGTAAGTTTTAATGGTCCCAATCTAAAAACAGGAGCATCTTTTTGAGATAATGTATATATAAAATAACTCATATTTTTCTCCAAAAAGAAAAAAGTCATACCTGGCATTTGGACTCAGATATTATACTTAGAAAATTATATACTTTTAAATATAAACTATTTTGAAAGAAAAAATAATAGGGATTTAGAAATTAAGACTTGACTAGAAAACTCACTTGACTTTTTCTTTCTTTTTTAGCCATGAGTTCAAGTTCCGCTTTGGCATTACTCAGTTCTTCTTCCAGCCCTGCAACTGTGTCCAAGTCTCCTAAGATGAAAATACAGCACTAGTTTTAATTGCTATTAACATAATGTGATATCTGCTGCCTCCTTTGAGTAATTTACAGGGGACACATTCCAATAATAAGAAAAAAGAAAACATACACACAGGTTATTCTTTGTAGCATTATTTATAATAGCAAAATATTGCAATCATCCTAGATGCTATACAGAAAAGATTGAGTAAAGCATATTCACAGATGGCACTATATACTGCTGTAAATAAAGAATAAGGATGATCTTTATGAACTTATATGAAGTGACTTTGAGATTCTAAGAATATGTTAAGTAAAACAAGCTATGTGCTTACATCTAAGGTAGTAGGTTTTCTATTAGGAAAAAGGGGAAATGAGAATGTACATATATACATCACATATACACAGATGATTCATTTGCTTATTTTTACAAAGATATATAGGAAGAATAACCCAGAAATGAAACTGATTACCTTCAGGAGACGAGTGGAAACAGGAGAGAAGGGATAGGGAAATATGGGACATCTGAGTATATCATTTTATATAGTGGAGTTTTGAACTGTGTAAATGTTTAATTTTTAACGTATAAGTCAGCTTGACAATTAATGGGAGAGAGAATGTCTAAAATTGAATACTAATATAAATAAATAAATATATATAGCAAATAAATAAAACCACCCAGAAGATACTAAAAAATTAATCCAAATAATTTTTGAACTCACTACTCTAACTGAACACTGTCAGTGCAAAATATCCTAAGGATAAAAAGAATTACAAAAAAATCTTAAACATTACTTAATACATTTATTGTTGATGGTGGGATTTATGTAGCAATTCTGAAACAACTTTTGCATATTACAGTATTCTGCAAATGTGTAAATATTTTGAAACATATTGATGCTCTAAGTAACCAGGGCTCTCAAAGAGATACAAATATGAAATGAGGGAAAAAAGAACCTATATTGTTAAATTGGAATTACAGAAATCAGTATCAAATCTTCATATGTATATAATTACACACACATATACTTAAAAATATTCATTGCTAGCTCTGTTCACTTAAAAGGGCTAGAAGCAAAGGGCATTCATGTAGCAATGAACACATCTTGTGCCCAGATCACAGTTTCTGAATGCCATTACCCACCAAAAGGAACCAGGGAGCTCTTTAGGATAATGGCTGATTCTGGGACTGAGGCAGGTAAAGCAAAAGGTAATCATAGAACATCTTACTGTGCCAGAAACTATGAAACTATGCTTAAAAAAAAAAAAAAAAAAAAAAAAAAAAAAACTGATGGGGATATGGCAAAGCTTGATGAGGCTCCCAATGACCAAATATGGGTTAATTTGAGCATTAAAGGAAATAACGACCAAAATCAATAATATAATGATTTTTAAAACTCCATATTGATAAAAACAAATGGGGTATAGAGATAGGGAAAGGACAGCTCTTCTTTACAAATAATACCCACAAATAAACAAAGAAGAAATTTTACAAACAGAAAATCATATATATATATATATATTTTTTGAGATTGAGTCTTGCTCTGTTGTCCAGGCTGGAGTGCGGGGGGTGGGGCGGGGAATCTCTCCGCTTTCCAGGGTAAGCAATTCTCCTGCCTCAGCCTCCTGAGTAGCTGGGATTATAGGCATGCACCACCAAGCCCGACTAATTTTTTTATTTTTTAGTAGAGACAGGGTTTCACCACGTTGGCCAGGCTGGTCTCAAACTCCTGAGCTCCAGTGATTTGCCCACCTCGGTCTCCCAAAGTGCTGGGATTAAAGGCATGAGCCACCGCGCCCAACCCTGAAAATCACTATTTTTAAACTACCAATATAGTTTAAATTCAGCCAGCAGATCACTTATATACTAAGGGTGAAATAAACCTTTTACAACAGAGAGATTTGACAGCTACAACTTTAACCAAATGACTAAATTTAATACCACCAAGGATGATACAAACTGATTATCACGCACTGATGTGATGCACTAAAAAAGACGTCATCCAGTCCAGGCGCAGTGGTTCACCCTTGTAATCCCAGCACTTTAGGAGGCTGAGGTAGGTGGATCACTTGAGGCTACGAGTTCCAGACCAGCCTGGCCAACATGGCAAAACCCTGTCTCTAAGAAAAAATACAAAAAAACTAGTCAGGCATGGTGGTGCATGCCTGTAGTCCCAGTTACTTGGGAGACTGAGGCGGGAAGATGGCTTGAAACCGGGAGGCAGGCAGGCCAGATGGAAGGGAGGAGGGGAGGAAGGGAGGAAAGGAGGAAAGGAGGAAGGGAGTAAAGAAGGAAGGAAGGAAGGAAGGAAGTCATCCATATGGTATTCCTGCCAAAAATGTTTAACTCAAATCTAACCATGAGGAAACAATCACAGCTAAATTGAGGAATATTAGCTGGCCTGGATTCTTTGAAAATGCCAATCTCGGCCTCTGCCCCCAGGCGGGCTGGGCCTGCAGTGGTAAGGGGAGCCAGGCTGAGGGTGGGAGTGGGTAGCGGGCAGGTGGAGGGCGGGGAGAGGTGGTGGAGGAGGAGGAGGAGAGATGAGGGCAGCGGAGGAGGTGAGGTGCGCTGGGTACCAGGCTAGGGAAGCCGCGGGCTCTCGGGGAAGAGATGGATGATGAACAAGCTTTACATCGGGAACCTGAGCCCCATGGTCACCACTGACCACCTCCGGCAGCTCTTTGGGGAGAGGATGCTGCCCCCCATGGGACAGGTCCTGCTCAAGTCTGGCTACGCCTTCGTGGACTACCCCGACCAGAACTGGGCCATCCGAGCCATTAAGACCCTCTCGTGTAAAGTGGAATTGCATGGGAAAATCGTGGAAGTTGATTACTCAGTCTCTAAAAAGCTAAGGAGCAGGAAAATTCAGATTTGAAACATCCCTCCTCGCCTGCAGTGGGAGGTGTTGGATGGACTTTTGGCTCAATATGGAACAGTGGAGAGTGTGGAACAAGTCAACACGGACACAGAAACCGCTGTTGTCAATGTCACACATGCAACAAGAGAAGAAAATAAACATGGAGAAGCTAAGCGGGCATCAGTGTGAGAACCACGTCTTCAAGATTTCCTACATCCTGGATGAAGAGGTGAGCTCCCCTTCATCCCCTCAGCGAGCCCAGGGTGGGGACTACTCTCCCCAGGGAGCAAGGTCAGCCCCTGGGGGTGCTTCTCAGGCTAGACAGATTGATTTCCTGTTGAGGATCCTGGTCCCCACCCAGTTTGTTGGTGCCATCATCGGAAAGGAGGGCTTGACCATAAAGAACATCACTAAGCAGACCCGGTCCCAGGTAGACATCCATAGAAAAGAGAACTCTGGAGCTGCAGAGAAGCTTGTCACCATCCATGTCACCCCAGGGGGGACTTCTGAAGCACGCCGCATGATTCCTGAAATCAGGCAGAAAGAGGCAGATGAGACCAAACTAGCCGAAGAGATTCCTCTGAAAATCTTTGCCCACAATGGCTTGGTTGGAAGACTGACTGGAAAAGAAGGCAGGAATTTGAAGAAAATTGAACATGAAACAGGGATCAAGATAGCAATCTCATCTTTATAGGATTTGAGCATATACAACCTGGAAAGAACCATCACTGGGAAGGGCACAGTTGAGGCCTGTGCCAGTGCTGAGATAGAGATTATGAAGAAGCTGCGTGAGGCCTTTGAAAATGATATGTTGGCTGTTAATACCCACTCCAGATACTTCTCCAGCCTGCACCCCCATCACCAGTTTGGCCCGTTCTCGCATCATCAGTTATCCAGAGGAGGAGACTGTGAATCTCTTCATCCCACCCAGGCTGTGGGCGCCATCATCGGGAAGAAGGGGGCACATATCAAACAGCTGGCGAGATTTGCCGGAGCCTCCATCAAGATCGCCCCTGTGAAAGGCCCAGACCTCAGCGAAAGGATAGTCATCATCACCCGGCCACCGGAAGCCCGGCTCTAGGCCCAGGGACGGATCTTTGGGAAACTGAAAGAAGAAAACTACTTTAACCCCAAAGAAGAAGTGAAGCTGGAAGCCCATGTCAGAGTGCCCTCTTCCACAGCTGGCCGGGTGATTGGCAAAGGTGGCAAGACCATGAATGAACCGCAGAACTTAACCAGTGCAGAAGTCATCATGCCTCGTAACGAAAAGCCAGATGAAAATGCGGAAGTGATGGTCGGAATTATCGGATACTTCTTTGCTAGCCAGACTGCACAGCGCAAGATCAGAGAAACTGTACAACAGGTGAAGCAGTAGGAGCAGAAATACCCTCAGGGAGTTGCCTCACAGCGCAGCAACTGAGGTTCCCACAGGCACCAGCAAAACAACAGATGAACAGAGCCCTTCCGACACCTGACAGAATGAGACCAAACACAGCCAGCCAGATCGGGACCATCTGAGGAATGAGAAGTCTGTGGAGGCGGCCAGGGACTCTGCAGAGGCCCCGAGAATCCCAGGGGCCGGGGAGGGGTGGGGAAGGTCAGCCAGGTTTGCCAGAACCACAGGGCCCGCCTCTCGCCCCCCAGGGCTTCTGCAGGCTTCAGCCATCCACTTCACCATCCATTCGGATCTCTTCTTAACTCCCACGACTCTATCCCTTTTAGTTGAACTAACATAGGTGAACGTGTTCAAAGCCAAGCAACATGCACACCCTTTTCTGGTGGCAAATCGTCTCTGTACATGTGTGTACATATTAGAAGGGGAAGATGTTAAGATATGTGGTCTGTGGGTTACACAGGGTGCCTGCAGCGGTAATATATTTTAGAAATAATATATCAAATAACTAACTCCAATTTTTAATCAATCATTAATTTTTTCTTTCTAAGGAGAAAGCAGGCTTTTCTAGACTTTAAAGAATAAAGTCTTTCTTTGGGAGGTCTCACAGTGTGGAGAGGAGCTTTGAGGCCACCCATACAAAATTCACCCAGAGGGAAATCTTGTTGGAAGGACACTCACACCAGTTCTGGATCACCTGTGTATATCAACAGAAGGGATACCGTCTCCTTGAAGAGGAAACTCTGTCATTCCTCATGCCTGTCTAGCTCATACACCCATTTCTCTGCTTCACAGGTTTTAAACTGGATTTTTGCATACTGCTATATAATTCTCTGTCTCTCTCTGTTTATCTCTCCCCTCCCTCCCCTCCCCTTCTTCTCCATCTCCATTCTTTTGAATTCCCTCATCCCTCCATCTCAATCCCGTATCTACGCACCCCACCCCCTCCCAGGCAAAGCAGTGCTCCGAATATCACATCACACGAAAGGAACAAAAGCAAAACACACAAACCAGCCTCAACTTACACTTGGTTACTCAAAAGAACAAGAGTCAATGGTACTTTTCCTCACGTTTTGGAAGAGGAAAACAGGAACCCATCAAACCAACCAATTAACCACACAAAGAAAAAAATCCACAGTGAAATTCAGCAATATTCAGCAAAATGATTTCTTTCTTTAAAAAAAAATGTGGAGGAAAGTAGAAATTTATCAAGGTTGTTGGCCCAGGGCATTAAATTTACAGATTTTTTTAATGAGAAAAACACACAGAAAAAGCTACCTCAGGTGTTTTTTTACCTCAGCACCTTACTGTTGTGTTTCCCTTAGAGATTTTCTAAAACTGATAGTAGGAGCATTTTAAAAATTTTTTTAATAAAAATGAGTTGGAAAAGAAATAAGATATCAACTGCCAGCCTGGAGAAGGTGAGAGTTCAAGTATCCAATAGCTGTTCTGAATTGTCTTCTGCTAGCCAAGAACCTATATGGCCTTCTTTTGGACAAACCTTGAAAATGTTTATTTAAAAAAAAAAAAAAAAAGATGACAAAGAAAAACAGAGAGAGATAATATTGGAGATGTCCTGAATTTTAATAGGGTACGTGCCATTAGGGCTTTTTGCGCTAAAGGATGAACAGGTACTGGTTTCTGTGAACAAGCCATTATACCACCAGACTGCAATGCCAGTTTCCTCTACTGCAAACAGTATTCTGTGATCAAAAAAAAAAAAAAAAAAAAAAAGAAATATATCCAGCTAACAAGAAAAAAAAAAATGCCAATCTCACTAAAGAAAAAAAGAAAAAAGCTAGACAATTGTTCTAGATCAGAGACTAAGAGACAGGACAACTAAGCACAATGCATAACCCCTGAGTTGGGGGAAACCAAAGTAGCCATACAGAACATTATCAGGACAACAGAAACTCTGAATGTGGACTGTATATTAGATACTAAGCCTATACCAAGGTTAAATTTCCTGAGTGTGATAATTATATTGTAGCTATATAGGAGAATGTCCTTGTTCTTAGCAACACTTACTGGAGTATTCAGGAATAAAGTGTCATGATTTCTGTAAGAAATTCTCCAATGGTTCAGAAAATACATTACAACTACAAATGTGTGTGTAATAGAAAGAAAAAAGGCAAATGTGGCAGAATGTTAATAACTGGTAAGTCTGAATAAAAATGTCTGAGTATTCACTGTACTATTTTTGCCACTTTTCTGTAGGTTTGAAATTTCAAAAATAAAAAACTTTAGGGAAAAGTACACTTTTCAAAAAGGCAAATAAAGAATAAATAAAACAAATCCAACATTCTTTTACTCTTTGATTAGTATAAAGTTTTCCTACTAGAGAATGACTACTTGTAAGACTTTTCTAAACCATCCCCTGAATGGGGCTAGGCTTGGCAAATAACTCAATGTACACTACCTACCCTTCCTAATGGTTTAATGTAGGTGATGTCAAGTTACACTGAGTGGCCCCAGACTTGAAAGATACCCAGGAAAAGGTATCAGCTCATGGTCCTACTCTGCAGGATTGGAACCACTACCTCCTGCATTTCTGAATCCCTGCAAAACTATCTGAAAAGGAGAATAAAGATAAGAGTTTCTCTGGGCCATATTGTGAACCCAAAGCAATAACCTCGACTCAACATAAGGTAAGGACAGTTCTTCAGCCTTTCAGAGGAATTCCACATTTATTTGTTCCATTAAGGTAGGAAGAGAAAAGAGTCTTGTCCAAACCTATTAATACAGAGATTACTTGAAGGAAAAACAAGAGAAAAACAAAGTCCCTTAATGAAATGAAATTTGATACTTACCTAATGTGGATCTGGGTATGCTGGCATCCTCTTTGGCAGTCAGTGAAGTGCTGCCATCTCTGGAAGGTATCTGCATTGAACCCTAAAAAACTGGAAAAGTCGGGGGACTTACAAAGATGCAGGAACTATGATCACAATAATAGGACTGAGAATATTCTGAGATTTTGGTCTTAAAATTATCACACATACACCTCAAATGTAAAAAGGAAATGGAATCAGCATGAATTATATAAGTCTATAGTTCTTACTTGATCAGTCTTTTCTCCAAGAGCAGGGGCCAATGTAGGTAACTTCAGCTTGTTGGTTAGAGTTGGGTACTTGGGACATCAGGGAGTCTCTCCCTCCTAAATATTGGCTCAGGGCCTGTAATTCTGAATTTCTTTCCATTAAGGCTTGCACCATCTTCTCTCTTCTCAAAAAAAAAAGGAATTTACTTCTTAAATATTGTGAAATTAATATACCCCATACTATTATGAGATTCTTTATTCTCACCATGACCTCTGAAAAATGCAATCTTTTTTTCCTCTTAAGATAACTCAGATTTTAAATGATGAGATTATTAAGGCAAAGAAAATGTATGTAATGAAGTTAATGCATACATGTATTGTTTAGGCACCCTTCCAAATGCAAGGTTTTCAAGAAATGTTTCATACTTTGATGATTAATGTAAAACTGTGGTCTCAGGCCAGGTACAGCAGCTTACACTTATAATCCCGGCACTTTGGGAAGCCAAGGCAGGATGATTGCTTGAACCCAGGAGTTCGAGACCAGCCTGCACAACACAGCAAGACCCCCACCTCTAAATAAGTAAGTAAATAAATAAAACTGTGGTCTAGGTAACAAATAGAAGGAAAGAAACTAACAGAGTTGACTGTAAAATATATAAATATACACACATTTATAGTCTGCAAATGCTTCCTATTTGCAGACTATAAATGCACTACATGATACTTTTCTGATCTGTGCATTAATCCTTACTTGGCTTTCCTGCTCCCTGGTGCTCATAGACTGAAGCAGGCCTTGAATCTCCATTTCATGTTCCACCACTAGTTTGTTTCGATCACTTAGAAGGTCCTGCAGCATCCTTTCCTTTCGCTGTAGACGCTGGCACAGCTCCTCTGCTATCGCACTCTGCCCTGGTCCAAGTTTGCACAGCAATGTTGCACTAAGATCCTAATGCAGAAAGGACACTGTAAGTTTCTGGAGGAAAGAACTGCCTCTACTAAATATTAAAGGGCTTATAAGAATCTATCATAGAAGAAGGAGGTGTGAGATTCTTGAGAGTAAGTATCACGTTTTACTCATTTTTGTTTTACCAGATCTAGCACAGGCCTGGAACACAGAAGTCTCTAAATACATGTCCCAGGAGTGAATACAAACAATACAGAAAACTATCTCTGGTGGCCACTTACATACATATTGTTTTCTGAAATAAGTCTTTTTCCTATTTGTTCAGGGCATGTAACAATTAATGTTAGATGAGGATAAATGGACACTCCGTTCATTTATTTGTTTTCTCCCCAGTGTAACTTTATAGGGGGAAGCATAAAACGAATTGCTGAAAGGAATACTAAACACTGTATATGCTATCATAGTGATGGTTTCTATTTCTGTACTAACCGCCGGCACATGGTGGAGGAAAGGGAGGCGCCATACTGCCTAGGTTGATACTGGATCTGCTACTTATTAGCTATGTTAGGTTGGACAAGTTACTTAGCTTCAGAAGTCTGTTTCCTCCTCTACAAAACAGGGATAATAGAATGTGCCTCATGGCCTTGTGAGGATCCAATGAGTGAATATCCACTGAGATCTGAAAACAGCACCTGCCCCAGCATGAACACCGTAACTAATAAAGGTTAATAGCTGCCAGACGGAAGAGGCAATGTTTAGGTCTCATTCATTCTCACATAACTTCTTTGAGAAAGTTAATTGCCAACTTAAGTTGCTAGATGTGGAAAAAGAAAATCCCAGTGAAAGTCAATGACCTGCCCAGGCACAGAATCGCTTGTACCTGGAGAATTGCTTATGTACCTGGGAGGCGGAGGTTGCAGTGAGCTGAGATCACACCATTGCACTCCAGCCTGGGCAACGAAAGTGAAACTCCATCCCAAAAAATAAAATAAAATAAAAAGAATATCAAGCAGCCAAAGAAGCAGGGAAACATGACACATAATGAAGAATCTAATAATCTAGTTGAAATTGACACACATGTTGGAAATAGCAGAAAAGCACATTAGAGCAGTTATAATTGTATTTTAGTTAAATGGAGAGGTTGAAGATTTTTTAAACATCAAATTCTGTAGATAAAAACTATGATTTACAGTCTGAAATGGAAGAAGGCACTGGATTAAACACTGCAGAAGAGAAGATTATTGAACTAGAACGAAAAGAAGTTCAAACGTAAATGAAACACACAGTAACAAATGACTTGAAAACATAAAAGGACCATCAGCATAAAAACTTTAAATACCTAGTATAGGGCTAAATGGAATCCCTGAAGGGCGTGTAGTGGAGAATAGAGACAAAAATATTTAAAACATACTGGATGAAAGATTAAGGAGCTTCATGGAAACCATAAACTTCAAATATTACAGAACTGTGATTATCCTAAGAACAAGAAACACGAAGAAAACTTCACCAAGGAACATCTTAATCAAATCCATCAAAACCAGTGATAAAAAGGAAATCCTAAAAGGAATAAAAGGGGAAAGAACATGTTACATATGGAGGACTGAATATAAGGATGGCATAAGATTTCTCATAGGAATATTCTGGCCAAGATTCTCTTTTCAAAACAATTCTGAGTCCAGTCAATGGACAGTTATACTACATCATCAAGGTTCACATTTGTGTTCCATAATTGGGTGAAACATTAGCATGAAAAAACAGGTATAACTGAAGACATGTCTCAGACTGAACAAACCCAATCCTCTATATAACACACAAAGAAGAAAGAGATTTCAGCAATGCTACTTCTTATCTTAACTAATTAAGAAATTTAAGAAATATACACCACAGTACGACTGATGTTTCTTACTATATGGGTTATTAACTATAAGTTAAAAGCTGGGGGACATCATCTACCAAAAACAGTAACTATAGCTTTGGAATATCTGAATCCTCTATATCTATATTTAGATGAGTAGTTGGCAAACGATGGCCTGGCAGCCACCTGCTTTTACAAATTAAGTTTTATTAGAGCATGGTCATGCTCGTTTGTTTATATATTGCCTGTGACTACTTTCGCTCTACAACAGCAGGGCTGAGTAGTTGCAATAGAAAGCTTCTGGTCCACAGAAGCCTAAAATATTTACTATCTGTCCCTTTACAGAAGAAAGTCTGCCAACCCCTGCTTAAATAGCAGTGAAAGATGCAGGTTGTGATAATAAAATTTAATAACCATTATGTAAAATAATACTTGTCTATTCTCTATAGTCATAGGATCTATATCTAGCTCATCCAAAAAAAGGTTTGGATTATTAAAGTTTAAAAGTAGGAGAATCAGAACATACTTCTATTTTACTATAATACATGTTATTCATTGTTCTATCAAGAGACCATTATTATCAACTCTGATTCTCTCTCTCTCACTCTTTTTTTTAAGAGATGGGGGTCTCACTGTCTTGTCCAGTGATTACAGCTCACTGCACATTCTCAAACTCCTGGGCTCAAGGGATCCTCCTGCTTCAGCGTCTAGTGTAGCTGGGACTATAGGTGTGTACTACTACACTCTGCTAATTTTTTTTATTTTTTTGTAGAGACAGGTTCTCACTTTGTTGCCCAGGCTGGTCTTGAACCCCTGCATTTAAGTGATCCTCCGGCCTCAGCCTTCCAAAGTGCTGGGACTATAGGTGTAAGCCACTGTGTCTGGCCTCTCTCTCTTTTTTGAACCTTTCATGTTTTGTGATTAACCATTTGTACAGTAAGTTTTTCTTTTTAATTTAAATTCTGTTTTCAACTCTGATTATCAAAGGATTTGAGAGTACAGTCTCTCTACAAGTCTCAAGTGTCAGGGGTGTACAGTGAACTTACTTTGGTGCTGAGTCCTAACTTTAGAGTGAAAGACTACTTTACTATTAAAAGGTTTTTCCAGGTAGTGATAAAAAAGTACAACAAAGTCTGCATAGCATAGTTGATGAACCCTACATATAAATGCTGGCCTAAAAAAACACTCAAGCTTGCAGATTAAGAAGCAATAAATATTTTGGATAGACTGTCTAATAAACTAACAGGTCTATTATTTGGAGGGGAGTAAAAAGTTACTTTAAAAAAGTGTTTTAAGAAACACTTTAAATTCAACCAAACTTGACCAATACTGTAAAATCAATCAAAGTAACTAAGTTAAGTAAGAACTGGAGCTCAGTCTTCAGAGAGACTGTTAAGTATCTCTGAGGAATTCTAACCTTTTCAGGTAGAGATTTTCAATCAGCAGAACAATATGAAGGGGTGTTACTGGGATTCAGTCAGCGAGCAGTCCTGGAAAAATAAAGCTTCTAGGAGTGAAGCCTAGTTTGAGGCTTCACAGCCTCACTCCAATGAGTTCTTCAGAGTTAATGGTCAGATCTTTTTTTTCCTGGTTTCTCATAATCTTTGTCAAACCAGCTATTAGGTGGCTGTGACCCATATCTGCTGTGATCATTGTAGCTACTGAGACCAAATTATTAACACAGTGTTTTTGTTTGTTTTTGATTTTTTGTTTGTTTGTTTGTTTGTTTCAGTTATGGGATCCAAGTAGATTTTCCACTGTAAAGAATGTAGCACAGAACTCTTCAAGAGGAGTTATTCAGTACTCTTACTCACCTGCTATTCAATACTCCTAAGATTTCAAAGATGATGAGCTCAAACATGGTGCAAGAAAATGCAAATGTCAGAGAAGATCACCTGTACAACATACCGATGTTACCTGTTAAAAGCCAAATAGAGACTAGAAGTTATTTCCATATTTAAAAACTGAACTGATAACCTCCTTCTGGTTACAAGTCAGAAAACTTATTCTGAGGAAATTCTCAAGTCACTGGAAGTAGGGCCACAACAGCAACTTGCCTGGAGCTAAAGAAAAAGACTAAAGTAGGTGGCACTTCTGAATCTTGAGTCACTATTACCAGCATCCTCTTGTGGATGAAGAATTTTGAGGACAAGAAGATGAAATGACAGGGTCATAGGTAGCACTTAGAATTTCTGATGTACACTGACAAAAAACTGACACATTCGTATATAATGGTTAATGTTTAAAGGGGTTCTTCAACACTCTGCAGATTCTGGATCAGTTCTGCAACCTCCCCTAGGAAGTCTTAAAGTATTGGGCAGAAGAAAATCTCCAGAATTCCAGGCTCTTTCAGACAATAAACTCCCTGGGAAAATTTAATGGAGAACATCCTAGAAATGACCCAAATGTCGACTATAACCCCTGATCTTACTACTAATTGTAGGGACCAGCCCCACAGGGTCGGTGGGTATTTCACCCCGTGTGCGGAGATGAGAGACTGTAAAAATAAAGATGCAAGACAAAGAGATAAAAGACAGCTGGGCCCGAGGGACCACTACACCAAAACCTGAAGACTGGTAGTAGCCCTGAATGCCAGGCTGCGCTGATATTTATTGGATACAAGACAAAGGGGCAGGGTAAGGAGTGTGAGCCATCTCCAATGATAGGTAAGGTCATGTGGGTCATGTGTCCACTGGACGGAGGACTCTTCCCTGCCTGGCAGCTGAGGCAGAGAGAAAGACAGGTGAGAGAGAGAGATCTTAGGCCATTATTTCTGCATATCAAAGACTTTTAATACTTTCACTAATTTGCTACTGCTATCTAGAAGGCAGAGCCAGGTGTACAGGATGGAACGTGAAGGCGGACTGGGAGCGTGGCCACTGAAGCACAGCATCACAGGGAGATGATTAGGCCTCCGGATAACTGCGGGTGGGGCTGACTGATGTCAGGCCCTCCACAAGAGGTGGAGGAGTACAGTCTTCTCTAAACTACCCAGGGAAAGGGAGACTCCCCTTCCCGGTCTGCTAAGTAGTGGGTGTTTTTCCCTGACACTGACGCTATCGCTAGACCATGGTCTGCTTGGCAACGGGCATCCTCGGGTCACTTCTCATTATGTCCCCCCCAGCCCCTGTCTCTGTATGGCCTGGTTTTTCCTAGGTTATGATTGTAGAGTGAGGATTATTATAATATTGGAATAAAGAGTAATTGCTACAAACTAATGATTAGTGATATTCATATATAATCATATCTATGATCTATATCTAGTATAACTATTCTTATTTTACATATTTTATTATACTGGAACAGCTCGTGCCCTCGGTCCTTGCCTAGGCACCTGGGTGGCTTGCTGCCCACAACTAATTAGGAGAACTAATTAGGAAATGTCCAATCTAGGGTGGTGATCTTCTGAATCAAAAGCTTGAGATAAAAACAACACCAGCCTTGGGATTTTGGTTTTAATTTAAAACATAAGACTGGCAATTCAGGGTCAGATAGACAAACGAAAGGGAATATTTGTGAGACATTATGAATTAAATTCTCTCCTACAGAATAACTATTTGCTATTGGTACATATCCTGATATGACTAAGGCATGACATTCCTTGCTCCTAACTTCTGGGCTATATTTGATTTGCCTTTCCCCCCCCTTTTAAATCAATTAAGCCTAATTATAGTCTCCAATCTAATAGTTATATAGTACTTATTTGGTAAAAGCTTCCCATCTTGGAAATGAACATAATGTTTCTTTAATGGAGGCATTTTTCTTGTCCCATTTTAAAACAATCTAAATTCATATAGTATAAGTATGACAAAGTGATTTCTTCTCACCTCATAGTCCTTAAACAATTGGCGCATGAAGAAAAGCCACCCAAATCCAAAAAACAGCATCTGGAGGAGAAGGAAAATAGAATGTCAATCTATATTTTCTTTTGAGAAACATGTTATAGAAACTCTTTCATGATAAAAGGTCTGCTAACTAGATGGTTAACTTATTTCAGGGATTAAAGATAAGATCCACTCTTATAAGACCTACTTATTAAAGCTCATGACACTGGAAATAAATGTTTAAATGCTCTTGGATTTTTGAAGCTATCCATGTTACAGAGTGTGCTGTAAGTAAGACAAAAATGGAAGTATATATTTTCCCATAATCTTATGATAATCATTATGTGACCCACAGGAGTTCGCAAATAGAAAAGGAGTCAGTGGCCAGGCGCCGTGGCTCACATTTGTAATCCCAGCAATTTGGGAGGACAAGGTGGGCAGATCACCTGAGGCCAGGAGTTCGAGACCCGTCTGGCCAACATGGCGAAGACCCGTCTCTACTGAAAATACAAAAATTAGCTGGGTGTGGACACCTGTAATCCCAGCTACTCCCAGAGGCTGAGGCATGAGAATCATTTGAATTTTGGGAGGCGGAGGTTGCAGAGAGCCAGTATCGCGCCACTGTATTCCAGCCTGGGTGATAAGAGTGAGACTCGGTCTCAGAAAAAAGAAAAGGAGTCAGAGTGAGACTTGCTTCTTACGGATGATCCCTGATTGTAAGTATTTAAAAAAAAATACCAGCCTGGCCAACATGGTGAAAACCCATCTCTATAAAAAACATGCACACATAAAAATGAGCTGGGGGTGGTGGGCTGTGCCTGTAGTCCCAGCCACCTGGGAGGCTGAGGTGGGAAGATCACCTGAGCCTAGGAAGTTAAGGCTGCAGTGAGCCATGACTGCACCACTGTGCTCCAGCCTGGGCAACACAGTGAGACCCTGTCTCAAAAAATAAATAAAAATAAATTAATTTTAAAAATAAAAACTTCACGGGAAAGGAGTTGAGACCAAAAGTAGACGAGCAGTAGAAAGCCTAATGTATTTTATATCTGTTTCCTTCAGAGAGTTTTCTTAGCTTCTCCACCATCCTGCCTAATCTACTAAAGTGGTTTTCATCTCAGTGTAAAGCCGAGAGATTGCAGGATCCCTCTTTTGTCAGTTTTGTTTCAAACTGGCAGAGACCGTAGCCACATGACAGCTGACAAAGCTGGTCTGTAGTAAATAGAACTTTCTATACATAGACATGCACTGACACGACTAATCTTTTCTTCTTAAACTGGCTAGGACCTTTATGAAGAAAATGATTTTATGTCTTCCTAGGGACTACTTTACTGAGCAAGTGTAAACTCAGTAGTTTAGCACAGACTACTTTAGCTTCTTATCATGCCCCTGCTGCCTAGCAAACTCATGTGTTCAGCCCCCTGGAACTTCCTTTGGTTCTTTAGACCCATATTCTTTCACATTGAGACCTCTCTAGATGTCTTCTGACAGGAACTTCTCTCCAGCCCTCTCCCAGTTACGCTATTTACTCCCTCTGGAAGGCCCTCGCTGCCCTCCCAAACACAGATAAATTGCTCTTTTTATATACTCCTATTCTACATTGTACTTCCCTCACCAAAGTGCTTACCATACGGTTTTGTAATGCCTGATTTAAATATTTTTTTGACATTAGATTATAAGCTCTATGAGGACAAAAACCATGTTTGTCGTGTAATCTTTGTATCCTTGGCATCCAGCACAAAGCCTGGTACGTAGCAGGCTCTCCATAAGTGCTTGCTGAATGGCTAAGTGGTCTACATAAAAGATGGTTTATTCTTCAGCATTCAATCTTAAATTTTCTGTAATAACTCCTATGTGCTATGCTAGGTGCTGGGGATACAAAGATGAGTAGGATGGTTACTACCCTCTACAAGCTCACAATATAGTGAAGACACTACATAAATAACTATAACATAATATGGATGTGCAATGATAGAAATACATACATGATATTGTAAAACAATATGAAAGAGGGAGACCAAACCAATCTGTAGGGGCTTAGGACAGATTTTTCTGGAGAAGATAATGCCTGAGCTGAAGGAAGTTTTAATTTGGGGTTAAAACCTGATATTGTGTGCAAATTTTGGGATTATGTGTATTTTTCTAGAATGGTTTCAAGGTATTCATCACACACTCAAAGGTTTCCACCACCCCTAACATATTAAAAACCACCCTCTCAAAGGATGAATAAGAATCAAGTAGGGAGGCTGGACACGGTGGCTCATGCCTGTAATCCCAGCACTTTGGGAGGCCAAGGCGGGTGGATCGCTTCAGCCCAGGAGTTTGAGAACAGACTGGGCAACATGGTGAAACCCCATCTCTACAAAAAAATACAAAAATTAGCTAGGTGTGGTGGTGCGTGCCTGTAGTTCCAGCTTATGGGGAGGCTGAGGTGGAAGGGCCACTTGAGTCTGGCAAGTGGAGGCTACAGTGAGCCGTGAGCACATCACTGCATTCCAGCCTGGGTGACAGAGCGAAACCCTGTCTCAAAACAAAACAAATGAACAACAACAACAAAAAGAATCAGGTAGGGTAAAAACAGGTGGTAGGGGTAGGAGGACAGGGCTTTCCAGATAGCAAAGGGCAGGAAAAAAGGCACAGAGTGAAAAGCATGGTATATGCCAGGAACCACACATGGTTTGGTGCCGCTAGAAGATGAAATTCAAAGAAGGAAGAGGTTAAAAATGAGGCTAGACAGGAGGAGTGGATATCCAATCACTGACAGCTTTGAAGGCCACCCTAAGGAGCTTAGATTATAGTCTGTAGGTGATGAGGGTTATTTAAGCAGGGAAATGGTATGGTCTGATTTGTTGTATATTATAGAGAGCAGTATGGTGGCTGTGTGGAGGACACATTTGAAGGAAATAACATTGTAGGAAGAGAAACATCATAGAAATGTATTATGGGAGTTCAGATGAAAGATGATAAAGCCCTGAATTAAGACATTTGGTGACAGAAGAGGAGACGACAGATTTAAGAACTATTTAGAAGGTAAAATCAGCAGGGAGAAGTCAAGGATGACTTGTTTGGAATACAGGATGAATAGTGAAGCTACCCAATTTATATAAAGAATATTGGAGAAAGAAGAGGTTTAGGAAAGGGGGCAGAGGATGGGGAAAATGATGAGCTCATTTTTGAACACACTAAGGGCCTGAGGGACAGTCAGCAAGATGGGTCAAGATATCCAGCAAGCATCTGAACAAAAGACAGATTGCGAAGACACATCTAAGATATACCTATGAGTTGAAACTACCAAAGTACATGAGATCACCCGGGAACAGTATCTAGAGTAAGGAGAGCAATGCGCCAAGAAGAAAATACTAGAGGATAAGGAACACAGTTTGAATGGTGAGGTAGAGGCAGAAACTAGAGTGTAGCAGATCAGAATGAATGGGAGCTAAACCAGTGGGGATAGTAAATGCAAATTACTCTAGGAAGAGCCAGGAATGAGAAAAAGAGAAAACATTAGATAATAGGCTAGAGAAGAATGTGGAAAAAGGGAAAGTTTATTGGCCGAGGGGAAAGAAAGCAGTCAAGTAAGGAGAAAAAGATGAGAAGGATGATGGAATGCTAGATGATGAACTGATACTATTAATTTATTATTATTATTAGGTAACTTTTATTGAGCATTTACTATATTCCAGGCTCTCTAAGTAGTACTTAGCATTATAATCTTATAAAAATCATTAAAAACCTACTAAGGTAGGTTTTATTGTCCTATTTTCACAGAGAAAGATGAGGTTTAGAGAAGTTAATCAATTTATAGTAAGTGTCAGAATCAAGAATGAACTCAAGCTTGTTTGACTCCAAAATCTGTGCTTTTTAAAAAAATATTTTTCAGCTCTTATTGAGTCAGTCTGTCTAGAAAACCTGTGCTTTTAACCACTTCAAAAGAAGCTACTCTAAGATCAAAGGTAAGTAAAATGGCCTTAAACCGGAGTAGGGGAACCCCGTTTTCTGAAATGGAAGGAAAGGAGGTGAGAATGGTTGTGAACACAGATAACCTTTTAGATTAAAATGCAGAAAGTATTCATAGTAGGAGAACATACCTTTTGGCTTCACTTTTGTTGAGTAAGTACGAGGCAAGGTCATCTGCTAGGAGTAAGACAGGTGAGTACAGAAAAGGCAGCTTTGAGGAGAGTGACAAAGATTCAGAGAAACTTTGAGAGGAATGAAACAAGTAGCTGATTAAGGTCAAGAAAAGGAATAATTCAGTGAGTTGAGGGTTAAACTCATGGCGTTGGCAAACTACACAGCTGTATGATTTTCTACAGTAGCCTTCAGGCCTCTGTATTAGTGGTAGACAAACTATAACAATGATCCAAGTATGGACTTATACATATATGAAGGTAAACGGACAAGAGGTTGTAAGAAAGTAAGTTGGATCCAAGCATCTAGATCAAGTAGAAAAGGAAAGAGTCAAGCAGATTAGGAGAAAATGTCCAGGATATCTTTGGCTATTATAAATGGTTACCCGTGGAGACAAATGTAAATTCAGAGTTTAGAGACCATATTCATATGACTTATGAAGCCACAACTGAAAACAGAGAAGTTGGGTAGTTAGGACTGAGAATGGTATGTATAGTGGAAATGGATGATTAAAAAAAAAAAAAATCACCAAGATTGCTGTGAAATGGAACTTTAGACAACGAAGAGAAAACAAGCAAAACTTTTAAGTTTATATGGTGGGGAGGGGAATGGAAGAAAAGCGAAACAGATATATACCTTTAATATTTCATTGTGGCCTCCTTTCACATTGACAAAGAAAGCTTAAACAGACTTTCAGAACAAAATTATGTCTTTTGCAGCAACATAGAGGCAGCTAGAGGCCATCATCCTAAGCAAATTAACACAAGAACAGAAAACCAAATACCACATGTTCTCACTTCTAAGTGGGAGCTAAATATTGGGTACTCACCAATATAAAGATGGCAAAAAATGAAACTGGAGACTACTTGGGGGTAGGGGAGGGGAGAAAGGGGAAGGATTGATACAACTAATTATTGAGTACTATGCTCGGTACCTGGGTGACCGAATCATTTGTACCCCAAACCTCAGCTTCCACAATATACCCAGCACAAGTACCAAATCTACAATAAAATAAAAGTTGAAAAAAAAAAAAAAAGACTTTTAAACTACAGACATACACAAAAGTAGCTGGAGAGTTCATTACATCCAAGATAAACACAAATTCTGGCAAGATTATAGAGGATCCAAAAAGAATGCAGAAGCAAAATGCAATTTCAAATAGCTTTGCAAATAAAATGGAAGGCACATAGCTTCTTATTAAAAACGAAACTTAATACTTTCAGAATTGTAAAGAGTAAAGTCTTGATATTAGGACTTAAGAGTGTACTCTGGAACTGATAAGTCTTAATGACTGTATAGAGGGCTCAAAACATGAGTTAGATAACAGTTGCTTTTATAAAAGTGACTTCTGGGTTGAAAATTAGCTACTGTTAAAAAGAAAAAAGAGGCCATCATCAGGATAGTTATTAAAGAATTAACTATAAAAGATAGTTTATTCTTGGATCATTTATTCACCTTTTTAATTATTTAACAAATATTTATTAGTGCCTAATATGTGCCAGGTCCAAGGGATAGAATGGCAAACGAGAGCATGAATGCTACTCTCAAAGAGTTTATAATCTATGGAGGAGATAAACGAGTAATTACAAAACAATGTGGTAGCGTTGTTATAGGGGAAGTAGGTGAAGGGTACTATGGCAGTATGTATAGGGACATCTAGTCCAATCTAGGGGAAGCTTCTTGGATGTTCAAGTTAAGATCTGAAGGCTGAAAGAAGGGGAGGCATATGACAAAAAGGCCCAGAAAGAGAAAACACACTGTGTGGAAATCTGGAGGCACCACAGCATGGCCAGGTTAGGGAACTAAAAGAAGTTCAGGAAGTCTAAAGAATAAAATGGTGAAAGCCACAGCTGAAGAAAGAAGAGCCAGGGTCCCATCAATAATGGACCTGAAAAGCCACGTAAAGGAGCGTGAACTTCATCCTGTGGTGCGGTGAGCAAGATTCAATATATGATCTCTAATTTCAGATTTCATTTCAAATAAACCTTTCAGTTAATACAACACAGAAAAAATGAGTGGGGAGGGGCTCAGGGGGCAATGGTGGTGTTTCCAAGGTAACCGCACCTCTCTAGAGAAGTGCTTTTTATTAAATACATATTCACTACAACTCTACTACGTGCCTGCAACTGATCTAGATGCTGGTGAATACAGGAGAGAACAAGACAGACAGTGTCTTGGACTTCATAGACAGACAACAAACACATGAACACACAAATGAACTATAGTAATAAATGCCAAGAAGAAAATAAAACATGGAAATGAGGAAGAAGGCAGCCAAAATGGAAAGCTACTTTGGCTGCGGGCAGGGTGTCAGGTAAAACCTTCCTAAAGTGACATTTTTACTAATGCCGAAATGATGATAAAGTAGCCACATAAATATTTGAACACAGAATATTCCACGCAAAGGAATCTTTGGGTCTTTCTTCCACATTTGTAAAGAGCAGGTTTAACAATTAATTACTGCATGTGGATGCATGTGTGAAGTAAAAGTCTATGATTACAAGGCATACAAAATTAGAAAGCCACTTCCTTGGTTCAACGTATCAATTATATCCACGCTAAAAATCTTAGAGGCTGCAATGCAAAGCCAATTTTCTACTGACATTCTTATCTTTATTCTAAGTGAAAAAAAAAAAAAGGCTAATTAAATATTGTTATTTTTCTTAAATTGGTACTAGGGGTAAAAACAACCCTGAGTTGTCACCAAGGGCACTGGGTAGTCTTAGAAAGGTTTTAAGCAGAAGAGTTACATGCCCAGGTTTTTTTACATTAATACATTTGAATACTATGAAGCCAATAAAAACAATAATTATGAAAACTATAGCAAAGGTGGTATATTCAAAACATGAAAAAAAAAAAAGATTGCATTAGAGTGGTAGGATCATGGATGGCTTTTCCTTCTTTCGTAATTTCTTAAATATTGTAAAAGTTTTTGAAGAGAAAAGGCCAATGCTCCGCTCTACGGAGACGAGTATTAAGATGAAGCAATACAAAAACTGAATCAAAGAACAAAAATTTAGTTCACTTTAAGCCCCAAAAGGTAACTGTTTCGTTATTTGCCATTTGAGAGAAAGAACAAGTAAAAATAACCACACACACACAAAAAATCTTTAAATTATTGGAAAGATGAGGGGAAAAAGATCAATAAGTAGTCTGAGTTTCACAAATATTAACAGTTGGCCAACAATTATTTATTGAATGCCTGCACTTGGAAGTGGGGATACAGCTATGAACAAGGCAGGATCTCAAAAAACAAAATCATAAACACATACATAAATGATGCCAGTGCTATGATAAATGCTAGGAAGAAACAATAATTAACAGCGGATTACACGGTAAAAGCAAGAGGCTCACTAGACGAAGCTTCTATTGAGCAGAGACGGTGTCTCATATGTTTGTACGCTCAGGGCTTTATATAATGGTCGATAAATGTTTGTTGACTGTACAAACAAATGAAGGTGACCAATGGAGAAACGAGGGTCAGAAAAACATCTGAAAAGTGTGGGTAAGTAAGCAGAGGATAAAGGATGAGGTGTTAGTGCAAAAACGAAATCTTAACTTTTAAGCATAGGTGTAACCTTATATTGATACTTTGAAGCAGCAAATTTCTCCACAGCCGGATGCAGGATTTGACATCTAACAGCAAAGCCTGCACTGACGTGTCCTCAGTATCCAGCCCTGATTGGCGCGCCGCACACCCCGCGTCCGGAACCACACAGGCTTCCCCAGCCCAGGGTCAGCGGCGCAGCCCGGAAGCTCCGAGGAGCTCTGAGGACCGCCGCCTTAGCTGGCGGCGCCAGCTCTAAGCGTGGAGGCCGGCGGACCCCTTCCAAAAGTGGACCGAAATTCCAGGGACGGATGCCGGGTGGGACCGCGGACGGCCGCAGGCCAGCCTCCTGACAGCCGGGGCTGAGGGAACCGGAGGCAGCAAACGCACACCCTCTTCGCGCTCTGCGTCCCGGAGTAACTGGCGCAGGCCGCTTGAGAAAGACGCGAGACCCCGGACCAGCCCGCACCGCGGAGGACCCGAGAGGGCGATTTGGGAAAGGGAGGCGGACGGGTGTCGGGGCGGGAGGCGGTGACTCACCTGGGAGGTAATCGTGATGCTGGAGTCGATCAGGAAACTCATGGCGAAGGGTAAGGAGGGCTCCTGCCTCCACTTCCCACTCCCCGAGGCCACGGCACGCTGGGGCCACCGGACTCTACAGGCTGCCTTCTCCCAGGTGCCGCAGCCGGGACGGCGGCTCTCCAGGCTGAAGCCGTCAAGCTGCGCCCGAGCCAGCCAATCAGCGGCTACATCCAGAGCCCCGCCTCGGGCTCGGCGTGGGTGGGGCGGACGCTAGGCTCCAGCTGCCTAGGCCCCAGGGGCGGGGCTTATTAGGGACGATACTAAAAAGCCGATGCAATGCTAGGTAGCCTTAACGTTTCTGAGGCTGAAGGAGGTAGGACCTGAGAGCTAAGTGGTAATTCTGTTTTGTAATGATCATAGCTAATAAGATAATGATAATTATAGTAAGTCAGGCATTGTGTCCTAAATGTTATAACTTACTTGACTCGGCAAATATGACTGCACAAAGTGAAGGAAGACTGGAAAGTCAGATGAGACATTAACAAATATAACTAACCAAATACATTTCTGTGACAACAACGAAAAGCACACCGTCTGTAGCCATTTAGTGATAATATTGTACTGCATATTAGGCCACAGGTGGAGTACTGCACTCCGTGTACCACACTTTTAAGAGATTTTACAGGCCGGACACGGTGGCTCACGCCTGTAATCCCAGCACTTGGGGAGGCCGAGGCGGTCGGATCACCTGAGGTCGGAAGTTCCAGACCAGCCTGACCAGCTGAAAATACAAAATTAGCCGGGCGTGGTAGTGCATGCCTGTAATCCCAGCTACTAGGGAGGCTGAGGCAGGAGAATCGCTTGAACCTGGGAGGGTAGGTTGCGGTGAGCTGAGATCGCGCCATTGCACTCCAGCCTGGACAACAAGAGCAAAACTCCGTCTCAAAAAAAAAAAAAAAAAAAAAGAGAGATTATACAAAGACATATTGGAGCTCACTCAAATGTGAACCACCAGATAAGCGCTGGTGGAAGGAGGCAAAGAAAGATGACTCAGAACATGACATCTGTCTTCATGTGAAAGAATGGGTAGAACTGATGTGGCGCTGACAGTTATCTGTAGGGCAAATGATTGGAAGTTAAATGAAGACAGATTTTAATTCAAAACAAGGATCAGTTCTTTAAGAGTCTGAAGAAGGGTTGTTTTAGGAAGTAGCTCCCTCTGCCCCCTTCCCACCTGTTACCATGGATCAAATATACACTGAATCACTACCTCATTCATTCAACACTCATTTCATGAAGGCTTAGTGCATTGCTGTGGGGCTTACTCTGCCGCCGCCCTGGGGCCTAGCTAGTCTTTGTAGTCCATATAGTCTCATAGTCCTGCAAACTGGAAATCACCCTGTGTAGGAGTGGCTGCAGTCAAGACCCAGGAAGACAATCCTGAGGACACCTGACATCAGCATCTGAGTTCAGACTACTACAGTTTGAATAAGTGACTTGCAGATTCATTACACACAAGGGACTGTGTCTTCCTTTCATTGGATTGAATTCTGTCATACCAAGCAGTCAAAACTACCTCTTAGATGTCCAATCCCCGATCCAGAATTTCAAGGAGCTGTGGAGGCAGCTCTATTATGGGAGTGTCATAACCACAGAACTTTGTGTCCTGGCTATATCTATTAGGGAAGCAGGTAGATTCCCACATAGAAGCACCTAACCGACATTCAAGACTGTGTATAGTGTAGAGTGCTGAGAGAGACGATCAAGGCAAGCAGTTTACCTTGGTGGCTTACTGGGTTGCACAGTGGGGATCAGAGTCTCAGTAACCAGGAATAGCAAAGAAAGGTGTGCAATGCCTGCTGACCTAAGGCCTATGCAAAGCTTTGGGTGACACCATTCAGAATTCTCTCTACTCTACCACTTGTGTCCAGGTAAAGGACAGGCCTAGGTGATTCAAGGGACTGCTTTACCCTCTGATTTTGATTGAGGAATGTCTTTAGAAACCTTCACACTGCATTTAGTATCCAATTGACTCTCCTCTCAAAGCAAGTCTCTACTGCTGATGGTGGACTCTGACACTAAAATGGCTTGTCCTCCCATCTCTACCACTGGTAATATTCTCCCGATCCACTCTAGCTGCTGCCATCCTCTTAGAATAGTGAGATCTTTTGGTTCTGCCTCCATGGACAGTCAAACCATCTGGGCTCCGAGTCCCCAGTTTGTGCTATTTTTCCAAGGGAGCTTTTCAAAATATGTCATGTTCATAACTAGTAGCCATTGTTTGCCACTCATCCAGAGACTGACAGCCAGTCCCATAGATGTGCTATAAAGAGTCGATTGACAAGATGATCAGTCTGTGTCCTTTAGACGAGTGTTTGTTCACACCACTTTACCGTCCTTTTTCATAGCAACTGCAGTGTTCATACTTACTGTACTCTCACACTTTCCAGCACCATCCACATACTGACAGCTAACTATTTCACCCCCTTCCTCCAAATTAATGCAAAGGACTGGGCCCAGGAGTTGACACTAACACCAGATCCCTGGGAAACACCCTAGTACCTCTTCTCCAGGTACATACATAGCACCTGCCCATGCCAGTGGCTGGATGATCTCTGTTAGGGATTTTCTTTTGAAACTTTTTACTTACTGTGATATAGTTGTAGATTCACATGCAGTTGTAAGTCTGGGATCTTTTGAGACATATGATATCACCAATTCTGTGACATCCTACTCCAGTTTTCTCCCTTCATGGAGAGATATCCTATCTTGTAGTTTTGCCCACTGTGCCAGGTTCACTGAGTCTCAGAACTTCCCTGTGTGACCCACTAAGTCACCAGTGTAAGCTGGACAGGAATCCCCGAGTATTCAGAGGAAAAGTGTTTATTTCCCAATGGTCCCATGGACAGTATCTATACTTGATAACTAGAAATGTATAGGTGCAGTTTTCTCCACGTGTGGTTCTCTAACGACTTGGGGAGCTTATCTAAAATGTAGATTCATCAGCCCTAATGTAGACCAGTGGACTTGGGATTTCTGAAAGTGACTCCCAGGAGGAATCTGGGAGTCATAATAAATAAAAATTATATACATTTATCATGCACAAAATGATGTCCTGAAGTGTGTATACATTGTGGAATGGCTAAATCAAGGTAATTAGCATATGTATTACTTCAGATACTTATTTTTTGTGGTGAGAATACTTAAAATCTACTCTCTTAGAGATTTTCAAAAATGCAATACGTTGCTATTAACTGTAGTCACCATATTGTACAATAGATCTCTTGAACTTACTCCTCTCATCTAACTGAAATTTTGTATCCTTTGACCAACATCTCCCCAACCCCACCCGACCTAGCCCCCCCACCCCCAGCCCCTGGTAATCACCACTCTACTCTCTGCTTTTGTGTGTTCAATTTTTTTTTTTTTAGAAGGAATCTGCATTTTTAACAGCTTCCCAGGAGATTCTTTGTATACTGACTGGGGACTGGTTGTGAGACTCTGCTCCCCACTTAAAAACTTCCCTAGAGTGAGTGAGCGCCTTCACACTAGGAAAATGCCAGCTCCGATTTGCCTAGAGAAAGGAGACCAAGGGTCAGTGCTAGCTTTGCTCTTTGCTTTTTTCCACTCCCGCCCCCCTTTCTCTAGATACGCTCACTGCATAGCCTCAGGAAGCCTAAGAATCTTTTCCAACCACTGTGCTTTGGCTCAAGAATTCCCCTTCGTCTTCCTTGAGTCTACTTTGAACCCTTCCCCAGTTGGTTCTCGCTTTTCCAGACCTTCTTGGAGGTGCGTTCTAGTCCTTTCCTCTTATACAATCTCATTTTGGATATATCGACCTTGGTGCTGACCTGGTATGCACCGCCCTGTCCAGGGCCTTGATTGGTTCATATGAGAGTTAACTCTGTATCAAGTGCTTGGTTGTTCTTGAGGCCGTGTTCCTGAGGAATAAAGAGGATTAAATATTGTGTGCTTTTATGCAAGTTACTAAACTCTCTGTACTTCAGTTTCCTCATCTAAAAAATAGAGATAGTAATAGTATCTTTTCTCATAAGGCTATTATGAAGATTAAGTAATATATATAAATCCCTCAGGAAAATAAGCACTTTATAGTAAGTATGCAGTAATTTTTACCCATTATTATTATTATGAGTATACGTTCAGTTTTCCTTCATTGCTAATTAGTTTCAATGTATATTTATTTATTAATGTTTATACATGTATATTTAAAAGTTTTGGTTGTCAGTAAGTTCATATTCTTATTGTATGAACTGTTCCAAACTTCTGGTCGCCTGCCATCTGTGCTCAGGCAGAGCAAAAAGCTCTCCCTACTGCCCCACCAATTCTTGCTCCAGGACTAACCTCTTCTTGGGATGACTACCAGCAGGGACATTCACTTATTTTAAAGAAGTCCCCACCTTTACCACTGGATTGAGATTTGCCACCATGATGTTAAGACAGTTGCAAAGGAGTACAACACTGGCATATTTCCAAAGTCTGGGATATTCATTCCTATTCTTGGTTAACGTGACGCATACCCACACCAATGCACATATACCTTTGGATTTTCCCAAAATTGGATCACAAGGAGTCCATAGCACTCCTTGTGATCCAACATTGAGAAAGTGGATCCTGTTTGTGTACCCCCAAAATGCATATGTTGAAGCCCTAGTTCCCGATGTGATAGAATTTGGAGGAGGGGTCTTTGGGAGGTGATTAGGTTTAGACGAGGTCATGAGAGTGAAGCCCCATGATGGGATTTGTGCCCTTCCAAGGAGATGAAGGAACCAGCACGCTCTCTTTCTAACAGGTGAGTATCTGATGAGAAGGCAGCTGTCTGTGAACCAGAAGGAGGGCCCTCACTAAGAAGTGAGCAGGCTGGCACCCTGATCTTGGACTTCTGGCATCTGGAACGCTGAGAAATAAATGTTTGTTAAATATATACACCTACTATATACACCCACAAAACTTAAGAATAAAAAAATTTAAAAAGTTTGTTGTTGAAGCCACCCAACGTATGGTATCTTGTTATAGTAGCTTGAACTAAGACAATGAGCATGCTATGTTGTTATATAGTTTTCATTATATTTCATTTTAGAAATATATTATGGGAGTGGGCACGGTGGCTCATGCCTGTAGTCCCAGCACTTTGGGAGGTCAAGGTGGGTGGATCACTTGAGGTCAGGAGTTTGAGACCATCCTGGCCAACATTGTGAAACCCCATCTCTACTAAAAGTACAAAAATTAGCTGGGCATGGTGCAACATGCCTGTAATCCCACCTACTCGGGAAGCTGAGGCAGGAGAATCGCTTGAACCTGGGAGGTGGAGGTTGCAGTGAGCTGAGATTGCACCACTGCACTCCAACCTGGGTGACAGAGCAAGACTTTGTCTCCAAAAAAAAAAAAAAAACAACAACAACAAAAAAGAAATATATTACAGTCCAGGCATGGTGGCTAAAACTTGTACTCCCAGCACTTTGGGAGGCCACAGTGAGAGGATCACTTGAGCCCAGGAGTTTGAGACCAACCTGGGTAACATTGGGAGACCCTGTCTCTATTTAAAAAAAAAAAAAAAAAATTAGCCAGACCTGTAATCCCAGCTACTCTGGAGGCTGAAGTGGGAGGATTGCTTGAGCCTAGGAGGTTGAAGCTATAGTAATCTGTGATTGCACCACTGCATTCCAGCCTGGGAGACAGTGAGACCCTGTCTCAAAAAATGTATATTATGAATATTTTCTCATGCCAAAGACTTTATAACATTTTTATTGACTCAATAACATTCCATCATATGGTTATGTCATGAGTAACTTAACCAATCTACCTTTTGGATTTTTTTTTTTTTTTTTTTTTTTGGTGTTGTTTACTATAATAAAATAATATGGTGAAGAATTTGGCCTGCAAGAAACACATTAAAGCCTCCAATTTTCCCTGGGTAAGGTCACTGTGTCTATGTTCCAGCAAATTCTGAGGACACACATCAAGCTCCTGCAAGACTGGCTACTGTGGCAGCCGGAGGTGAACCTGTGAACTTCTGCAGACGAATAGGCCGCTAATGACTAGTGAGAAAGAGGTCAGGCCTCCCTCCCAGCAAGTGCTTCCCAGAAAAGTCTCAGGGGTTTTCCTTGAGCCCCTCACTTGGAGGGGATGAGAAACACCACAGTTCTTTCTTCTAGTCTGACAACTCTCTTCAAAGACTGCTCCTATCGATTAACCTTTATCTTTCTTTTAAATAACCCAGAGGTGGATTATGAGCTAGGAGTTGCAAGACCATTTGGGGGCTACTTTTTTTTTTTTAAAGGAATTCTAGATTGTGCTTTGTACCACTTTTTAGAAAGTGTAGGCATTGGGCATTTATTGTCCTTGGTTATGTAACCTTACTGAAACTCCAAAACATAGGAAATATTTTGTTTAACATTTCATTACATATCCATTAAATCAGACTTGTAAATTACATTGAAGTCCTCTATATTTTTGTCTTCTATCAATTCGTCAAGGACTGAAGTCTTCTATTGCTACTATTTTTCTGTCCATATCTCCATTTTTTTCTGAAAGTTTCATGCAGCCCAGTGCCTTATTTTTCAGTGCAAAATGATTCATAGTATGTCTTTGTTGCATATGATATTTTGTATTAATAAAGATCAATATTTTGGTTTGATTTAATGATTCTGCTCTCATATTTTGTGTGTTTGGTCTTTAGTTTTGCTTTTTTTTCTGTTTTCTTCTTCTTTTTGCTATATGGACTGTATAGTCCTTGTTTCTTGTTTTGTTTCCCAGTAATCTGGAAGGCATCCAGTTTGTTTTAAAATAACACACACAACTTTATATTTTTCTTATTACTAACATAGAGAATAAAATAGCATCTTTGTAAGTTGAGAATACCAGGACACTTACACTTTCTCACATTTCTCCTTCTTTGTTACTACCTTCACCCCACACAATACCCAAGTTTATGTTGGTGTAATCTGGGATTTTAAACCTTACTTTAAAAATATTTTTTTGTTAAGGATTATTTATGATATTTGTATTCTGTTTTGTAACTATACTTAAAATAGTTACATTTAATTCATTTCATGATTAAATATCTTCAG
Source organism: Chlorocebus sabaeus (assembly GCF_047675955.1). Classification (NCBI taxonomy): domain Eukaryota; kingdom Metazoa; phylum Chordata; class Mammalia; order Primates; family Cercopithecidae; genus Chlorocebus; species Chlorocebus sabaeus. Next base: position 14,471,583 of record NC_132923.1, read on the forward strand.
TATTCATCATCAGCCTTTTTCATACTTTGCCTTCTTGATTTCTTTCTTTTTTTTTCTGAGACAGCATCTCACTTTGTTGTTCAGGCTGGAGTGCAATAGCATAATCACAGCTCACTGTAGTTCCTGGGCTCAAGTGATCCTCCCACCTCAGCTTCTCAAGTAGCTGGGACTATAGGCGTGTGCCGCCATGCCTGGCTAATTTTTAAATTTTTGTAGAGACAGGATCTCACAATGTGCCCAGGCTAGTCTCAAACTCCTGGACTCAAACGGTCTTCCCACCTGTGCCTCCCAAAATGTTGGGATTACAGGTATGAGCCACTATGCCCAGCCTTGAATTCTTTTAAAAAATATTTCTCTTGGGCGGGCACGGTGGCTAATGCCTGTAATCCCAGCACTTTGGGAGGCTGAAGTGGGTGGATCACCTGAGGTCGGGAATTCAAGACCAGCCTGGCCAACATGGTGAAACCCTGTCTCTACTAATCATCCAAAAATTAGCCAGGTGTGGTGGCGCACACATCTAATCCCAGCTACTCGTGAGGCTGAGGCACAAGAATCGCTTGAACCTGGGAGGTGGTGGTTGAATGAGCTGAGATCACGCCATTGCACTCCAGCCTGGGTGACATGAGTGAAACTCCGTCTCAAAAATAAATAAATAAATAAATATATAAATATATATCTTTTGGCTTATGAAATACATTTTTTCTTTAAAGAAGGGTTTGCAGGTATTTTGAGCTTTTGCATAATTGAGAATGCCTTTCAATTGGCTTCACACATGAGTGAAATTTGGCTTGTTGTGGAGTTTTCAGCTTAAGTTTTTCATCCTCAATATTCTGTGGATAATCTCTTCTTTTCTGAGATTTAATGTGTTATGGAGAAGTATGGTGCCAGCCTGATGTTGTTTTTCCTTTGTAAGTAACTTGGTAAACACTCTGTTCATCCACAGTTGGCACTGGAAGAACTAGCGCCACATTGAGAGGGTTGGCTGAAACTGAGAGCCGTGAGTTTTGGTTCCTTATGCTCACTCCAGCTTCCCTTTTCCTTTTAAGCTATTGCTCATCCCCATGACCAACAGTGGCCTCTGAGGGAGAGGAGGAATCTCTCTCCTTTACCCTCCAGATCACATAAACCCTTTTCTTAAATCTCTATCAAAGCTGAGTCTAAGGTATATCGTTTAACAATAAGACGAGGCCAGGTGCAGTGGCTCCTGCCTGTAACCCCAGCACTTTGGGAGGCCATGGTGGGTGGATCACGAGGTCAGGAGTTCAAGATCAGCCTGGCCAACATGGTGAAACCCAGTCTCTACTAAAAACACAAAAATTAGGCATGGTGGCATGTGCCTGTAGTCGCGGCTACTCTGGAGGCTGAGGCAGAAGAATTGCTTGAACTCGGGAGGTGGAGGTTGCAGTGAGCTGAGATTGTGCCACTGGACTTCAGCATGGGTGACAGAGCAAGACTGTCTCAATAATAATAAGGCTATGCTAAATTACAGTAATCATATCACATAGAATGATAATTATGAAGGTGATGACAGCTAATATTTGTGAAGTGCTTACTACGTGCCAGGTACTGTTTTAAGATCTTGACTTGTATTAACTCATTAACTCCCCAACTTAGTTCCTAGCTTGCCTCCATATGGCAGATGCCATTTTCCCTTCTTTTTTGGAAGCACTAGTGAGCAGATTATGACTTTGGATTGCAGCCTCAAAAGAATGAAGCTCAGAGAAAGGAATTCCCTCTTGTTCCTGTTTAAGGCCCACCTTCCAAATTCTCTTTTCTCACCTTATAGTCTTTCTCTTTTCAGCAGTTGACATTTGAAATATCTATTATCTTCAAGGAAGCCTCACCTCCTATTGAGAGAGGTATGACCCTACTCTGTGTTCACAAGCAGACAAGAATGTGAAAACAGATGTTCAACAGTGGTACAAAAACCATTGCAGGCGTTGTTTCATTACTTTTCTAAATTATAGAATTATGTCTTTATACTTGCAAATCAAAATTTATCTAGATTTTTTTTCCTGGTGCATGATGAGTCCCTTCCAATTTGCAATTTCAGATCTTTTATCAGTTCAAGAAAATTTCTTTCTATTGTATCTTTAGAGCTTATGGTTCACTTGTCCTGACTTTTCTTCAGGAGCATTGATATTCATGTGTTGGATTTTTATTGTCTTTCCTCCATATCTATTATTTCTTCTTTGGTAATTTTCATCTCTTTGTCCTTTCTTTTGGCATTTGGGCCAATTTCTGATATTGATTCTTTACAAAATTGATTTGGTTTTATGTATTGCTAATTCTGCTCTTTATTCTTAAATTCTGCTGTGGTATTGTTTGCTACTCCGCCAGCTCCTTTTACAATTCAGTCTAGTACCTTATTATCTTGTGTTTCATGTATTGTTTTATAGAGTCCATGTTTTCTTTAACCTTTTTTTTTGAGAGTACAAAACAGATTTTAAATAAATATTTTTTTAAGTAAAGATTTTTTGAAATTATGCCATTCTTTTACTTTCGATGTTGTTTTCTTCTCATGTCTCTGAAACCTTCCACAGACTCCAGGTTATTCTCTGTCTAGTTGTTGTCATTTTCCCTATTACTTATCTATAAAACTGAGAATCTCGTCCATTCCAGAATAGGTACAGGACCTGACTAGACACAGTAAAATTAGGTCAACAGAATTAATAAAAATGTAAAGAAGAATCCTCTTTGACTATTGGATAAGTAAATTTCTAAAAAATATTTAAAGGAAGACAAGCAATCTGTAATTCAAGAAAAATATAGAGTTGTCCTAGAACTTAGTGCCATAGGCTGATGCAATTATGAAAAAAAAATGGAGAAAGTTGACCTTCTGATCTGAGAGATCTTAGAGAGATGAACAATTGTTGTAATATCATAACGACATTCCCTGTCATAGTGTCTGCCTCATAGATATTACTGAGTTTTTTTAATGTTAAGTTATATTGCATTGGTTCAGGTCTCTTGTGTTTATCTAATTTCATCATTTTTTGTTGGTCACGCTGCTCTAACTCAATTTTGGAGGTACCTCATTGTTTCTTCCATCTATAGATCTAGCTAGTTTAAAGATGAAAACTGCAGCAGATGAGAAAGAAAAATACAACTGGAAAATTTGGATGAATTAGAAATGCTAAACAGTTTTCAGGAAAGCTGAGTGTCAGAGAAAAACAGATGCTGGAGGAAAAGAAAGAAAAGAGGACACAGAAACTGTCCTGGTCAAAGGGGTCATGACCACGCATTATCCTCGGATGAGGGCTTCCTTTATGGTGACAATTGAACAGAAGCATTTAGAGCAGATTACAATGCATATTATACGTACAATGAAATCATTGAAACAGAAAAAAGAGCCAAAATTGATGTCTTTGCCTTAAATCTTGCTTCTTTCTAGTTTATTCTCTCCACAGTGTTTGGGGCAGTCTGAGAGAAAATGACCAACAGAATACGGTGGAATCGATGGTACATGACTTCCAAGTTTAGGTCATAAAAGACATTGAAGTTTCTGCTTTGGTCTCTTGAATCAATTTCTCTGGGGGAAACCAGCTACTGGGTCATAAGGACACTCAAGCAGCCCCATGGAGGGGCCCAAGTGGAGAGAAACTAACTTGCCAGCATTAATTTGGTAGTCATGCAGACGTGTGAATGAGTGGATCCTACCATCCCAGTCAAACCTCTGATAACTGAAGGTCCCACCTATACTTGACTGCGATCTTCCGAGAGACCCAACCCAAGCTGCTCTAGGATTCCTGACCTACAGAAACTGTGAGGAATAAGATATGCTTGTTGTTTTAACTCACAAAGTTTTGGAGTGATTTGTTACACAGCAATATACAACAAATACACAAGTCATCATAGGTAATATTTTTATTAAATATTTGCATAGTACAAACCTGGGTCTCCATCTTTGTAGGTTTTGATTTTTGTTTTTTGTCACTTGCTGACTGTTAAGCCACATATTTAGGTTTTGTTACAATCACACCTAACCTCAATGTACCAATTTCTGTAAATAGATAATGCTAGATACTATAACAGATAAATCTTGACATCTGAGTGGATTAATACAATAAAAGTTTATTTTTCATCTCATGTAAGGTCTAAAAGTCCAATTAATGGGAATTGGCAGGGTGGGAAGCCCTCTGATCCACAACTGTTCAAAAACTGACTGACATCTTCATAACATGGCTTCCAAGGTTGCTCTGGGTGACAGCGTCTTTAACGTAAGGACACTATCTTTAATATGTGGCTTCTGGGGTTGCTCTAGGTGACAACATCCAGTAATTCATATGAAAAATACCTTTTTCTTCCTTTATTTATGACAAAGAAAGTTTGCTTTCTTTCAAGCCTGGAACTCCTGGGACTTTCAGGGAACCTCTTCCTCAGATGTATGCCTGTGTGGTGTCAGCTTGCTCTGTTGCTGGGGAGTGCTTGGCTGGCTATCTGCTTCCTGTCCTGGGAGATGTCTCAGTAATCATTCATTAATTCAGCAAACATACAACGTTCCAGGCACTGTGCTAAGTACTGAATATTCAGCGATATAGGATAAAATCTCTGTCCTAAAGTTGCTTGCAGTCAGATGGGAGAAAAGCAAGTAAATACAACAATTTGGTAAGTGCTGTGATAGAAGGGCACAAAAGTACTGAGGGACCACAGAGGTGGGGGCAACTGACTTTTCTTGGGAAGTTTGTAAAATTTCATAAAGAGAAAGACAACTGAGCTGACTCTCATAGGATGAGAAGAAGCTGACTGTAGGAAAAAGGCAGGACAGAGCACAGAGTCCTGAAACAACATGACATTCATCACGATCTGCCAGGACTGTCCATACTGGGGAGTGGCCAATGGTTCTGTAAGGCTGGGGCACAGGTATGGGTAGACGAATGTGGGAGGTGAGGCTAGAAAGGTGGTGTACTAGTTGGGTTGTGCTGGCAAGCAACGGAGATGATTTTGGCTGTGTTAAATTAGAAAAATAAAAAGGACCTCTGAGGTAGCTTAGCAAATTGAAGGAAGGCTGAAGAACCATGATCTGAAAAATGTGGAGCCAAACATCTCCTGGAAATCTAGGTAAGCAGAAACTAATTGTGAATTTTTCTTCCGGAGCTTCTGCCAAGATAAATTAATTCCAACCGATTTTCAGTTTCTTTATTACTCTTATTCAAGATTCACACTCCAGGGAGAGAGTGTCTGACTGGCCCATTTGGGTCAAAAAACCTGACCCTTTACCAGGGGATGTTGGGTTAACATGACTAAGGGTTCACTAAGACTACATCTAATTGAGGAAGGATGTTTCCCATAGGTGAAATGGAGATTATAAATGAAGGAGAATAGATTCTGATCAGTTAAAAACAGACATAGTCTCTAGGTGAGTTGGAGTCAGTAACAAAGGGCTTCGTAAGTAATGTTTTAAAAAATCTAGAATTTATTGGGTAAGCAATGAAGAGCCATTGAAGGAATTTGAGCAGAGAAGTGACATGATGAATCCCAGACAGAAGCTTTTGGCTAATTTTATTTTGTTATCAGTTTATTTTTACCTGTAATGAACAAATTTAACTCTTTCCGTAGTTCTCATTGACATGGAAGAGAACAAATATCATTCTATTGTACCTTTCCATAGTCCAAACAAATATATCTTTTATTTTTTCCTGAGATTTGTATAGTGAAAGAGAGGGGGAAAAAATGGACCTAATCTCAATTGATCAAGAAAGTTTTCATGCTCTTTCTGAATCGGATTCTCTTCCATCCCACCCAGTGGTGTGTTGGAGCTGGTTTGTACTGGCTGACAAGAGTCATTTGCTAAATTTTCAGGAATTCTGTGAGTCATTTGTTAAGAACAGTCATTATTAACAGTTAAGTTATATAAATTTAAACAAAAAATATATGAAACACAAAGGTAATAAATATTCAAAGCTGATCACTTCCTAATTATTTTACTACCATCTATGTTCTTGAGGTTATTTATACCTACTGAATGGTATACATCCATCGTATGGTGGAAAACTTTATTATGTTATGCTACTGCACGTCTTCCTAGCTCTGCGTTCAGTGACATTATGTGAGTAGCTTGAAATTGGTGGCAGTGGGAAAATTTATACCAAGGAAATTGGCAAACACTACAAAATTGGCCTTCTTTACCCTGGAGAGAGCTGGTGGTGGAACACTTACTAACATACCACCCTCACCCACTTTACCCTACTCCCCTTGTTTTCTAGACCCTCAACTCCAAAGGAAAAATAACTAGAAACTGAGGCAGTCTCTTCATAGTCTAGTTCATCTGACACGGAAAAAGAAAAAACAAAGATGGTGAAAAGTCAAGTTAATTTTGTTTTATAACAGTCTAACACACAACTATTAGCTCTGACACAAGAATGTGGAAGGTTGGAGAATACAGGACCACCATCCCAATAACGACTCTCTCTTTTGCCAGAGATTTCCCCAGGAAGTTTGTTATGAATGTGCTTCATAAAAAACTGAGTCTTTACCACTTTGTTTCATAGGTGAAAAAATTACAGAAAAAGGCCATGAAGCCATCTACTTTTCCCTTCAGGAAACCTTATGAATTCTTTTAGAATCTTCTTTGTCTGCTCTGTAGAACTTCCAGAAAGCAGTGGTGCTGGAGGCTATGGGATATCCCACTGCAACTTGGTGACTACTGCCAGAGCTGAATACCACTTTTTCCTGGCTCTGGAAGCTGCAATGTCTAGGGCAGTGGAGAGTGAACTGTCTTTCATAAAAGTTTTTCTTTCCTCTTACTCAACCACTGAACCGAGAATTTTGTTTCCTTTTTCTCCTCCCTTCCCCAAGTACATATTTAGTTATAATACAATACTTGCAAAAGGGGAAAGTCTCCCTGCCTATTTTGCTATCACTTCTAGGTACACACTTAACTAGTTTTACAGATTGTATTTACACGCAGAAGAGTTTTTCTTCCTATCAGGCAAACCTTTCTCATCTAAACTTTGCTAAGTTGGGTTGTGCAATCATTTGCACATGATATGCATAGAGGGTAAATCATGGTCAGGGAAATGAGAGAAGAGGAGGTTGGGGGAATGGAATGGGACATGCAGTTGGGCTGGTGTTCTCATTCTTAATTAGAGCATGCCTATTGACCCTTCTCAGGAACTGGAGAGGAGCAGTGGTTTGTATCAGTCCTCTCCTAGGCCTTCCACATGGCCTGGACTGAAGAGTTCTTGCATGCAGCTTTTTCCGTAGCCATGGAGCCCCTTCTGCCATGAGTCAGAGATTGTCTCAGGGGTTGACACTTCTCCGTATGTGAGCTCTAGTAAGCCGAGTACCTTTAGCATCTCTTTTGGCAGCCAATTCTTGAGTGATTAAAGACATTCTTTTTTTTTTTTTTTGTACCGTAATTCTTAGGAATTCAAGACTGCCTGCTGCCCCTCCAAATTTATTTCCCTTATTTTAGTTATTGGCTCACTTTTTATCAGTATCTTAGTTAACAATCTACACAGTATTTGAAAGTGATGACTGTCACTGCTTCAGTATACATTTTACAATATGGACTTACAAATTTTGATGATGGCTTCTTTCTTTTCCATTTATTTCCAAATAAGTGAGTTTTTAAAAGACCTATAACATCTTGTGAAGGAGGGGCAGAACTCATCATCCTCATTAACATAGAGAAAATTGTCTCATAGAGCAGGTAAGTGGCATTTGCCATACGCAGAGTCAGGAGGGGCAGTCAACACCCCTGACTTGAATGGCAGTGTTCTTTGTAGGTCCCCAGGTCCCACAGACCTTCAGGAATATCTGTCCAATGCTGTACTGGATGCTTCCCCTGTGTGGCAGGGGACAAAGACATGGTGAAAAGCAGACAGGATTTTTTTTTTGTTTTTTTACAACGCCCAAAACACTAGGCCAGGGTTTACACAGCCAGGCTCAAACCTTTCTCACTGAACTTTGAGTACCTCTATCCTTGGTCACAGATCTCCCCTGATAGTGGTGTTAGAACTGCTCTCAAGTGCTTAGCCCTTTTCCTCTGGAAGGAGCTGTACTACTGATGTCCCGCTGTCTAATGTATCTTTTTATTGGTAGGTCCATGTGCCCAAGGGTTTTTATCTAACAAGGGACTGACTAGGAGTAGAAATGAAATCTGGACATAATGAAGCCCATGGGGATTATAATCCTGAGTAGTCATAATTATATGCCTCAAAACAGATGCTGAGGGGTGCAGCTGCCTAGAGTAAGGACTACCACAGACATGCAGCTGCTTCTGAATGGAAACTGGCTGCATTTGTGTGGCAGCTTAAGATGGGACCTCTTTCTCAGAGGATGAAAGTAATTGGCAATCTGTCTCCAATCATTTCTTAAGGTCAATGAGCCTCAGGTTCCTACTAAACATATGGGGTTAAGATTCTGTTTTGAATCTCTTCTGAGAAAACTGATCTCTAGAGTGTCTATTTCATGTTGAGAAACTCACCAGCTAACTAAGAGGCAGGTTGGGGGGACAGATGGAAACCATCTACCTGCCCTTCTTCCCAATCTCACTGCTGTTGGAGGAATCTCTCAGGGAATAGCACCATTCAGCAGGCTTCATGCTTGGCGGCCAACTCAATCTTTACGACACCCCTAGACGTAGGTAGGTGGCAAATGCCAGCTCTAGTTTGTAGACAGAAAACTGAAGTACAGAGAGCTCAAGGCACAATAATGACAGAGCTACTAATTGGCAGAAATAGAAAAAAAAAAATGCAGCCCCTTGATGCCTGTGTCTGTTTCTTCCTAAATAGGCTTCTTCTTTTATTGGGAAGACTAAGAGGGAAAATGTGGGGACAGTGTGGGTACATGCATTGAAGCAGGATGCTGCTTCACCTGAGGAAAGACACTCACTCACACACTTATGTCTCACCTGAGATAAGGAGACCAGCAGCCCACATTTCTACAACTGGTACCAAACAGCAGTTTTACTTAGAACAGGATATCATTTTTCTTTTTCTTTTCTTTTTTGTATTAGGCTCTAGTTGAGATAGACACTTTATTCTGGTAATGATCAAGCTATTCATAAGGCTCTTCCTAAAATGCATCTTCAGGAACAAAACTATAGGAGCAATAGTGCAGCCATTAGGGTCAAGGATGCACTCTCTGGTTCTCAGGCCTCGGATTTTCTTCATTGTCTCACCATATAGGAGAAGATCTGTGTGGAATAAGTTTGCCTGCTAGGGGTAAGATCAAGCAGTAGCCAGAAAGTCATGTGTCTCCAAGATAAACATACCTCTTCTATTCAACATCCTTCCACTGAAGGTTTGTTACTTTGGGTTACCTAGGTCTTTCTCTTTTAAATGCAATTTTCCCAGGAGTAGTTACCAAACAAACAAACCTTAGAATGAATTTAATTTTTAGACTATTTTGCTTTAGAATGGGTCACCAAGGAATGGACATTTTGTCAAGGGAGAGGAATAGTTTTGGAAAAGGCCTGCTTTGGAAAGGTATATCTTGAATGAATATCTTAAAAGGAAGGTGGTAACCAGAGGGCAGCAAAGGGGATTGAAATACTTTGAAATGGTGCTGATTGGGGTTGGGAAGATACAACAAAGGCAGTTTTTCTAAGTGCCTCTTTTGGGCCCCTTGCTGGTCTCCTGTCTAGGTCCCTGCCATGTCAACTTGGTTTCTATACCTCCAACCCAATCTTTGGCACTGCAGTCCATGAAGCATTGTGTTGGTTTAGGTGAATCATCTTAGTTCTCTCTCCCTGCTCTGGAAATCGATTGACCGAGGGTAAAATTGCTCCTGTTATGAAATATGTATGTGTACATGAGGATTCCCCCTGAATAGACTCTGTGTTTGAGGAGGGTGAGTTATGGGAGTGTGAGGACTGGAGCCCTTCAAGATTCTTCTTGTTCCCTTTAGCCTCTGTGTCCTTTCCAGGGATGAAGCTTCGCCTGAGACTCCACTTTGGGATCCTAGGTGTGTGAGCACCCACTTTGTGAGAGGCTCCCTCTGGTACCACTCTGATGCCCCTTTTGATCTCACGCCCGAACAAGGCCTGAGAGCTGCCTCTTCCCAGGACACACCTGTGAGCAGGTGTCCTCCAGCTCAAAACTGGGCTTGCTTCTAGTCCCTAATGAAAAGAGGTATAGCTTTTAGGCTGAGCACTGATGATGCAAGAAGGGAGTAAAGAAAGGATCTTCTTTGCTTTCAGGGGAAAAAACAAAAAACAAAAAACTACAATCAGGCCTCAAAGCCTTTTGATTTCAAAGAGAGAGTTTTGGCAACTTGCTCTCTTTCTCTGATGGTACCCAGAGCAGAATTCCCACCAATACAAAGCATATTATTGCTTCAGAATCCAGGGGCTACAATAACCCAGAAGAATGGTCAGTGAGAACTCTAGATAGCTCCTGGACTGATGATTTAAACAAAACACTCTAAAGTAGTGAAATAAGGTTTGGGAGCCACTGAAACAAGTTGAGACCATAAATACTAAGACCAATTCCATATGAAAGCTGGGCTAATTAGCATAAGCTGACAATGCAGATTGGTGTCTCACAGGTTAAATGTGGCTTGCACATATTTAATTTGGCCTACATGTTGTATTTAAAATTTAGCTGCCAACATTAACAGTTTTGAAAATTTCAATTAAAATTTAGATTTCATGGGCCAGGCATGGTGGTGTACACCTGTAATCCCAGCATTATGGGAGGCTGAGATAGGTGGATCACTTGAACCCAGGAGTTTGAGATCAGCCTAGGCAACATGGTGAAACCCCATCTCTACAAAAAATACAAAAATTAGCCAGGTGTGGTGGTGTGCACCTATAGTCCCAGCTACTTGTGAGGCTAAGGTGAGAGGATCACTTGAGCCTGGGAGGTTGAGGCTGCAGTGAGCTGAGATTGTGCCACTGTACCCCAGCCTGGGCAACAGAGAGTCTGTCTTAAAAAAAAAAAAAATGTTGGATTTCTGGCTTCCCTTGAAAAATCAGAAAGACCAGTTAACACTTCATGGTACTCATTGTCTGGAAGTGAGCAGCAGCTCCCCCTGCTCTCCAACTTCCACAGCCCCATTCTCTCCCTTGCATTAGTTAGAACAGGCCTGCCTTGCAACTTAAGTCACCTGTCTGTATTTTGTAGGCTTTTGAGTGTGGATCCCTGAAATATGGTCACATGGTATTTGCTTCAGAAACGCTGGGATGATAGATTCTGGCTTAGTGAGCTTGAGACAAGACTGGTAAAAGGCTATGAGGCAACCCCAATTCTGATGTAAGGGTTTCTATGGAGAAATGGGGATGAAAGAAGAGTACCCCATAGCTGTTGGGGTTGGAGGAAGGGGTCAGTCCTATGAGACTGGGGAACTTTAGTGGGTCGATGGGTTTATCTTGGTAGCCCTTATGTTGGATGTGGGAAAGACTGTTTCCTAGTTGCGTGGCATGCACCGCCCCGCTGCAGTGCCTGTCCAATCAGGGGCTGGGGCGAGGGCAGGAGACAGAAGATTCAGATCATGTTGGCACCTTTTCCTTTCATCTTGCCCTATGTAAGCTTGGGCGTTTTTTTTTTTTCCTTTGGCATCACTTCATACGGTTAGATCGTCTGACCTGGCTCGGCTGCTGGCTTTGCTCAGCCTGCTCAGGGGTCTGGCATCATCTGTTGTCAGCTCTTGACAGAGTGAAGGCGTCTTCTCAGCTGGCAGCCCTTGCTTTGACACCTTCTCCGACTGCAGCTCTTCTTTTTCACCCTCCTTCCCCACTCCGGGGGTCTCTACTTCCTCCTCCTCTGGCACAGCCACCTTCTCCTGCTCCTCCGTGGTCAGCCTCTCTTCTTCCGGCTTCTTCTCTCCCACCTCGGGTTCAGCTACCTCCTCTGCAGGCGGCCCCTCGCCCTCCACTTCCTGCGCCCCCACCTGAGCGTAGGAAGGCAGTGTCTCTTGGTAGCCCCGGGACAAGTCCCCCAGGGGTCCTGTGCTGATCTTCTCCTCGAACTGATTGAAAGGCTTGGCAGTCTCCACCATCCCAACCTCGGTCAAGGGGAAATAGTGGGAAACTATTTTCTCTTCTTCTAGGAGCTGATAGCCCTTGGCTTTCTGGATGGAGGAGACAGCAATGGAGTGGAGGGATTTCTCAGGAATCTCCCCCAGGGGCTGCTCGACGGGCCTCTTGAAAGCAGACCGGATCCCCTTCAGGCCCAGGTGGCCCAACTCCATCACATTGAGGAAGAGGGACACAGAGGCCACACACAACATGAACAGGATGAAGATGGTCTTCTCCGTGGGCCGGGACACAAAGCAGTCCACCACATTGGGGCAGGGCCACCGACTGCAGCGGTACAGAGGCAGGATCCGGAACCCGTACAGGAAGTAGTGGCCCACGATGAAGCCCACTTCAAAGAGGGTCTTGAAGATGATGTGGCAAATGTAGGTCCTCAGCAGGGTCCCCTCCAGCCGGAACTTCTTGGCGCCTTTGCTGCCGCTGCTCTTCTTGACGTTGCCCTGGTCCGGGCTGAGGGCCCCCCTCTCACCGCCGTTAGCCCCCGCCTGCTGGCCCAGCTCCTCTGCCTCGCGGCTTTTGCGCTTCTCCTCCATGCGGACGTAGTGCACCGCATGCCCCACGTACATCAGGGACGGGGTGGAGACGAAGATGATCTGCAGCACCCAGAGGCGGATGTGGGAGATGGGAAAGGCCTCGTCGTAGCAGACGTTCTCGCAGCCAGGCTGCTGGGTGTTGCACACGAAGTCAGATTGCTCATCCCCCCACACGAACTCCGCGGCCGTGCCAAGGATGAGGATCCGGAAGATGAAAAGCACGGTGAGCCAAACTCTGCCGATGACGGTGGAGTGCTCATTCACCTCCTCCAAGATGTTCCCCAGGAAACTCCAGTCGCCCATTTCTCACCCACCTGAAGAAATGAGGGAGAAGGCAAGAACTGAGTGGCCGCAGTGCAACCCTGAGTCAGTATCTGTTTTTGCTAACTGCGGGATACCTCTCCTTTCCAAGTTGCCGGAACAGTCAATGTGCAAACAGCGTCTATCCAGTGCTTCCTCTGTGCAGACTAGGACTAGGGAACAAAGGAGGCCCCAAAGAATCTGCTTCCATTCGCTTCCTCATCTGTAAAGTGGATTTAATAATAATAATACCTATTCTCATTCACTTCACAAATGGTCTGAAAGCATCAGTGAGGCAATATCTGTATAATTCCTCCAACTCCACCAAAAATAAGGATTCATTGTTGACCATAAATAGAAATCCTTGGTTACATGGATTTAAATCAAGACCACACACTGATCTAAGTTTTGTGAGACATAATACTGAAGAATTACCTTATACTATGGGTGTCTGGGCTCCCAACAAAATTCTTGTATGTATGAAATTGTCTGTGGCCATCTTGTGTTTGACTGTGTCAGAATATATAATGATCATATATTTGAAGGGAAGTGGAAGGGGATTAGCATTTATTGAATATCAACTTTGGGAAAGAACTTTGACATTATATTATTTCATTTAACTTGATTCGGCTAGACTATAATTTCCATGAGGGCAGGAGTCACGCCTATCTTATTTACTGCTATGTACTCAATGCCTGACATACAGCCCAGCACATAGTGAGAACTTGATAAGAATTTGTTAACTAACTTGATTCCAACAAAAAAGAAAACTGAAGGCCAGGCACAGTGGCTTATGCCTGTAATCCTAGAACTTTGGGAAGCCGAGGCAGGAGAATCACTTGAGCCTGGAAGATCGAGACTAGCCTGGGCAACACAGTGAAACTCCATCTCTACAAAAAACTTCAAAAATTAGCTGGGCTTGGTGGTGCATTCCTGTGTTCCCAGCTACTTGGAAGGCTGAGCCAGGAGGATTGCTTGAGCCTGGGAGCTCAAGGTTGCAGTGAACCCTGATTTGTGCCACCATACTCCATCCTGGGCAACAGAGAAAGACCCTGTCTCAAAGAAAAAAAAAGAAAAGAAAAGAAAAGAAAAAATAAATCTGAGGCTCAGAGAGGCTAAATATATTGTCCAAGATTAGACAGCTAAATAGCAGCAGTTCTGTTCGCTTGATCACAAAGGCTGGTTTCTTCCCACTACACCATTGAGATAAACTGCCTGCAATCAGAGCTACACAATTCTCTGACTTCTGTGCTCTTAATTTATGTTTCCTCTTCTCTAGGTTGAAATCTGGAAACCCTTATTAATAGCTTTACACATTGAAGGCAGTATATTTTTATTATTACTCTTTTAAACCCGAAGAACAGAGAGAATGCTTTGGGAAGGAATCATGTCACAGGATGAGGAAGGTCTTCTAGGACACTTTTAGTGTCCTACAGAATGAAAATGTTTCAGGGTCTGTAGTATATGGCTGTTTTAATAGAGTTAAAAATTTGGTCTATAGAAAAAATATCATTAAACATGGTAGTATATAATGCCTCTAGCACAGCAATGGCTAATGGAAATGGCATTGAGCTGACAAGGAGCTGCTTGCAACTGGGTCATTCATCCAGTGCAAACCTGTAGCCTATAAAGAATCATGAGCAAAACTTCCACCTCAATGAAGAACAATTGTTCCTCCAGCTTGAACATCTCTAGAGTTGTAAAGTTTGCTCATCACTGCCATCAGACCAGGGCAAGAGCCCATGTTAGAGGATCCTGCTCTGGGCTTCTTCTGGCCATGCCCCACGCTATAGGACCAGGAACTCATGGGGCTAAAGGGATATGCCTACTGTTTTTTAATCACAGTGATATTTGTTAAACATGAAAGCCTATTTCCAACCTGTGATTTAGAGTCTGGCCAGACAGAACCTGATGGCAGGATACTAATTGCAGGCATCTGCAAAGTCCAGCCTGTGCTGACAGGGCAGGCACAATAGCTGTTTGCTGCTTCTTGTGGGAGAGCAGAAAGTGCTTCTCCTCTTGAGGCCTCATAAACTCCCAATCAGGCAGGGCATCCTACAGCAGCTTCTCTTCTCCTGAAAAGGTAACAGCCAGCTGTGGCATCCCCAGTCATGGGTATGGCATTGGGAAGAGTTCCTTGTAAGAATGGGTAATGGAGAGGGGGAGGGAACCAGCAGCTCGGAATCAGAACCAGCAACTCAGTCCCAGCCACATGTATCTATTTTTAACTCTTAAGACTATAGTTAAGTCTAGCACTTGCCCTGGTAAGAGTAGTAGTGGTTCCCATTGCCTTTTGGAAAATAGGTGGGAAACATCACAATCAGGTAAGCAGCCCAAGCATAAAGCTCACCGGTGGCAGAGCCAGGAAAAAGTTCATTTCTTATCAAATAATTCATTCTAAACTTTATGTTAAAACAACAGTTTCAATAACTTTACTTCTATAAGATTTGGTTAATATCTTACTATCTTATTAATATCTTAATCTTAACTATCTTGCTAATACTTACTCTCATTGATACATCAGTTCATTTTTGACAGCCTTACTTGTATTGTACCATACTAGTATGTGTATTTCACTCACACACCCACATGAAAGTGTGTAATGAGCACGTGCTCTCAGCCCTGTATGTTAACCAGTCTTGTTTCCCTCCCTTTAGTATCAAAAGGTTCTGGAGGGCAGGAACCATTTTGGCCTCATCTTTTGTGGACCATCACAACACGGAACAAAGCTCTTCACAGAGTGGGAGTTCCACAGACAGCAGTGCATGGTTCTGATGGTAATCCTCCTGAAATCTGAAATTTTCAATCCCTAAATTCCTGTAATATGAGTACTAGAGACCGAGGAGCTTCAGTCCTCTTGTTACAGCTAACAGCAGAAAAATTAAGAACTTGCAAAAAATGGTAAATAACAAAAAGGATAGTAAACTGATCCCCAACCAGCTGCTCTGAGACACAAAACTGCTTATTTTGTATGAGATCAAAGATATAAACTGGAAGGCCAACAATTCTTGACACAAGAGTCATGATACATGTTCATGACACAAGAAGTCGCTCCTGACCACCTTATTAGTAATTTCGAAACCAAAGCCAAACAAGCCGGTGTCTTTCTATACTCTAAGCCGCCATGCTGAGATTGTATTTTTTAAAAATGTCTAGTTACGAAGTTTCGTGTGATACCTGAAGGAGAGAAACTGTCCTTTAGGACACAATCTTTCCAACCCCATGATGTTGAAACAGGCCTACTGTGCTGTTAAGGAGAGACACTTTGGGGGTGTGAAGGGGAATGTCTTGGTTTCCTGACCTCTAACAGTGAAAATCTAAAGGAAGTCAGAGCAGAGAAGCAAAGCATTCTATGGGAGCAGAGAGAAATTGGAACTGAAGGAAGAATATTTCTCTTCTCTTTTTCAGAGATAATTCTCTGTTTTATTTTGCTTGTGAAAATTTAGTGAACAGACCTATTACAGATGGAAAATCAATGGATGGAGTTCAAGCTTCCAACCCCAGGGTGTCCATATACGGCCAGGAACATCCCACCAGAAAATGATGGCTAGAGGTAATGATTAAAATAACACCTTATGTTTGGGTATCCTTGATCTAAGTAATATATTTTCACGTATCTTATTTCAGTCCTCATAAAAAGCTGTGAACTAGGCCAGTGGTTCTCAGACTTAGATTTCACAGACTGGTATAATCACAACAAACTAGTGTGACCAACATAAGGATGCCAACTCATTATTTTGCCAATCAAGGATATAAAAATAAGAGTTATTGGCTGGGCGTGGTGATCATGCCTGTAATCCTAGCACTATAGGAGGCCGAGGCAGGAGGATCACTTAAGGTCAGGAGTTCAAGATCAGCCTGGCCAACATGGCAAAACCCCGTCTCTACTAAAAATACAAAAATTAGCTGGGCACAGTGGTGGGCACCTGTAATCCCAGCTACTTGGGAGGCTGAGGCAGGAGAATTGCTTGAACCCAGGAGGTGGAGGCTGCAATGAGCCGAGATCACACCACTGCACTCCAGCCTGGACAACACAGCGAGACTCTGTCTCAAAAAAAAAAAAAAAAAAAAAGGGTTATTAAATCACTAACTACAACTACAGTCTGTTTTCATCATCATTTCATAAAAGAGGATTTTTAACACTATAAAACCATAGAGGACATAATTTCAGAATAAAAGACAAGCCTTTAAATTGAACACACTTAACTTGGTGAAACATTTACTACATCATTAACTTCGTCATTGTCGCATTTTGGTCACAGGCTGTGTGTCATTGTGGGCTAGAACTGACAAACCCTCAGGTGGATGTTTGAGAACCAGTGAATTTGGCATTATCAATCCCCAGGCAGAAAGACAGGCTGGGAGGTTAAATGAGTCTCCAAGATGGGGCTTAGCTAGTGAGGGCAGAGCTAGGATGTGAGCCCTGGTCTTCCAGATCTAAGCCCATTATAGCATAGCCCTCCTCTGGTTTTGAAGAGGCAGAATAACACATATACATTCATTAATAAGTTCTCCAGAGCATTCAATGGCCACTTACCACTCCGGTTAGTAACCAAGTGGAAATGTGCCTCTTTTCTTGTTTCTAGAACAGTCACTAGCCAGCAGTTCTCATAGACAGACAACAGAACATACTCCTAGGAAGAATTTTATGGTCCTTAGCCAGATCCATTCCTGTGCTCCATTAAATGCTCCAACATGGAAAATGCTGAGCACGAAGCCTTTGCTACCCCCACAGCACTCAATAATTATGACTATTATTCCTATTGTAGAATTGAGTGAAAAGGGCACAGAACTTTTTCATAAATATCAAATACTTGGTTTAGGTCCCTGTGGATTCCTGTAGACGTGTTGATTCATTCTGAAAAATGAAAAGAGCTTAAGAAGTCAAATTGTAGTTTGAGTTTGGACACCTCTGTTTCCCTATCCTCCCGATTATTCCAGCGTTCCTCTCCCTTCCAAACCTCTGCCAGTTCTTAGGTCAACTTGAAGAGGGTTTTCAGAGTTGGAGTGTAAGTCCAGCCATCCCAGCCCAAGACTGAATCTTATTGGCAACCTTTTTCCTTTTGGAGAAGCCTATATATGGCCCTTAGATTAGGCTGAGAAAGAACAATTGGGGGAAGGTTACAAACTAATATCACTTAAGGAAAACTTGCCAATATGAGGAGTGTCCCACGGAGAAATATGTGCTGTCTTTCTCTCTTGGCGCTCAGCAGCAAAATGGCAACTTTCGTCTCTTTCCTTTGCTGCCTAAAAGCCCACCTCCCACTTCTCTACCCCGCCCCTACTGTGCTGCACGACTGAGCAGATATGACTGGATTGGCCCTGATGGGTAGGTTTTACTGTCCAGCAATATTTTAAGCTCCCAGCCAGACAGCTTTTATGAAGGGAGGGATGTTTGGGAAACAATGGGAGTGAGAGAATGGGAGAGCTGTGTTGGGCACTGAGGGGAGGAGGATGGGAAAGCTGATGTGTGAAAGCTTAGATGGGGCTTCTGTGCCTCCCAAAGTTTCTTTTAGCAGCAGACTGGGCCTGTGCATCAGTAAACCTTTGGCGTCTCTCCAGAGCACTCGAGCCTAGGGGCATTTTCCCGAGGCCTGATCATCAGCTTGGAGAATCTTAATATGTAGGGACAGTAAGTGGTCACCTGTGTGCATCCCTCTGGCCCGAGTCAGACCGAGAGTGGTTGGTCCTTTCCAAAGGACCATATTTCATCCTTTATTGGTGGTTTGCTCTTGTCTCTCAAAGCCTTCAGCAGAATGGTGGATATTAGAGGCCGGGAAGGGTAGTAGTAGGGGAAGAAAGGATGGGGAACATGTTGCTAATAGATTCAAAAGCACAGCTAGATAGGGGGAATGGGTTCTGGTGGTCTGCAGTGCTATAGGGTGAATATGGTTAACACTAATTAATTAATTAATTTATTTATTATTTTTATTTTGTGTGTGTGTGTGTGCGTGTGTGTGTGAGAGACAGAGTCTCGCTCTGTCACCCAGGTTGGAGTGCAATGGCAAGATCTTAGCTCACTGCAACTTCCACCTCCCAGGTTCAAGTTATTCTCCTGCCATAGCCTCCTGAGTAGCTGGGATGACAGACGCCCACTACCAAGCCCAGCTAATTTTTTTTTTCTTTTTTTTTTTTTTTTAGTATTTTTAGTAGAGATGGGGTTTCACCATGTTGGCCAGTCTGGTCACAAACTCCTGATCTCAGGTGATCTGCCCACCTTGGCCTCCCCAAGTGCTGGGATTACAGGCATGAGCCACCGTGCCAGGCTGTTAACTATTTTATTGTATAGTCTCAAAAAGCTAGAGGAGAGGATTTTGATTGTCCCCAACAGAAAGAAATGCTAAATGTTTGAGATGCTGAATATGCTAATTATCCTGATTTGATCATTACACATTGTATACATGTATTGAAATATCACTCTGTATCACATAAATATGTACAATTATTATATGTCAACTAAAAATAAAAGGAAAAAAGATTTCTAAAAAGATCAAAACAATAAAAAAGACACATAAACAAACCTTCAGCAGGGTGGTCTCCCTCTTTGAAATGAGCCTTAACACTCCAAATAATTCTGTTGCCATTTGTCAAAGTAATAGCATTTCTCACCATGTTTCACTCATAATTACAAATACTTTCGAGTGGCGGAAGTTGAATCAATGTCAGCTAACATTTTTAGACTTTAGTGCCTTCATCTGTTAAATGGGGATATGATGGTTTTGCTCACCAGGAGGCTCCTGGATTAAATTCTAATGTGGTTTAATGAGGAATGATGCTTGGGAAGCCAGCTTGGAGGGCATGGACACATGCTCTCTGAGGCCCACTCCCTTCCCATCATCTGGGACTGACTATTGTTAGTATAAAAAATGGTTATTTTGACTCCATTTCCAAACCAAAAATAGGGGCATTTCATCCTACAATTTTATTGGTGAAAACAATGGAGCAAAAATAGTTGAAACTTACATTGTTTTATGAAATCTGCAATGTATGATTACTAAATTGAAGACAACTTTGAGGGTAAACTAGACAAACAAAATCTAAGCACTTGCTTCCTCATCCCACCTGCCTTTCCTGTCCTTTCTGGTGTCATGGACATATTGCATTTTGATGGGGGCAGTTTGAAAGAGGATGGTACCAATGTGTGTGAGTTCCCAATTCCATTTTAAATAAAATGGTCACTAGCCCAAAACCTTATTTACTTTAGATGTCTGATTTCTTTTGAACTCCCAAGTTTGAGGGCCCACACTGACTGGGACAATGCCCTCTAGGAAATCCTTCAGTTAAAAATAGATGGTCAAGGCTGATCCCTGCAATATCAATGAGGCAAGAAGTCAGAGGATGAAGGGAAGAAATCCAATCATTCTTTCTTTGGGAATATTCAGTACATGCTGATTCCTGAAGCTTGCACCCTCCCTGAGATAGTCCTATGAAGAGACGAGAATCTACAAAGCTTCTCTTCAAAATGAAGTTCTCCCTATCCAAGGCTTCCCAGTCCAACTTGGCTAGTGTGGTGGGTAGTCATCACTCATCATCATTTTGTGAGAGATGGTAGTAGAGGATGCGTTTGAATCCGGAAAAACGGGGCTGTCAACAAGGCTCTGAACCAGTTATAGTCTCTCAGATTTAGACAAATCTAGCTTTTCAATTTAGCACTTTCTTTGTTTTCTTACTCTGTTGACATAGAAGATACTCCTCTACTCGTAGTACCCAATCGATTGAATTATCTTTGTTGTTGGTTCTTCTGTTTGTAGCTGGGAAGTCCTTGAAACTATAAACACTCAATCGTGTATATCTTGGGGAAAGTTTTGAAAGAGATGGGGAAAGAGGCTCATCTTAGCTACCATTGAGAGATGACTTGTCTATTCCTACCAGGAATCACTTTCTCAGGTCTTTCAGAGGGATGTCTTCCCAGGGTGTCAGTATTGCATTATTTGATATAAATAAATAAATGTCTAGAATAGGAGACATAACCACATACAAATGAAAATTCCAATTTTATGTTCTGTAATCATATAGACTAGTAATCATATAGACTAATGATTTAGATTATTGACATTTTGGATAATCTAACGGTGGTATTCTCCTATAGGGTTTGTCCTTTCTTTCTCTTTCTCTCTCTCTCTCTCTCTCTCTCTTTTTCTTTCTTTTCTATTTTGTCACCCAGGCTGGAGGGCAGTGGCCTGATATTGGCTCACTGCAACCTCCACCTCTGGGCTCAAGCAATCCTCCCACCTCAGCCCCCCGAGTAGCTGGAACTACAGGCACAGGCTCCACGCCCACCTACTTTTTGTATTTTTTGTAGAGATGGAGTTTTGCCGTATTGCCCAGGTTGGTCTTGAACTCCTGAGCTCAAGCAGTCTGCCCACCTCAGCCTCCCAAAGTGCTGGGACTACGGGCATAAGCCACTGCACCTGGCCCAGGGTGCATTTCAAAAGCAATGAGGCAGTTCTGTGTGGAAAACCTGTGGAATTTGCCGTTGGAAGACCTGGCTTTAAGTGTGGCTCATCTGCTTCCTATGTGTGGGCGACTTGTTCAGACTTTCTGAGCCTCAGTTTTCTCATCTGTGAAATAGAGATAACAATCACTGCCTTTCTTGCTTTGTGAAAACAGATGGTGGCTGCTAATCTAACCTATGTGATGCTGTGAATGCCTTGTTGGTTACATTTGCTGTGATCTGAGTGTGGCTGTGTCCTGTGCTGCACGGCCACGGGTTGGTTTGTTTCTAAGTACATTTTGACCAAGGTCACACACTCTCCCACTTCCACAGGGAAAAATGTCAGAACTGGGAAAGACTGGAGGAGATCATTGGCCCCAGCCCTTATTTTATAGATGAGGAAACTGAGGCTAGAGTGGAAATGACACCCTAAGGTTGTGGCATAGCTCTCCAGCCCATGTGTTTTCCATGGCTCCAGGTGCCTCCAGTTACGGGGCACAGACTCAATATGCAGAGAGGCTCTTTAGGGAGAACCAGGTGAGCCCTGGCCTGAGGAGAAGGGCAGAAAGATTTATTATAGGGTGCAAGAGGACCATCGTCAGTCAATCCCTGTGGTGACTGGAATTGGGAGATGTAGAATCTCTCCCTTTCAGTTACTGGGAAGTGCCAGGGGAATGAGTCTCTGAGAAACATAGGACTAGGGACTGTGGGAGAATCGGGTCACCTCTCTGAGTATTTCAAGCCCAGCTCTGACTTAGTGGGCAATGTTTAGAGATTCATTCAATAAGTATTGGTTGAGCTCCCACCCTTTGAGGTGTGTGGGACACATTGGTAAGACAAAGATTCCTAGTGGGGAGATGGAGAATAGGCATTAAACACAATGAACAAGTGAATTATACAGAACATTCAAAGGTGGTAAGTACCACCAGAAATGAGAACATATGGCAGGGTGAGGGGGATTGGGATTGCTCGTGGAGGGGAGGTGGTGCCCAAAGAGACCTCACTGAGGTGAGATTTGAGCAGATTTCCAAGAAGGTGAGAGAGAGAACCATCATGAGGGCATGGGGGTGAAGGCTTGGAGCAGCAAGGAAGCCAGAGGGGCTGCGGTAGAGTGGGCAAGGACAAACATAATTGGGAAATGTAATTTTAATCTGTTGGTTGTTCATCTATGTATTGTTTGTTCTCACCTGCATGTCTTCAAAACCCCAACACCAGCAAGAAGCCAGTTACTACCCAGTGCCCATCATACAACTTTATCCTTTCTTTCTACCACAGGCTTTGCTAAGCAGCCACTATGTGCTTGGCACTGTGCTGGGAGCACAAAGATAAACGAAGCACGGTCCCCTATGTGATGCTTAGCACATGGAGCATGCAAAGAGGCCTCAGGTACGCTGCTCAAAGAGAGGAGGCGGGGGAGAATCTGGTCCACCCCGTTACGCTGAATCCTGGGCCTAACCTTGGGCTGGGAGCCTCCATCTTGTGGGAAACTGAACAGCGAAGAGGTTAACGCCAGGCTCTGGGGTTAGATCGTCTCAGCTTCACCACTCACTAGCCAGCTGCCTGACCTTGCCTAAGTGACTTTCCTGGTTTCAGCCTCAGTTTTGTCTTGGGAAAAATGGTGAACAGTGTCTGCCTCAAAGAGCTGCAGTGATTAAATGAAACTGCGTGTGTGAAACTGAGTCCAATACTTGGCATAGTAAGCACTTGATAGGTAGTAACTGCTATCACCATTGTTAGGAAGAAGGTTGGATACCACCAGAGAGAGAGACCAAGGGTATTTTGCTTCACCTGCAGAGAGATCAATACTTGCTTTTTTGCTCTGTTTGTGCCACCTGGAGAGGGTCAGGAGGCAGGCCATTCCCTCTCTTTCCCTCCTCCCTGGCCAATTCGGTTGGGAGCCAGAAATTCTTCTTCATCACAACCATTTGGCTGAGGTTCAAGGGCTCCCGTGCCCTGAGGGGCAAAGGGTGTGTTGGAAAGGGGATCTGGGGGGACTTTCACTCGAGAGAGGATTTCCAGCACAGACGAGTTGTCAGGGCAAGGCAGGGCTCTCTATTGATAGGAGCAGCTCATGCATGAGAGCAGATTGTGCCAGTTCTATAGAGCACGACCCCTCGGCCCAGGCTTCTCCCGCTAACAAAGTTATCTTTCCCAATCTGCTTAGGCAGAAGGGGGATACACTTCCTGTCCTTGTGCTGAGCACATACAACAGGCAGGACCCAGGCCAGGGGCTGGGTCTGGCTCTCCACATTCCCCGCAGTTTCTCCCCTCCCTTAACTAAAAGTCTTGGGTTCTTTCAGCTGCCCCATCACCTTGGACAGAATTACCACAGGCTGCAGAAACTGGCCACTGGCCATGGGTAAAACCAGGGAGTGTCCTGGAAAGTTTCAGAGGACTTTCTCGATGCCTGGGAAGTTTCAGAGAGAACGCCAGAGGAAGCATCTCCAGAACTAGGGGTAGGGAAAGAGTCTGCCGCAGTCTAAAATTCACTGGGCTGGGGGCAGTTGTTGATGCTTTAAGTCTGAGGGTCTCAAAGTGTGCGCCCCGACACCAGCAGGATCGGCATCACCTGGGAACTTGTTAGAACTGTGTACTCCCAAGCCCTACCCCAGATCTCCCGAATCGGAAACTCTGAGGGCAAGACCAGCAAGCTGGTTTAACAAGCCCCCCAGGTGATTCTAAGGCATGCTAAAATTTTAGAACCACTGATCTAGCTGCAGCTACTAGAATTGTTCATCCTGGCCCTGGTGCCCAGAGCTTTTGTATTATAACCCTCCCCAACAACACACTGCACTTCTTGACACCCTGCCACCAAGATAGGGCCCTAAAAACATTTCTGTGGTTCCACCTAAAAAAAAAAATCATTGTAAAATGTTCACTACAGTCTCCCAGCTGCCATATGAGCCCAGCCTACTCATACAATATCATGAGAAAGGGAGAAAAATATTTTGTATACACATGGCGTTTGCATCAAGATTGAGGGGTAGGCACTTGTATCTTTATTTCATGGAGATGCAGTGAGCTTAAGTAATTAGCTCACAGTTGCAGAAAGAAAGGGGCAGGGCCAGGACTGGGACCAGATCTGCTTGACTCCAGAACCCATGTTTGCTCTGGGTAGCCCATGTTGTCTCCTTTAATTATAAGATTTGGTTCTGCAGTGCTGACTTTTCAGAGCATCTGGAGTCTCCGGTCTTTGTGGTAATTAGTTAATATTTCGTATATTTAAAAAAAACTTCTTTTTGTTCTATAAAACCAACATAACTGCAAACATTTTCTAAATAGACTAATTCACTTTGCACATATCCATATATTTAATAAAACTACAAATGTTTGGCACGAATATCTGCACACTGAAAAAAAAGCTAACAATATAGAGGCATGTAGCGTAAAAAGTAAAGTCCTCGGTCAGGTGTGGTGGCTCACACCTGTAATCCTAGCACTTTGGGAGGCTGAGGCAGGCGGATCACCTGAGGTCAGGAGTTCAAGACCAGCCTGGCCAACATGGTGAAACGCCATCTCTACTAAAAATACAAAAATTAGCCGGCGTGGTGGCAGACACCTGTCATCTCAGCTACTCGGGAGGCTGAGGCAGGAGAATCACTTGAACCTGGGAAGCGGATGTTGCAGTGAGCTGAGTTCGTGCCACTGCACTCCAGCCTGGGTGACAAAGCGAGACTCTGTCTCCAAAAAAAAAAAAAAAAAAAAAGTAGAGGCCTCTCCTTGCCCTCTTCTTCCTATCCTGCCATCACTGTGACCGTGACTAACAGTTTGATATGTGTCTTTCTAGATGCTTTTTCGATGCATATATGTATGTAAATGCCAATGAGATCACTGCATTGCATATTAATGTGTGACTTGCCTTTTTCCCTTAATATATCTTGGTGATCTTTGTGGGGCATGTAGATCAACCTCATCCTTTTAATGTCTGTAATAGTATTCCACGATAAGGGCATTCTGTACGTATATTGGTCTGTTCTTTATTGAAGGACACTTAGATTGCTTTTTTTTCCTGTCACACTATTTTTTTAAGTAATAACATCCTTATGAAATATTTTGAGCACATGTAGGAATATTTCAGGAGAGTGTAGAGGTAGAAATGATTGTTCAAAAGTGGTCAAATTTAAAAATTGATAGGTACTACCAATTGCTCTCAAACACACTGAACCATACTATACTCATATAGCTGTCAAGGGAGCACTTTGTTACGTATTCTTACCATCACTAGCTATTGTCCAGTTTCACATTTTTTACAATGGGATGGGCAGAAAGTATCTTGTTATTTTAATTTGTGGGTTTTTTTTGATTACTAGAGAGATGGCGTGACTCCTCATGTTTACTAGCTATTTGCCTTTCTTTTTTTCTGAATGGCCTACTCATATCCTTTGTCCATTTGGTTAGGGGGAGCAGTTGTCTTTTCCTTATTGATGTATAAGCTCTTTTTATAGACTATAGTTATTATTCCTCTGCCACATATGTTGTAAAACTTTTTCCAAATCTTCACTTGTCTTGCAGGTTTACTTTTCGTGTGTTTTGCTGTACAGAGAATTTATAGTTTTATCTAATCAAATCTGTAATTTAAAAATGTATGGTTTCTTGATTGTGTGCCTGGCTTAGAAAGGTCTCTAAATTTCACTTAAATTCAAGAAACCAGTTAGAAAAAAAATTTGCCAGATCAGCTTCTGTTTCAGTTCAGCATTTAAGCCTGGATGCTTAAAACACTGGATTATGAGAGCAATATGATTACTGCCAATTCTCCTCCTAGTTTTTAGTCCTCTTTCTCTGCCGGCGTTAAACATAACGATAATAAAGGAGTACAGTCATCCCAAAGTATCTGTGGGGGATTGGCTCCAGGACCACCCGCAGATACCAAAATCCACACAAACTCAAGTCCTGTAGTCTGCCCTGTGAAACCCGTGGATATGAAAAGCAAGTCGTACTATAATGCAGATTTCCAAATCTTGCCTTCGTACCCATGTTTGGTTGCTGACGCAGAACCCACCAATATGGAGACAATACGGAAGGCAGACTGCATTTACTGAAGAACACCTGCATGTCAGTGGACCCGCACAGTTTAAATCCATTTTGTCCAAGGGTTAACTATATATACATATATATTTAAATTCATCATCTTGGTGCATCTGGAGACAGATTTTATCATCATTTGCAAGGGTCTCTTCTGATTTGCAAATCAGAAAGTCAAACCTGGGGACTATCTGTGACATTTTGCTTCTCTGATGTGTTTTTGTCTTGCCTTTTATGGCTCTAGATGCCTGATTTGTACTATATTTACTATATTCAGATATCAGTGGTGGATAAGATAGGTGAGAGAGTGCAAGAATGTTATTTTTATTTTTATTTTTTCTTTAATTTTAACTTTTTTTTTTTTTTTTCCTGAGACAGAGTCTCACTTGTCACCCAGGCTGGAGTGCAGTGGTGCAATCTCGGCTCTCTGCAACCTCCTGGGTTCAAGCAATTCTTGTGCCTCAGCCTCCTGAGTAGCTGGAATTACAGGTGTGTGCCACCATACCAAGCTAATTTTTGTATTTTTAGTAGAGACGGGGTTTTGCCATATTGGCTGGGTTGGTCTCGAACTTGTGACCTCAGGTCATCTGCCCACCTCAGGCTCCCAAAGTGCTGGGGTTACAGTCGTGAGCCATCGCACCCAGGCCCGTTTTTCTCCTTTATAGACATATTTTCTACCATTTTATGGAGAGAGAGCTTTTTTATTTTTCTTTTTGTCTTTGCTTTTTGTTTTGGAAATTGTTTGTCTCTTTTATAAATATCTAAGGCTGTCATTACCCTTTCTTGGGACTGTAACTTCTTGCTCAGAAGCAACACCGTAATTGCCACAGCCCGTCTGGGTTGGTCCTCTTACAGGTACTTGGTCTCTTCGGTCTCAATGTATGTGAAAGACAGAATCATGGCCCGCAAAGATGTCAGCATCATAATTCCTGGGACCTGGGAATATGCTACATTACATGGCACAGAGGAATTAAGGTTTCAGATGTGGAATTAAGGTTCCATTCAAACCACAATAATCAGCTTTTCCTGGCTCTAAGAGATGCTCTGTTCCACAGAAAGCAGCCACTCACTCTTAAGAAACGTACTTGCTGGGCATCTGATTGGCTTTAGGCTCTCAGATTCCTATACTTTGCATATTCCAGTGGTAATTATTCTTCCTATAATTATTCTAGGATCGAATCTACAACTGCGCTTTGGTTGCCATTCATGACAAAGAAGTAGCTGTGGTCTGTCTGTGCCGGTTACTCGGAATTTCACAAAGGCTTGTCTCCTTCCTCATTCTTTACTACTTGGTTTCTTTTCAACTCAAGTTAGAGATTTGAATCTGACCTGATTCTTTGGGGTGAATCTAGACCTGGAAGCAGGAAAACCTCAGTGTCTGTGGCTTAATCTAGTTGGTCTCTCAGTCACCAAGGTCTTCAGTTTGTCCATCTTGTAAGTGGGGATAATGCCAGTCTCATGTACATCAGCTGACGTAGCTCCTAACCCACAGGAGACTCAAAACAAGTATTGTTTTCTTCCCATCTCTCAGTTTTATGGGCTGTAACATGGGTATAATAATGAGACATACTTTGCCAAGGTGTTTTGAGGATTAAATAAGATAATACAGATTTTTATAAAGAAACGCAAGCTTGTTTCCTTTTGGAGTCATGCTGCACTTCTACCACTAGGTGGCACGATCAGCACAGCCAGTTGGCGAAAACGGCTCTGAAGTCTGAGGGAAAGGGATCCCACTTCATTTTCTTCTCTCTGGATGAAGTAAGTTTGGAAACAATTATCACAGATGTACTGAAGAAGTCTTCATTTTTGCTGTAAATCATTTATCACCATCAGAAATTTTCTTGGGCAGTAGACTGCCCTGAGGAATGCTTGGAAGTGAGGCCTGAAAACCAGAGTGGTCTCTTTGAAATGTCGTTTGATCATGTCCTTCCCATACATGCCTCTTTGATCACGTCCTTCCCAGACTTAAATCTCTCTGTGGCTTGCTGTCATCTATTGAAGTACATATAAAATAAGTCACTCAGGGCTGGGTGTGGTGGCTCACGCCTGTAATCCTAGCACTTTGGGAGGCTGAGGTGGGCGGATCACTTGATGTTAGAGCAAAACTCTTGTCTAGAAAAAAAAAAAAATCACTCAGGTTGAGAGTGAGAGGCCCCTAGTCCTGCCTCTGAAGCACCAGAGTGGAGCCCTGGAACTCCGTGAGCCAGGGCTGAAGAACCGCTGCAGGATGAAGTTTGGGGTCTTTAGTATGGCATATAGGGCCCTCTGCTGTCTGTGACTGCCAATTACTCCAGCCCATCTCTTGCCACTCATAGCTTTGCACTGGCCCTCAGCACCTACGATCTACTGAGTTTCTTATGAACATCACCCTGTTTCTTGCCTCTATGCCTTTGCCTATGCAGTCCCCTCTATTTTGAATCTCCTCTCCCCTAACTGACTCATCCGTTGAGGCTCAGTTTGGGCTTTAACTTCCCCAGGACTTCTTATGTGACCCTATCTAAGTTGTTTTCTAGTAGTTCACTTATGTGTCTGCATCCCCCACTAGTCTGTGAGATTTTTGAGTACAGGGAAAGTCTATTATTCACATCTCTTTTATAAAGGCCTGGCAAATGAAAGAACTCAATGGGTTTTGAGAAAGGAATGAGTGAGGATTAGAGAGAAGGGCACCACCTAGATGAGGTGGTAGGAGATGAAGATGTAGGAGTGGGAAAGGAAAATGAGTGTTTTGAATCTGGAAGTGAGGGGAGTCCTTCCCAATCTGCAGGCTGAGCCCCCGGCAGGAGACCAGGTGAGCCGCCTTCTCTCAAAGCCCCAGTGGCAGCCCTCACAAGAGGTCACCAGGGGCTGGGAAATTGAAACTCCTTCAGCCACAGAGCAGCTGTTAGAGAAGCACTAGCAGTGCTGGGAGAGGAGGACCTCGGGATGGGGGCAAAGGCTCAGGCTGTCCCAGAGAGACAGTGCAGAAGGATGGCTGTTTGACTGACTAGGCTCCAGGGAAAGCAGGCTTGCTTCTAAAAATCATTTTGACTGTGATCTTTGAGGCCTGGGGTTGGAGGGTCTAGATTTGCCCAGGCTGCACTAAAGGCAAGTGTCATACCAGGGATGACCTCTGCCGGAAGGCCAGGGGGCAGAGGGTGGATCTCAACCTGAAAGTGGGAGGGAAACCACTTGAATTTTTAAAAAATTGCTTCTTACTTCATTTTCCTTCTGAGCGGGTCCCTAGGCATCCAAACAATGCCTCTCCAGGCAGCCTGGCACGGCTGTCATAAAATGCAACTGAAATCCGTATCTATGGAAACAGGCTGGCTCCTCGTTTTTGCCTCTCTCCCTCCCTGCTTCTGTTTTGGCCAAGATGGGGCTAGACTCCAGCCTCTGCACTCTGACATAGGGGCAGCTTCATCGATGCTCTCATGGCCCTCCTGTGTCCACCTTCCTTTTACCTTCTCTTACCAGAGGCAGAGGAGGTGCTGGGAGAGGGTGACCTCGGGATGGGGGCAAAGGCTCCGGCTATCCCAGAGAGACAGTGCAGAAGGATGACTGTTTGCCTGCCTAGGCTCCAGGGACAGCAGGGAGCGAAGTTCAGTGGGGACAGCACTGACAGGGGTGCTGTAGGGCCTGATGCCCCAATCTGGGCTTTTGGGATTGAGGCCCAGATCTTTATCTACTCAACAAAATTAATTCCCTGCCTCTTCCACCCACCCTGGGCTTGACAGCAATTCTCTGGTCCTTTCTTTCCGTTGCCTGAAAAGGTGACTCATTATTCCTTAGGGTACACATGTGATGGTGTTTGGTTTGAGAGGTTTATTTTTAAAAAATATTTTGGGGGGATTTAAGATGAATGAAAATCAGTCTGTTTCAGCTTGGCAGAATGGACTGAAATGGAAACAAAGACAGCAGAATTCTTTTCTGCTCTAGCCCTGATGTGCTGTTTTACTAAACCAGGAGTTTTCTTGCAGGGGTAACCTGTTTTCAAAACACACTGCAGACAGGTCTAGCTGAGCTGATCTGTGTGAACATCGATGGAGAGGGTAGAAGGAACAAAGTGATGGCATTCAGGGATCTCACCATTCTGACAAGACACAAGTCATTCAACAGCCAGAGGTTCTGAGGACAGCATTTCCACTCCCACAGGGTGCCCCTGCCTGGGCAGCCCGGGAAAGCGTCCAGAATACCACCGAGATTGTCCCTGCGCCACGAGGGGGCGATGCCGTCTCTCTTTTGCTCCACGCACTGCTGTAGAGGCCTTCAGAGCCTGAGGGCAAAGAAAAGAGGCCGACTCCAAGTCTGCAAAGGAGAGTCAAGTGAACTCTTTTTTTCCACATGAGAAAAGATGGGTATGATCTAAATGAGAGGGGCTGGGAGGACAGGAAATGCAAAGGGGGACAACCTTGGCTTTAATTTTATTGTATAACCACACTTTCTTGGCTGATTTCCTGGTCCCCTCCTTTTCACCCTGTTGGGTGATCATTATTCTGGTGGCACTGGATGCCCCAGAAGGTATCTTTCTTTTTCTCCTCTTCCTTTTCTTCCTATTCAGAAGTCCCATTTATCATGGAAATATTTGCCCTGTCTCCCACAGCACCACAAATCCAGAATCACCAACCTGAGGGTTTCAAGATTCTTTGATCTATCCCCCTCTCTTCTCCCAGGCCTGTCCTTATTTCCTTTGGTTCTGCACAATTCTACTGTATCCCTGATTGTACCAGGGGCAATATTTGATCATGAAAGGGCAGAGTAAATTGTAGAGCATTAGGTTCATGTGATGGCAAAGCAAAGGGTGAAACTTCAGCAGTTGATCGTTGGAGATAAACGTTCTGGGGCCTTTCTGGTTAGGGCAATGGAGAACCCATTCTAAGAGTCGTGGCTGAGACTGTGTGAATTTAACTCACCCACCTGCAAATCAGAGACAGACTTGGCTACAGGAAGCCTCTGTTGCTAGGGGCAGAATTGGGGAGCTTTGGGGGCCTCCTCTCTTGTGAGTTGTCCATGCCCTGGGCTTGCCTTCCAAAAGCCTCCTGGCTAATTGAAATCCAGTGGTACAGCTTGCATCAACAAAGACTCCAGGTTCCTACTCAGGAGTTCATTTTGCCCTTGGCCTACCTGTAAACCCATTCGAGTGGAGAGTGCAGAGGAATTTCTCTCCTCACTAGGTCCAGCAAACACATTTTCATGTCCTTGTAAATGATGAGGGGGTCTTACATGGAAGACTGTAGGTAGAGACATCACTGGCTTTCACAACATGGTTTAGTATTTTTGTTGTCAGTCTCTATAATCAGACAGCCTAGCTCAGAATCTATCACTTACTAGCTCTGTGATAGTTGGCAAATTAACCCTTTTAAGTCTCATTTTTATCATCTGTAGATGGAGATGATTATTATGAGAACTTAATGAGATAATCTATGTAAAGTACTTGGCCAAATTGCAGGCACATAAATGGTTGCTATCATTATCTTGAAATGTAGTGGAGTATAAGGGCTAAGCCAGCTGACTCAAATCTGAACTCTACCACTTACTGTCAGTGTGATCTCAGGAAAACCATTTGATTTCTATATGCCTCAGTTTTCTCAGATGTAAAATGCAATTTATTTATTTGAGACAGGGCCTGTCTCCTGTTACCCAGGCTGGAGCGTAGTGGCACAGTCATAGCTCACTGTAACCTCGAAGTCCTGGGCTGAAGTGATCCTCCTGCTTCAGCCCTCTGAGTAGCTAGGACTATAGGCATGTGCCACCATGCACAGCTAATTAAAAAAAAAAAAAATCTGTAGAGACAAGGTCTTGCTGTATTGCCCAGGTTGGTCTCAGGCTCCTGGCCTCAAGTGATCCCCCCACCTTAGCCTCCCAAAGCACGGAGATTATAGGCATGAGCCACCACACCACACCTGGCTAAAAATGCAGTTTAATAATCACAGCTATGTCACAGGGTACTTCGGACTGAATAGATAACGTATGCAGTGCACTGAAAACAGTTCTTGGCATATACTAAGTACTCATGGCTGGTCATCACTGCCTGTAAAGCTGTGGTTTGGATTATCCAAAAGTTACCTGCATTTTGCTCTAGAATACTAAGATGCATATTTTAGTTAGGATAATTATTTTCTGATTTGACTTGGTTTGCACTAAGGTGAATCTGTATTTGTTACTTGTATAACTGGTTAATGCTGGGGCTGGGGTTCAGAACATGGCTGAGGGAGACTTGTTAGAGATGCAAGATGTGCAGCAGAGAGTTCAGAAAACAGGTCACTTTGAGGCACTTGCATGGCATCTTTTCACAGTGCTCCGGTATAGTTTATCTTTCACTACATATCAGTTTAGAAAGATTTTATTGTCACATCAATTTTGCAGGTAGAAGAGTAGGTGAAAGAGACAGATTACGTGCCCTGCCCAAAGGTCACAAAGGCAGGATCTATACCCACATGCCAATTGCATTTAAAAATAAAAATTAATCAAAGCAGCTTTTGGCTCTTCCGGACAGGACAAGTCATAGACAGTGTATTTGACATATCATTAGACTGTGTTGGCAGCCTTAGGCACAGCTGCAGTGAATCTGGGGTAACACCAGGAATAGAGCACCTCTCTGATTATTTATTTATTTATTTGTTTATTATTTATTGTTAGAGTCTCCAACAAGAAAATTTTAAGAAAAGAAAAAGAAATCATTGTGGGTAGGAATCAGGAGAAAGTAGTCAGGAAAAATCTGAAATTTTCCTAAAATTTAAAATATATATATTATGAATCCTAGGTCTTGTGCCATTTAAGCCAGTCTGTAAATCATATCATTATCTTATAGGAGGAGAATCTTGGACAATAAAAAGATCAGAATGAGGGTGATGTGCTATCAATCTTTCTCAGAAAGAGAGAAGAATTAATTTGGAGAAACAACCCAGTAGGGCTGACAACTGTTTGAGTAAAACTGATGACATGAAACTGGAAAGAAAATACTCTGCTGGCTTCTTAAATGGGAAGATGATTCATTAGCAGTGAGGGTTAGGGGTGTCTGTAGTCCTTTTCTGATTATCTGTGAAGTAGTAGCCTGGATTAGCCAAAAAGAGGTTTGCTTTTGACTCTGAAAAATGTCATGATATTTGTTTTGGCAGTAGATAAATTTTTGAACTAGACCTGTTAGCTCAATTGTAAATATTTCATTACAGAGTGATGGGCATATGAATGCTATAGCTTCTTTTCATTCAACAAATATTTATTGAGTACCTACTATGTGCCAGGCACTGGGCTAGGAGCTGGACATACAATGCTGAACTAGTTAGACATGGTCCTTGTCCTCCTGGAGATAGACACTGAAGAAATAATACACATGAGCAATCATTATCATCTAATTAATGATCATCCCAATGGGCTGGGTGCGGTGGCTCATGCCTGTAATCCCAGCACTTTGGGAGGCTGAGGTGGGCACATCACCTGAGGTCAGGAGTTCAAGACTAGCTTGGCTAACATGGTGAAACCCCTTCTCTACAAAATACAAAAATTAGCCAGGCATGATGGCTGGTGCCTGAAATCCCAGCTACTTGGGAGGCTGAGGCAGGAGAATCGCTTGAACTTGGGAAGCAGAGGTTGCAGTGAGCCAAGATCACGCCATTCACTCCAGCTTGGGCAACAGAGTGAGACTGTCTCAAAAAAAAATCATCATCATCATCATCAAAATGAAGACACATACAGAGTGCTAAATGTGGGTAAAATGAAGAGTTGGCCTTGCCCAGGAGGTGAGAAATATGAAAGTCCTTTGAAAACTGTGAAATGCTAACTAAGGCTTTGTCTGGATTCATCTGGATTGTGGTTAGTCTCTGAATTATACAAGATTGCTCCTGTGTAATTCCTGGGCTGCTGTTTCTGCCTGAACTTTCTGTCTTGAAGGAAGCCAATTTCTTTCTCAAAATTCTACCTGGTGAGTGGGAAAGGCCCCAGGAGTGGGTGGGAATAGGCAGAGAAATGCTTCTATCAGTTGCTGGAGCAGAGAGACCAGTTCAAATTTATGAGTTCATCAACTATTTTGGTTGGAAATCTCACAAAAAATGAGAAAGCACAACTTCTTGACCAAAATTATGAGCAGAAAGGTCTGCTACTGTCCATCACTCATACTTTCAGGGACTGACACAATGCATTTCTCATTCACCAGTTCTATCCTAAGAGTTAGGCATATGCAGATGTGAACACCAACATTATTACAAAACTTGAAGAGTCCCTTTTAAAATAGTCATAACTTATTAAATGTACATTATAAGGTTGGCACCTTTATATACATCATTTCACTTCATCATTATGAAAGCCCTATAAAGTAACTGTTTTATTCACTTGCCTGAGGTCATAATGCTAAGAAGTGACAGAATCAAGATTTATATCCAGGCCCAAATTTGAACTTTAGAACTTGCATTTTTTTCCACTACACGGTACTTGTCTTTTGGTTAGAGTTAGAGACAGCAGTTGGACTTCAAGAGTTTGGTAACATTACTTACTTTCTCTTATTAAAGAAATGGGGGTGGGGGGGAGAGAAAAGAGTCTACAACTGAGCTTTAAACTGTGGAAGTATATTTTATAACATTTTAAGTTCAATGTCTTTTATTGGGTTGGCCTTGAAATGAAAGTCTAGGAAATAAGATGTCTGCTCTGAGTTGGGTGTGGAAGATCCTGTACTTTCACATGCCTGTTAAAATTAGAGATGAAATATAATCAGTTGATGGAGGACTTGGATAAAAGAAACTGAGACACGTAGCTGGCAAATATGAAAGTACATGAAAGGGACCAAGACCCAGAAGATTGTAGAGAAAAGGGACACATAGCTCATTGCCAAGCTGGAGTTATTTCTGTTCAGAGACACCAAAGTTCTCCCCAAAACTTCTCCCTTAGTCTTGGTAATGTGAAACTTTGGGGGGTCATTCCTACAAATTCTGCCCCCTATGATCCCCTGTATAATTAGATCCATCCTTTTTAAGGAAGAGGACCTGGCAGATATGTTTCATGGTTTATGCATAATCCAGTTCCTTTCATGCTTCCTGCTGTAAACTTATGCCTGTACATTGCATTTTTGAGACCCTACTGCAACCATTCCTAGGGTCGGAATGATCACAACCAGCTGACCAGACCAGTTAGCTGCTGTTTGATTAACTGTTCAAGTAGATTGGAAGAAGAGGCAGTGAAAGAACTGGAGAGTGAGCACAAGGTAAGGACATTGAGAAGATGCATGCCCAGGGATTTTGGTCTTCCATCTTCCTTTAACTTATATTGTCCACATGAGATTGTATAAGTGAGGGTTCTCCAGAGAAAAAGCACCAATCTGACATATACATAGGCATATAAGAGATTTGTTATGGGATTTCGCTCACATGATTATAGAGGCCAAGAAGTCCCACAGTTTGCTGTCTGTAAGCTGGAGAACCAGGAAAGCTGGTGGTGCAATTCAGTTCAAGTCTGAAGGCCTGAGAACCAGGGAAATCGATGGTGTAACTCCTGGTTCAAAGCTGAGAGCTAGTGGGATGGGGAGTTGGTAGGGGAGACACTGGGGCAAATCCTGGAATCTGTAGGCCTGAGAACTAGGAGCTCCAATTTCTGAGAGCAGTAGAAGATGGGTATCCCAGCTCAAGAAGAGAGAGAGAATTTACCCTTTCTCCTGCTTTTTGTTCTATTTGGTCTTTAATGGATTAAAAGATGCTCACCCATACTGGGGGAAATGAATCTTCTTTACTCAGTGTATTGATTTAAATGCTAATCTTTTCCTACAATATCCTAATAGATACACCTGAAAATAATGTTTTGTCAGTTAAATGGGTATCCCTTAGCACAATCAAGTTGACATATAAAATTAACCATTGCAGAGATCAATCTTGGATAGGCTTCTTCTCTGGGTACTCTCTAGATGCCTTATAAAATGCTAAGCTTCCAACTGTATGATTTTTCTTGTTATCACTTCTTCTATTCCTGGAAATTTAAAAAGCACTGGTCTCAGAGGAATTGTTCTCCCCCGCCCCACACCATGTTAGTTTTAAGTTTAATGATATTCATAATGTCTTTAAACTAACTGGTCTTTTTTTCCATTGGCATAGTCAAATAGAGTTCATGCTTATACCTGCTTAAGAGTTCATTAGTTTAGTTTAAGAATCGACTTTATGTGGCTCTAGCTTTAACTCAAGAATGACTGAAATAATAACCACAATAACAGTAACACTGACTAGAATCAGTGAAAGAAAATCATACTGCAGGAGGGGATGGTGGTTGATGCATTTGTATTATTTGTTTTAACACATTCATTTGTTGCTCCCACAAAGATATAAAACCCATCATGCTTGATCTTTTCAACACCTGAACGTGTTTACAATGAAGATGATCGCTATAGTCTCTTGAAAAACATGAAAAAAGAAAAACAGTGAATGATTCTCTTGTTTGGTTGGGATGGTGCCATTTGGTCCATACCTCTATTACGGACTTTATTAAACTGCATAATAATTATTGGTTAACCTGGTTGGCTTCTCCAATAAAACGCAAGTTCCTTGAGGGCATATTATTAAAATTCATATTAATACAATTTTGCTGATCTTTGATTAAATATTATCCAAAAATTCATAATAAATAAAGAATGAAGGGTCAAATTAATTAGGTTCATAACATAACTGGGGCTGGCCAGCCCAGCGAGCCAGCAGGGAACTTCCATCTAAATTCATTACCACCTGGTTATGTTTTGGCAACTCCTGATAGCAGTTATCTGCTCTAGCCTAAATATTGATGAGGATGCTTCTGGGTCCTGTTGTTGGGATTTCCAGGGAAAGAACAGTGATTCCAAACATCTCCTGGTTAGTGGTACCCACTTGTTGGCCCAATTCAAGTAAATAGGTCGAGAAAAACATTAGGGATGCTGGGACTTACCCTCTACTTCCCTGCTTCCAAAGACAAAGTTACCACCATTTCCCCAATTTTTTCCATCCTGCCCCTCTTCTTCTTTCCACATTTTCTCTTTTTCCTCAAATAATAAGAAATGTGTCTGTTAATTTGAAAATGGGGGCTGAATGGAAGAAGGAAGCCAATATCAGGGTTTTATATTCTAGTGCATTGTCATTGCAGGAGTTTTACTGTATTAGATACTCAAAAAGTATTTGTTGAATTAATGAATAAATACAATTTGCCTCAAGCAATGACCTGAACTTCTTAAAGAGTCAGACAACAAAATGTGTAAATCAACCAATACAAGGAATCAATGTTTGGCACCACTAAATCCTGGGTGTCTAGCGTATAGGCTAGCTAATGACATACTAATGACATACTAGCAAGTCTAGATTTGGAAAACTGAAGGAATTGCATGGCATATCGGCACACCAGATTAGCCTAAACTTCATAGTCAAAACTCTGCCCAATTCTAGCCTAAAAGAAGGTGTGCATTGAAGGTAGCTGTGGTTGTGATCCAGGTTTAGATAATCGGTGCTGACAAATTATCTCAGTCCAATCAATGTCTGAGTTTATTGGAAGCTGAGATTTATTCTTTTTGAGGGTTAGTCTATTTCTAGTCCCTGTTTACTCCTAAGTGTAAATCAATGCATCAGGATGACACAACAATCCTAAAGGTATGTAAAAACAGAAGCAAAACGTGACATAACTAAGAGGAAAAATAAACAAACATCTAATTATAGTGAGAGATTTTAACAACATAGCCTTCTTTAAGTAATTTATAGAGCAAGTAGGTAAAAAATCAGTAAGGATAAAAGGCCCTGAGCAGCACAATCAACAATTTGACCTAATTGACATACATAGGACAATCTACCTTATATAGCAGAATAAATATTTAAGTGCCCAGGAAACAGTCACCAAAATGAATAATATGCTGAGTCATAAAATAACTCTTAATACTTTTAAAAGGTTAATATTATACATAATGTATCCTCTAGCTACAATAGAATTAAATTATAAATCAATTAAATTAGAAATAAATAATAATAAAATATCTAGAAAAATCTCCAAATATTTGGAAATTAAACATTCATAAGTAATCCAAGTCTCAAAGAAGAAATCACAAGAGAAACTTAAAAATATTTTTAATTGAATGAAACAAAACCAGAAAAAACACTTCACAATAAAATAAAACTAAAGACCATTATCTTTCAAGGATATAGATACAAAAACCTTACCAAAATATTGGCACACAGAATTGAGCAATATATAAAGGAGATAATTAAAAAATAAAAAAGGATATTATAAGACCAAATGGGGCTCCCCCCCAAAAAAAATGCAAGGATGGTTTAGTGTCTCAAAATCAGTTAGTACAATTTACCATATTTGCAACATAAAGATGCAAAGCCATTGATCAACTTGATAAATGCAGAAAAAAATTGAAATAATTTAATCCTCATTCAAGAATAAAATGCTTATGCTTTCAGATATAACCTCCTTAATCTGAAAAATGGCATCTATGAAAAATTCTACAGCTAATATCATACTTAATAGTAAAATATCAATGCTTTTTTTTTAAGATCAGAAAAAAATTCTCTCACCACTTCTACTCAGCATTATATTGAAGGCTATAACCAGTAGAACATGGCAAGCCAAAGAAATGCAGTATGAAGTTTGAAAAAGAAGAAATAAAACTATCTTCAGATGGCATGATGTGTATGTTAAAAATTCTAAGGAATCTGAAAAGAAGTCTCTACTAGACTAAATACATGTAGAAAATCATGGGATATAAAGTCAATATACAAAAATCAATCGTATTTCCATATACCTGCAGCAAAAAGTTCAAAAATAAAATTAAAAAGTATCATTACAATAGTATCAAAACCATCAAATACTTAGAAATAAATTTAATAAAATGCAAAATGCTTGCACTGAGGAGCACTGTGGGGAGAAATTAAAGAAGATATAAACAAATGAAGAGATACATCATGGATTGGAAGAATCAGTATTGCTAAGATGCCCATTCTCTCCAAATTGATCTGCAGATTCAGTACAGTCCCAATCAGAATCCTAGAAGATTTAAAAAATATAAATTGACATTTTGATTCTAAAATGTATATAGACATGCAAAGGACTTTAATAGTCAAAACAATTTTGAAAAAGGACAAATTTGGAGAATTTTCATTATCTATTAAAGAAATACTTTAGGCCAATCGTGGTGGCTCACACCTATAATCCCAGCACTTCGGGAGGCTGCAGCGGGAGGATCACGAGGTCAAGAGATTGAGACCATCCTGGCCAACATGGTGAAACCCCATCTCTACTAAAAACACAAAAATTAGTTGGGTGTGGAGGCACACGCCTGTAGTCTCAGCTACTCGGGAGGCTGAGGCAGGAGAATCACTTGAACTCGGGAGGCAGAGGTTGCAGTGAGTCGAGATCACGCCAAGGCACTCAAGCCCGGCGACAGAGTGAGACTCTGTCTCAAAAAAAAAAAAAGAAAGAAATACTTTAAAACTATAGTAGTTAAGACAATGTAGTATTGATGTAAACACAGAAAAAAATAGATCAATGGAACAGAATATAGAGTCCAGAAAGAGACATACATATATGATCAACTGATTTTTAACAAATCAACAACTCAAATCAGTAGAGGAAAGGAAAACCTTTCCCCATATGGTGCTGAAACACCTGAACAAATGTATGAAAAATAT
This sequence comes from Chlorocebus sabaeus, assembly GCF_047675955.1. Classification (NCBI taxonomy): domain Eukaryota; kingdom Metazoa; phylum Chordata; class Mammalia; order Primates; family Cercopithecidae; genus Chlorocebus; species Chlorocebus sabaeus. Next base: position 14,511,450 of record NC_132923.1, read on the forward strand.
GAAATTATACCCTTACCCCATATTACTACACAAAGTTAATTTGACATGGCTCATAGACCTAAACATAAAATTTAAAACTATAAAACTTCCAGAAGAAACCTTCAGAGAATATTTTTTTGTGATCTTGGGATGGAAAATATTTTTTAAAGAAGTCACAAAATACACTAACCGAAAAGAAAAAAAAGTTGATAAACTAAATTTATCAAAGTTCAAAACTGCTCATCAAAAGATGTCACCATTAAAATGAAAAAGCCAGCCACAGTCTAGGAAAAAAATTTGTAAAATATAGATTTGACAAAGAATTTCTTTCACATATGTAAAGAACTTTTACATACCCATCATAGAAAGATAACCCAACAAATATAATGGGCAAAAGATCTGAATAGAGACTTCACAAAAGATACATGAATGGCTAATAAGCACATAAAAATGTGTTCAACATCACTAGTCACTAGGAAAATAGAGATTAGAACTACAATAAAATTTCACTACATACCCATCATAATGGGTAAAATTAACAAGACAACAACAAATGTTGGCAAGGATGTGAAGCAACTTGAACTCACATTCACTGGTGTTAGAAGTTTCAAATGGTACAACCCCTTGGCAATAGTCTTTGAAAGTTTTAAAAATGTTACACATACACCTATTATATAAATAGGCAATTTAACTATTATATATTTACCCAAGAGAAATAAAAACATGTCTGCAGAATGATTTGTGCAAGAATCTTCACAGCAGTTTTATTCATCAAGTGTCCACAAACAAGAGAATGGGTAAACAAATTGTAAGTATACCCATACAATGGAATACTATTCAGCAACAAAAAGGAACAAACTACTGGTACACACAACAACATAAATGAATTTCAAAAGCATTATCCTAAGTTAAAGAGGCCAGGCACAAAGGACTATGATTTTGTGACTCCATTTGTATGAAAAATTAGAAAAGGCAAAATTATAGTGATAGAAATCAGATCCATGGATGCCAGGGGACAACGAATCAGGGGTGGGTATTAACTGTAAAGAGACTAGAAGGAACTTTTTGAGGTGAAAAAATTGTTCTTATCTTGATTACAGTATTTTTTTTTTTTTTTTTTGGATATAAGGTCTTGCTCTGTCACCAGGCTGGAGGGCAGTGGTACAATCACAGCTCACTGCAATCTCGACCTCCCAGGCTCAATGGATCCTCCAACCTTACCCTCCTGAGTACAGGCATGCGCCACCACACCCAGCGAGTTTTTTTGTATTTTGTTGTTGTTGTTGTTGTTGTAGATATGAGGTTTTGCCATCTCGCCCAGGCTGGTCGCAAACTCCTGGGCTCAAGCGATCCTCCTGCCTCGGCCTCCCAAAGTGCTGGGATTACAGGCATGAGCCACTGTGTGGGACCTAAATTGTATGCTTTTAATGGGTAAACTTTACTGTGTGTAAATTATACCTCAATAAAGGTTATTTAAAAACATGACCTTGTGAGGGTAGATATTTATTATCCTATTTCAAAGGTGGGAAAAGTGGGATCAGAGAGGTGATACTATCTTGCCTAAGTTCACACAGCAAGGGAGTGGCAAGGCCAGAATTTGAACCTCCATATGTTGTTGATGCCAAAGGCCATATTCTGTTATACAAATAATTTAAAAATGATTGTGCAAGTGTATATTACTTATACATGCAGGTATATTTCTTTTCTTAAACTAGCGTGGAAGCTCCTCAAAGGCAAGAACTTCCCTGTATATCTCTTTTCTGGTTCCCCAACTGGCTTGCAGAATGGTCTGTAGCACCAGGAAGTCTGTAGACCTGAGCTTGCCCATCATTTGTGTGTGCGGCAACTTTGAAGGGATTATGGGGCATGTCAGAGATATTGATCCCCTCTGTCCTCCAGGCATCTTGAGTCTCTGGGCTTGTGGGCCTGGCTGACACCAGCTTTGTGTGCTGTACAAATATGATCATTTTCTAATCCATGAAAAAGGTGAGGAAGCACTGACTTGGACAAGAAGTGCTATTGGAATTTGAAAGTGAGAGGAGGTAGCTCTGGCTGAGATGCTCTCGGTCGAGGACCTATGGGGAAAACCTTGCTAATCAGTGAGGAGGGAAGGGAGTGTGTGGAAGGGGAAGAGAAGAATGGATGGGAATGAAACTGGGCTTGACATGTTTGGGGACAGTGGGCAGGAAGGTCAGGCTCGATCTGGAGGTACGGAGATGTAATCCAGAGGGAGATGGACACTCTTCTTGTGAGGGACTGGCCTCTAGGCTAAGGAGTTGGAATATGCTTGGCAGCGCAAAGCCTCCTGGTCCAATTTCACCCAGGAATTGTGTGTGTGTGTGTGTGTGTGTGTGAACGCACATGCATGTGTGTAGGAGGATGGGGATATGGAAGGAAAAGTGTGTATGTTTGAGAATAACGTGCTGTTCCTGGACTTTATGGCTGAGGGTCGTTCTGGATACTGCAAGTGCCAGCTCCTCATCCTGGAGACTCTGGGGAAGTCTGGCTTTCCTTTTCACACAGCATTTTTTTTTCCCCAGCCCCTAGCTGTTTTCCCCTGGGGGGAAGACATCTGTGGGGACGGTTCCTGTTTCCCCGCCGTTGCAGGCCCTGGCCTTCCTGAACATGATATGATTGTTTCTCTGGGCACAGTGCAAAGATGCCAATGGAGAACGGAAGTATCTCATGCGTTAGCAATTTTTTTTAAGGCAAAAAAGAAAAGGCTATTGAACTTGGGAACCCTGGACCTGAAGTCCTCTCTTCCTGGTGTGGAAGTGGGGACATTGTACAGGGTCTATCAATCAGCCCAGTGGACCAGATCTCCAACAAGGGAACGATTTGCCTCCCACCCATCAGCTAAGCAGTAACACTAGCACTAAATTTCTTCGTGTTTTCAAACTGCTACTGTATTTATGCACTGTTCCCTTGGGAATCTTGGGACACAGAAATGGAGAACTTTATTCTCTTTCTCACCTTCCTCACTTTTCATATCCCCATCCCTTTGTAATATTCTTTCATTCATTCACCCATTTATTCCCTTGTTCAGCAAATATTTCTTGAGTACCTACCTGCGGTATACTAAGAAATACATTTGGTTTTTGTCCCTCATTCCTGGCACAGAGCTCCTAAATTCCTTGGAAATTCCAGAATTATAGGAATGTCCTTTGTTATGCATATGGCGGCCCTTTCAATCACACCAGAGTTTATGCTAATGGTGCGATTGAGCGTTAGGGATCCCTGGATAACCTCAGGATGAGGCTGCTTACCAGAAAGACAAAGCCATTAGAAGGTTGGTACTTTCAGTCCCACCTACTGACTTCTTGGCAGAGGGGAGGGGACTGAAGATTGAGCTCTGTAAAAAGTCTTAAAGAACAAGATTTGATGAGCTTCCAGGCTGCTGAACACCTGAAGGTGCCGGAAACAACCCTCTGGTTGTTCCTGAGTTACAGCCTTTATAACAAACCAGTAAACATAAGTAAAGTGTTTCCCTAAGTTCTGTGAGCCATTCTAGCATATTATTAAAGTAATTAAAATGATAGAAGAAGGTTGTGGGAACCTCTGATTTATAGCTGTTTAGTCAGAAGTATCAGAGGACCAGACTCGCAATCGGCATCTGAAGTGGGGAAATAGTCTTGCTGGACTGAGCCCTTAATTTGTAGGATCTGACACTAACTCCAGGTAGATAGTGTCAGAATGGAGTTAAATTGTAGGGCCTCCAGCTGGTGTTCAGAGGGTTGGAGAATTGTAGAAAAAACTCATACATCTTGGGCCAGAAGTGTGCGAGAGTGTGGAGAAACACAGTGTGTGTGTTTTCCCAGACTACTTTGTGACAAGTATTGTGTTAAATACTAACAATATAGCAGTGCTTAAGGAAAACCTCCCATCCTTGACCTCAGTCACTTCTGATGGAGAAGATCCATTATGCTCAGACATGGTTATACCAGGCATGGAAAGACAGAAAGTACATAAAAAGAGAAATGGCAACATAAAGAAGCATATCTCAAAGCTCTGTGGAACCTGAATTTATGTCTAATTCGTCATAAATTGTTTTGTTTTGTTTTGTTTTGTTTTTGAGACTGTCTCGCTCTGTCACCCACGCTGGAGGGCAGTGGCACGATCTTGGCTCACTGCAACCTCCACTTCCCGGGTTCAAGGATTCTCCTGCTTCAGCCTCCCAAGTAGCTGGGATTACAGGTGCCTGCCACCATGGCTGGCTAATTTTTGTATTTTTAGTAGAGATGGGGTTTCACCATGTTGGCTGTGGTGGTCTCGAACTCCTGACCTTGTGATCCACCCACCTCAGCCTCCTAAAATGCTGGGATTACAGGTGTGACCCACTGCGCCTGGCCTCTAATTCATCTTTAACTCTATTATAACACATATTACAACACATGGCACATAATAGGTACACCAGGACTATTTGTTGAAAGAATAATGATGGTGTGAATGAGAAGTCACATAATATAATATAAAAAGAATAGAGCCCCTGGAATTTCACAGACCTGAATTCGATTTCCAACTGTACTACTTCTTGGCTGGTATGATTTTGGAGAAGTAGGATAACCTCTGTGAGCCTCAGTTTCCTCATTTGAAAAATGAGGTTTATAATACCTATTGCATGGGAATTTAGTAAGGATTAATGACTAAGGATTAATAACTATGTAAAGTATATAAATATGTAAAAAAAACTGGCACATAAGTGATCAATAAATAGCTTACATAGTTCTTTGGTGTTAATAATAAAGGCTACATGAATAAAAATAATAAAGGTTAAATGAATAGTAGAGAAAAAAGTTACAGAATTATGGAGGAAGGCGTGGCTACAGAGCACGGAGGCTCTCATGGAGATGGGGCTGGACTGAACTGTGCTTGGAAGGTAACCCACACTTGGATACACAGAGAAGGAGAAGGCAGCACTGGGCGTGGTAATGGAAGGCTTCTGGGACAGGGCAGAGGAGGGAACTGGGAAGCAGTGGAAGGGATGGACCAGCATGGATGGCTGCTTCAGGAAGCTGGGCTCAAGAACTTGCCCTAGATTCCCTTGAAGTTGAGTCTTCCAGGTGGAGCTGGGATGTGCTAAGTGATGTTTTAGAATAATTAATCTGGGGTAGTTATAGGGTGACTAGTTGGGGAGGCAGGGAGAATAGTTAGATTACATAATAATCCATGTGGCCCAGGGACCTAGATTCAGGGGACAGCAGCAGAATGAAAATATAGTATGGATTTGACAGACTTTGAAGTAGAAGAATCAACAGAACCAGCTTTAGAAAGCTTGTCCAGGATCACAGAGTTAGAAGGGAAAACACAGCCCTCTTCTCAAGGAAATGGAGTCCACCAGGAACCTTCAATGGGTCTTTTCCAAAACCTCTGCCACATCTGAGTTTGGTTCTGATGCTTTTTTTTTGAGACATAGTCTCGCTCTGTCACCCAGGCTGGAGTGCAGTGGCGTGATCTGGGCTTACTGCAAGCTCCGGCTCCCGGCTTCACGCCATTCTCCTGCCTCAGCCTCCTGAGTAGCTGGGACTACAGGTGCCCGCTACCATGCCCGGCTAATTTTTTGTATGTACAGACATGGTTTCACCGCATTAGCCAGGATGGTCTATCTCCTGACCTCGTGATCCACTCGCCTCGGCCTCCCAAAGTGCTGGGATTACAGGCATGAGCCACCACGCCCAGCCGCTATTTTTTTTTTGTCTATTTTGACTGTGTTTTTTTGCTTTTTAACGTATCTTGTATTTTGTTTTGTTGTTGTTGAGAGCTTGTCAGCCAGACCCCTATTGAGTTGTATACTAGGTTTGAGAGGCTGAAGAAGAGACCCAGGCAGAGAAGGAGACATAGCGTTTACTGACGGAACTTACATTTAGGGTGGACCAGTGGTGGAGGGCTGGGACAGGAAAACCACTACCATTTGGTGGAAAGCATGCAGTTATATAGATCAGGTGAGTCTGCATTCTTGGGGGTATGCTTGTTATTGCCATCAGGTGCATCTGCCATACAAAGCTACACATCTGGTTAAAAGAAACAGAAATATTGGCCTTTGGTGTGAGGTTTTGTTTTTCTGACTGGGAGTTAGGCTGTGTTTACTGTTTGCTGTAACTGTAGCGTCAGATGATAGAATTCCCTCTAGTGTCTTTGCTTTTGTTTTCTCTGTTGTCTTTGTGTTTCTCTAGAGACTGTTTCTAAAATAGGGTCATGGAAGTCTTGAAGGGGCTGGAATTGGGTATTTCCTTCCCCCAGGGCAGTTAGGTTCTGGTAAAATAGTATTCCTTGAAGGCAGCTTTCTTAAGGAGAATAGAGCTCTCTAGGAATATTTTTAAATGATTACTTTGTCCATCCCTGACCCCTTTGCTGGCAGCATGAGGGGATTGTTCTTCAATTTTCACAATAAGAACCTGGTGGGGCTCCTGGAGGTAAAACTCAGGAAAGTGTTGGGAACCCTGAAAGACGGCTGCTAGCCCTCAGTGTTTAACTCCCAAGCTAGTCCACACTAAACCTGCAGCAGTTCATCCATCATAGTGTAAGTGTTCCTTCTGGAATTGGCTCCAGCTGTGGTCTTTTGCGCCAGTAAACTGTAATTCTCTGTATTTGCCTCATTGTCTCTCCAGTTTTCAGGACAGCTGTTTGTTCTGTGATTTTGGTTCTCTGATGGATCTAAGAAGAGCTGTTTGTTCAACTTTTTTGTTGTTGAGTGGATGGGAGTGCTGACTTCCAAATCTTTACCTGTTGGATCATTAGCCAGAAGACCCAGGGCCCTTTATATTTGGAATAAACTTACCTTGATTGGCTGGTTTGAAAGCTAGAGAAAAACAATTACCTTAACTTTTAGGAGTGAAGGAAATGGGTCATTTTGGTTTTTTTTAATAGTGATTTCTTATTCATTTATTTACTCCAAAATATTTTTTGAAGGTCTTAATGTGCATTGCACTGTGCTGGGCTTCGTGGGAGTTAGAAAGAACAATAAGACATGGTTCTTGGCCTAAGACTATGTGATATTCTCCTAATTCCATCCACCCCCCACCTCGAAGTTGTCTTCCACACCTTAAGCTTGTTTTCTACATTTCAACCAGTGGCAGTGGAGCACACGAGGTAACACGTTATTGGAATCAGAGAGATCTTGGCCCAAATATTGGCTTTGCTACTCACTGGCTGTGTATCTTGTGCACATTTCTTAGCCTCCATGAGGTTGACAATAGCCTATTTCATTGGATTTTTATGAAGATTAACTTATAACCACATGGCATGTAGGAGGTAGTCAGTAAATGGTAGCGGTTTAAATTATTTTCTCTGGCAATACCAGACTTCTGTTGATGAGGTGCCAGGAACTCTTAGACAAATAATTTCTCATCAAAAAAATTTTGGTAAAATGTCCATAACGTATAATTTACCATCTTAACAATTTTTAAATGCAGTTTAGTATGAAGTAGATTCACCTTGTTCTACAACCAATTTTAGAACTTTTTAAACTTGCAAAATGGAAACTCTATACCCATTAAATGACTCTTTTTTTCCTTCCCCTAAGTCCCTGGCAACTACGATTTTACTTTGTTTGTAGGAGATTATGAGATAATGTCTTTTTCTTTTTAACATGAGTGTGAATATTCATCCAGAATGAAACCCGAAGGCTTCACATCACTCCCTGGGGCAGTATTTGGTATATTAATGCAGGAAAATATATACACCTTTGTCAGGGCCTAACTGAATCAATAGGCGGAACCCTGTGTCCTCCCAGCATGATCCCTGGCATCACTGGCAACAAGCCAGTGATTCCCCCAAGTTGTGTTCTCCATGATTTCAAGATGAAAAGTGTGGAACTGTGGTTCCTGAGCTGCAGCCTCACCTTCTCATGCTCTGTGTTAAGGTAGTTGCTGCATCACTCGAGCCCTGACTTGTAGCCCTGGTCACCATAAGGTTCAGATTCTAGGTTTATGTAGGTGACTCCCACACTTCTCGCTTAAGCTTCAGTCTTGAATATTGAATTCATCTAGATGTTTCCTTGGCACTTTAAACTCAATAGGTGCTAACCTGAGCTCAGCATCTTTCCCTCAAAACCTGCCCTTGGTTCTGTGATCTTCACTCTGTAAATGAGGTTTCCCTATTTCCAGCTTCCTATTCCTTATTCTCTGGAATCTTCCTTTGATTTTCTGTCTCTCCTTCCCTCTGATGTTCCATCTACAGCCAAGACCAGGTGAGTCTAATTTTATCTCTCCTGTCTTCCCTCCAATCTCCATTGTCACTATTGCTCAAGTCTTCTTTGCTTCTCATCAGGGAATCATGAGCTTCTCAAGAGTTTTGCTTAATTTCTTAACTTGGGAATCTCTCTCTCTTTTGCCCCAACTCATCTTGTGCACCACTGCCAGATGAGTGTTCAAAAACCCTGTCTCCGCTCGCAACATTGCACACAACCTTTAATATCTCACAATTGCCTTCAGGTACAGACAAGATATATCAGTCATGGGTCAGATATATCAGTCTGGTACTGAGGGTTCTCCAAGATTTGTCTCTCTTTCCATGTATATTAATTAATTGTCTATTGCTGCATGATCAAAATTTACTGGCTTAAAACAGTACACATTTACTCTCTAACAGTTTTTGTGTGACAGGAATCTGAGTATGGCTTGACTGGGTCCTCCAGCTTAGGGTTCTCAAAAGACTGCAATCAGGGTGTTAGTTAGGGCCACAATCCATGCAAGGTTTGACCGGGTGGGATCTGTTTCCAAGCTCAGCCAGTGGTTACTGGCAGGATTCAGCTCCCTGTGGGTCATTGGATGGAGGGCCCAGGTTCCTCACTGGTTTTGTTTGGAGGGTGCCCTCAGTTTCTCGCCAATTGGGCATCTCCATAGGGTAGATCGTAACATGGCAGCTGGCTCCATCAAAGTTAATGAGAGAAGACGGAGAGACTAAGATGGAAGTCAGTCCAGTCTTTTAGAACTTAATTGGATTGGGAGGCGAGTATGCTAATAGGGTGTGAATATCAGGAGGCAATCAGTGGGAGACGTTTCAGAAACTGCCTACTGTATTAGGCTTCTTGTCTTCTACTCCATTGTTTATACCGTAGGTTCTAGCCAAAATTGTGTGCGGGCTGTGACTTGAATACTTCTGATTCTTTTCTACCTCTATGCCTTTACTTAGGCTATTCCCTCCACCATTTAGTCTTCTTCACCTGCACAGCCATCTATATACATCCATAAGCACAACTCAAATACCACTATTCCTGCAGTCTTTTCTGATCAGATCTAGAGTTGATCTCCCACTTTGGAGTTCCCCAGGGGCTTATCTCTTTATTGGCTGCTATACCATTCTGCTCTGTGGGAGATCAGTTTGTATAAGTGTACTTACTGTCAGCAGACTGAGTTCCTTGAAGGTAGAATTATGCCTTAGTCAACTTTTTGACCTCTTTTGGCCCGAGCACACTTCCTGGAACACAGTAAATAGTGAAACATTTGTTGAATTGAAAATAACTGTGAGGTCTGAGGGCCCAGGTTCTGTACAGATGAGATGTGTTAAGGGCCATGGTGGAGAAAAGAGGCCTCATGCTTCCCAGATAGCCCTGCATGGTGGACTTAAATCAGAACAGCTGCCTTGCTGTGACTCCAGGGAGTAGTCAGGGGCTAGGAGAGTCTGCAGGGACTGTGGGCTAATGGGGACCAGAAGCCGTGGACATCTGATCTCTGTATAGGAACTTGGGAAGGCTAGAGTTAAGGTACCTTAATCTTACAATTTCATGTAAAGAAACCCTCCTCATGACCTCAGTAAAGTTAATGAGCTAGAAATCAAAAGGGAAGGGAATTAATATTTATTTAACTTATGATAGCATTTAATACTCAGAAAATCCCCTATGAAGTGGTTATTATGCCCATTTTAAAGATTAAAAACAAAACAAAATCAGAGGGAAAAGTAATAAATGGAGCTTAGTAAATAGCTTAACAGTGATTCAATTCAGGTGTGACTGTGAAGCCTGTATTCCATTACAACCAGTCAATTCTGCCAATATTTATTGAGCACCTAATATGTACAAACCTCTGCTAGAGTATTGAAGATTTTAAGAGGTGTAAGGCACGGATCTTATCTTGCAAGGGGCTGTGATCTAGAGTTGAGTTATGGGCAGGAAAGTTGGTTGGTGCAGGATAACTGAGTTTAAGCCAGTAAACAGTCCCATACAAACACATACACATACACACACACTTTTCTGTATATGGGAATATAGTGAAAATAAAACTGATGAATTGCAACTGGGAAGATAGGAAAGTTTTTTTTAGGGGAGGTAGAGATTAAAGCAAAGGTAGAACTCTGAGTTTAAGACGGAAATCTTATATTCTTCCCAGTCTCACCCAGGCCTCACTGAGTAATCCTGAGTAAGGTACACACTCTTGGGTGCGACAAGGATTAGCATACAGCCATATGTGGTAATATACATGAACCCAGACTTAATTAAACCTAACTCAAGGAATATTGGATTAGCAACCAAAAGGACAAATCAGAGCAAATTTTTAATCTAACAAATTAGATTCACTGAAGCCAACTTCCTAAATGATTAAATAAGATGCAAGTGCTCTGTGAACACCAAAACACTATTCATATTCTTTTGTTTTGTTTTTGTTTTATTGTACTAAACTCAGTAGAGTGTAGTAATTATACTATACTATACCTAACTCAAGAAATATTGGATTAGCAACCAAAAGGATAAATCAGAGCAAATTGTAATCTAACAAATTAGATTCATTGAAGCCAGCTTCCTAAATGATTAAATGAGATGCAAGTGCTCTGTGAACACCAAAACACTACTCATATTCTTTTGTTTTTTTTTATGTTTGTAAGTTCTAGGGTAAAAGTGTGCAGGTTTGTTACATAGGTATACCTGTGCCATGTTAGTTTACTGCACCCATTCCTACATGTGCCATGTTGGTTTACTGCACCATAATTCGTCACATAAGATATTTCTCCTAATGCTATCCCTCCCCCAGCCCCCTACCTAACTCAAGAAATATTGGATTAGCAACCAAAAGGATAAATCAGAGCAAATTTTTAATCTAACAAATTAGATTCACTGAAGCCAGCTTCCTAAATGATTAAATGAGATACAAGCGCTCTGTGAACACCAAAACACTATTCATATGTGAAATACCAAGATACTCCTAGGTCTTTTATTTGTGTTAATGTTCAGTCAATTTGGTGAACCTAAATGCAGGACTTTACATGTATCTTGATTCTATTTCATCTTGTTATCCTGAGGAGACAATTGGATCCTGGCTCCATCATTCTTTTGTTTTGTTTTTTGTTTTATTATACTTTAAGTTCTAGGGTACAATGTGCAGGTTTGTTACATAGGTATACATGTGCGATGTTGGTTTACTGCACCCATCAACTCGTCATTTACATTAGATATTTCTCCTAATGCTATCCCTCCCCAGCCCCCTACCCCACAACAGGCCTCAGTGTGTGATATTCCCCGCCCTGTGTCCAAGTGTTCTCATTGTTCAGTTCCCAACTATGAGTGAGAACATGCAGTGTTTGGTTTTCTGTAGTTGTGATAGTTTGCTGAGAATGATGGTTTCTAGCTTTATCCATGTCCCTGCAAAGGACATGAACTCATCCTTTTTTATGGCTGCGTAGTATTCCATGGTGTATATGTGCCACATTTTCTTAATCCAGTCTATCATTGATGGGGATTTGGGTTGGTTGCAAGTCATTGCTATTGTGAAAACTGCCACAATAAACATACGTGTGCATGTGTCTTTATAGTAGCATGATTTATAATCCTTTGAGTATATACCCAGTAATGGGATTGCTGAGCCAAATGGTATTTCTGATTCTAGATCCTTGAGGAATCACCACACTGTCATCCACAGTGGTTGAACTAATTTACAACTCCACCAACAGTGTAAAAGCATTCCTATTTTTCCACACAATCTCCAACATCTGCTGTTTCCTGACTTTTTAATGTTCGCCATCCTAATTGGCGTAAGATGGTATCTCATTGTGGTTTTGATTTGCATTTCCGTGATGAACAGTGATGATGAGCATTTTTTCATGTGTCTGTTGGCTGCATAAATATCTTCTTTTGAGAAGTGCCTGTTATATCCTTTGCCCACTTTTTGATGGGGTTGTTTGTCTTTTTTCTTGTAAATTTGTTGGAGTTCTTTGTAGGTTCTGGATATTAGCCCTTTGTCAGATGGATAGATTGCAAAGATTTTCTCCCATTCTGTAGGTTGCCTGTTCACTCTGATGGTAGTTTCTTTTACTGTGCAGAAGTTCCTTAGTTTAATTAGATCCAATTTGTCTATTTTGGCTTTTGTTGTCTTTTTTTTTTTTTTTTGGTGTTTTAGTTGTGAAGTCCTTGCCCATGCCTATGTCCTGAATGGTATTGCCTAGATTTTCTTCTAGGGTTTTTATGGTTTTAGGTCTAACATTTAAGTCATTAATCCATCTTGATTAATTTTTGTGTAAGGCGTAAGGAAGGGATCCAGTTTCAGCTTTCTACATATGGCTAGCCAGTTTTCCCAGCACCATTTATTAAATAGGGAATCCTTTCCCCATTTCTTGTTTTTGTAAGGATTGTCAAAGTTCAGACAGTTGTAGATGTGTGGTGTTATTTCTGAGGCCTCTGTTCTGTTCCATTGATCTATATATCTGTTTTTGTACCAGTACCATGGTGTTTTGGTTACTGTGGCCTTGTTGTATAGTTTGAAGTCAGGTAGTGTGATGCCTCCAGCTTTGTTCTTTTTGCTTAGGACTGTCTTGGCAATGCAGGCTCTTTTCGGTTCCATATGAACTTTAAAGTAGTTTTTTCCAATTCTGTGAAGAAAGTCATTGGTAGCTTGATGGGGATAGCATTGAATCTATAAATTACCTTGGGCAGTATGGCCATTTTCACGATATTGATTCTTCCTATCCATGAGCATGGAATGTTCTTCCCTTGGTTTTTGTCATCTTTTATTTTGTTGAGCAGTGGCTTGTAGTTCTCCTTCAAGAGGTCCTTCACATCCCTTGTAAATTGCATTCCTAGGTATTTTATTCTCTTTGAAGCAATTGTGAATAGGAGTTCACTCATGATTTGGCACTCGGTTTGTCTGTTATTGGTGTATAGGAATGCTTGTGATTTTTGTACATTGATTTTGTATCCGGAGACTGCTGAAGTTGGTTATCAGCTTAAAGAGGTTTTGGGCTGAGATGATGGGGTTTTCTAAATATACAATCATGTCATCTGCAAACAGGGACAATTTGACTTCTTCTTTTCCTGATTGAATACACTTTATTTCTTTCTCTTGCCTGATTGCCCTGGTCAGAACTTCCAACATTATGTTGAACAGGAGCAGTGAGAAAGGGCATCCTTGTCTTGTGCTGGTTTTCAAAGGGAATGCTTCCAGTTTTTGCCCATTCAGTATGATATTGGCTGTGGGTTTGTCATAAATAGCTCTTATTATTTTGAGATACGTCCCATCAATACCTAGTTTATTGAGAGTTTTTAGCATGAAGGGCTGTTGAATTTTGTTGAAGGCCTCTTCTGCATATATTGAGATAATCGTGTGGTTTTTGTCATTGGTTCTGTTTATGTTATGGATTACGTTGATTGATTTGCATATATTTAACCAGCCTTGCATGCCAGGGATGAAGCCAACTTGATTGTGGTGGATAAGCTTTTTTTGATGTGCTACTGGATTTGGTTTGCCAGTAATTTATTGAGGATTTCTGCATTGATGTTCATCAGGGATTTTGGTCTAAAATTCTCTTATTTTGTTGTGTCTCTGCCAGGCTTTGGAATCAGGATGATGTTGGCCTCATAGAATGAGTTAGGGAGGATTCCCTGTTTTTCTATTTGTACTTCTGGTAGAATTCCGCTGCGAATCGGTCAGGTCCTGGACTTTTTTGGTTGGTAGGTTATTAATTATTGCCTCAATTTCAGAGCCTGTTAATGGTCTATTCAGAGATTCAACTTCTTCCTGGTTTAGTCTTGGGAGGGTGTATGTGTCCAGGAATTTACCCATTTATTCTAGATTTTCTAGTTCATTTGCATAGAGGGGTTTATAGTATTCTCTGATGGTAGTTTGTATTTCTGTGGGATCAGTGGTGATATCCCCTTTATTATTTTTTGTTGCATCTATTTGATGCTTCTCTCTTTTCTTCTTTATCAGTCTTGCTAGTGGTCTTTCAATTTTCTTGATCTTTTCAAAAAACCAGGTCCTGGATTTATTGATTTTTTGAAGGGTTTTTTGTGTCTCTATCTCTTTCAGATCTGCTCTGATCTCTTATTTCTTGCCGTCTGCTAGCTTTTGAATTTCTTTGCTCTTGCTTCTTTAGTTTTTTAAATTGTGATGTTAGGGTGTCTGTTTTAGATCTTTCCTGCTTTCTCTTCTGGGCATTTAGTGCTATAAATTTCCCTCTACACACTGCTTCAAATGCATCCCAGAGATTCTGGTATGTTGTGTCTTTGTTCTCATTGGTTTCAAAGAACATCTTTATTTCTGCCTTCATTTCGTTATTTACCCAGTAGTCATTCAAGAGCAGGTTGTTCAGTTTCCATGTAGTTGTGCAGTTCTGAGTGAGTTTCTTAATCCTGAGTTCTAATTTGATTGCACTGTGGTCTGAGAGACAGTTTGTTGTGATTTCTGTTCTTTTACATTTGCTGAGGAGTGCTTTACTTCCAACTATGTGGTCAATTTTGGAATAAGTGTGATGTGGTGCTGAGAAGAATGTATATTCTGTTGATTTGGGGTGGAGAGTTCTGTAGATGTCTATTGGGTCTGTTTTCCTGGATATCCTTGTTAACCTTCTGTCTTGTTGATCTGTCTAATATTAACAGTGGGGTATTAAAGTCTCCCATTATGATTGTGTGGGAGTCTAAGTCTCTTTGTAGATGTCTAAGGACTTGCTTTATGAATGTGGGTGCTCCTGTATTGGGTGCATATATATTTAGGAGGTTAGCTCTTCTTGTTGAATTGATCCCTTTACCATTATGTAATGGCCTTCATTGTCTCTTGATCTTTGTTGGTTTAAAGTCTGTTTTATCAGAGACTAGGATTGCAACCCCTGCTTTTTTTGCTTTGTATTTGCTTGGTAAATCTTCCTCTATCCCTTTATTTTGAGTCTATGTGTGTGTCTGCATGCGTGATGGGTCTCCTGAATGCAGCACACTGATGGGTCTTGACTCTTTATCCAATTTGCCAGTCTGTGTCTTTTAATTGGGGCATTTAGCCCTTTTGCATTTAAGGTTAATATTGTTATGTGTGAATTTAATCCTGTCATTATGATGTTAGCTGGTTATTTTGTCCATTAATTGATGCAGTTTCTTCATAGCATCAATGGTCTTTACAATTTGACATGTTTTTGCAGTGGCTGGTACTGGTTGTCCCTTTCCATGTTTAGTGCTTCCTTCAGGAGCTCTTGTAAGGCAGGCCTGGTGGTGACAAAATCTCTCAGCATTTGCTTGTCTGTAAAGGATTTTATTTCTCTTTCACTTTTGAAGCTTAGTTTGGTTGGATATGAAATTCTGAGTTGAAAATTCTTTTCTTTAAGAATGTTGAATATTGACCTCAACTCTCTTCTGGCTTGTAGGGTTTCTGCCAAGAGATCTGCTGTTAGTCTGATGGGCTTCCTTTTGTGGGTAAACCAACCTTTCTCTCTGGCTGCCCTTAGCAGTTTTTCCTTCATTTCAACCATGGTGAATCTGACAATTATGTGTCTTGGGGTTGCTCTTCTCGAGGAGTATCTTTGTGGTGTTCTCTGTATTTCCTGAATTTGAATGTTGGCCTGCCTTGCTAGGTTGAGGAAGTTCTTCTGGATAATACCCTGAAGAGTGTTTTCCAACTTGGTTCCGTTCTCCCCATCACTTTCAGGTACACCTATTAAACAGATTTGGTCTTTTCACATAGTCCCATATTTCTTGGAGGCTTCATTTGTTTCTTTTTACTCTTTTTTCTCTAACCTTGTTTTCTTGCTTCATTTCATTAATTTGATCTTCAATCACTGACATCCTTTCTTCCACTTGATTGAATCGGGTATTGAAGCTTGTGCATGCGTCATGAAGTTCTCATGCCATAGTTTTCAGCTCCATCAGGTCATTTAAGGTCTTCTCTACACTGTTTATTCTAGTTAGCCATTTGTCTAACATTTTTTCAAGGTTTTTAGCTTTTTTGCAATGGGTTTGAACATGCTCGTTTAGCTTGGAGAAGTTTGTTATTATGATCTTCTGAAGCCTACTTCTGTCAGCTCATCAAAGTCATTCTCTGTCCAGCTTTGTTCCATTGCTGACAAGGAGGTGCGATCCTTTGGCAGATAAGAGGCACTCTAGTTTTTAGAATTTTCAGCTTTTTTGCTCTGGTTTCTCCCCACTTTGTGGTTTTATCTACCTTTGGTCTTTGATGTTGGTGACCTACAGATGGGGTTTTGGTGTGGATGTCCTTTTTGTTGATGTTGGTGCTATTGCTTTCTGTTTGTTAGTTTTCCTTGTAATAGGTCCCTCAGCTGCATGTCTGTTGGAGTTTGCTGGAGGTCCATTCCAGAACTTGTTTGCCTGGGTATCATCAGTGGAGGCTGCACAACATCAAATGTTGTTGCCCGATCTTTCCTCTGGAAGCTTCGTCCCAGAGGGGCACCTGCCTATATGAAGTGTCTGTTGGCCTCTACTAGGAGGTGTCTCCCCATTAGGCTACACGGGGGTCAGGGACCCACTTGCAAAGGCAATCTGTTTGTTCTCAGAGCTCAACTGCCATGCTGGGAGAACCACTAATCTCTTCAGAGCTGTCAGACATGGACATTTAAGTCTGCAGAAGCTGTCTGCTGCCTTTTGTTCAGCTATGCCCTGCCCACAGAGGTGGAGTCTATAGAGGCAGTGGGCCGTGCTGAGCTGTGGTGGGCTCCGCCCAGTTCGAGCTTCCTGGCCACTTTGTTTACCTACTCAAGCCTCAGCAATGGTGAATGCCCCTACCCAAGCCAGGCTGCCACCTCGCAGTTTGATCTCAGATTGCTGCGCTAACAGTGAGCAAGGACCTATGGGCATGAAACCTGCTGAGCCAGGCACAAGAGACAATCTTCTTGTCTGCTGGTTGCTAAGACCTTGGGAAAAGCACACTATTTGGGTGGAGTGTCCCATTTTTCCAGGTACAGTCTGTTCCAACTTCCCTTGGCTAGGAAAGGGAAATCCCCCACTCGTTGCACTTCCTGGGTGAGGTGATGCCCGCCGTGCTTTGGCTCACCCTCCATGGGCTGCACCCACTGTCCAACCAGTCCCAATGAGATGAAGAGTTACCTCAGTTGGAAATGCAGGAATCATCTGTCTTCTTTGTCGATCATGCTGGGAGTTGCAGACCGAAGCTGTTCCTATTCAGCCATCTTGGAACGGATCAATCCATCATTCTTTGTATTTTCTATTTTTAGTTTCATTTGTGCTGTATATTAATAAACATCTTATGTTTTCATTCAATTTATAGTTAGACATACTGAACAGGACAGAGATCAGGCCAGTGGGCAGTGGTGGGTGGTGGTGGATCAGTAATGTCTGGGGACAGTCACATCTTCTGGCACCAGGCAGGGCTTAAAAACTCTCATCTATAAGTTTTGCAAGTGCTTTCACATTGGTTATCTCATTTGAGATTCACAACAACCTAATGAGAGAGGCTGTACAGATGTTGCTATATGGATTCTCAGAGAATGCTGATGAAATCAAGACTATTCGAAGTTAAGTAACCTTTTTTTTATTATACTTTAAGTTCTGGGATACATGTGTAGAACGTGCAGGTTTGTTACATAGGTATACTCATGCCATGGTGGTTTGCTGCACCCATCAACCCGTCATCTACCTTAGGTATTTCTCCTAATGCTATCCCTCCCCTAGGTCCCCAGCCCCCAACAGGCCCTGGTGTGTGATGTTCCCCACCCTGTATCCATGTGCTGTCATTGTTCAACTCCCACTTATAAGTGAGAACATACAATGTTTGGTTTTCTGTTCCTGTGTTAATTTGCTGAGAATGATGGTTTCCAGTTTCATCCATGTCCCTGCAAAGGACATGAACTCATCCTTTTTACGGCAGCATAGTATTCCATTGTGTATATGTGCCACATTTTCTTTATCCAGTCTATCATTGATGGACATTTGGGTTGGTTCCAAGTCTTTGCTATTGTGAATAGTGCTGCAATAAACATATGTGTGCATGTGTCTTTATAGCAGCACAGTTTATAATCCTTTGGGTATATACCCAGTAATGGGATTGCTGGGTCAAATGGTATTTCTGGTTCTAGATCCTTGAGGAATTGCCACATTGTCTTCCACAATAGTTGAACTAATTTACACTCCCACCAACAGTGTAAAAGTGTTCCTGTTTCTCCACATCCTCTCCAGCATCTGTTGTTTCCTGACTTTTTTCCATTCTAACTGGTGTGCGATGGTATCTCATTGTGGTTTTGATTTGCATTTCTCTGATGAGCAGTGATGATGAGCATTTTTTCATGTGTCTGTTGGCTACATAAATGTCTTCTTTTGAGAAGTGTCTGTTCATTTCCTTTGCCCACTTTTTGATGGAGTTGTTCGTTTTTTTCTTGTAAATTTGTCTAAGTTCCTTGTAGATCCTGGATATTAGCCTTTTGTCAGGTGGGTGGATTGCAAAAATTTTCTCCCATTCTGTAGGTTGCCTGTTCACTCTGATGATACTTTCTCTTGCTGTGCAGAAGCTCTTTAGTTTAACTAGATCCCATTTGTCAATTTTGGCTTTTGTTGCCATTTTCTTTGGTGTTTTAGACATGAAGTCTTTGCCCATGCCTATGTCCTGAATGGTATTGCCTAAGTTTTCTTCTAGGGTTTTTGTGGTTTTAGGTCTTACGTTCAAGTCTTTAATCCATCTTGAGTTACATTCTGTATAAGGTGTAAAGAAGGGTACCAGTTTCAGTTTTCTGCACATGGCTAGCCAGTGTTCCCAGCACCATTTATTAAATAGGGAATCCTTTCCCCATTGCTTGTTTTTGTCAGCTTTGTTAAAGATCAGATGGCTGTAGATGTGCAGTCTTATTTCTGAGTTCTCTATTCTGTTCCATTGGTCTCTGTGTCTGTTTTTGTACCAATAGCATGATGTTTTGGTTACTGTAACCTTGTAGTATTGTTTGAAGTCAGGTAGTGTGATGCCTCCAGCTTTGTTCTTTTTGCTTTCAATTGTCTTGACTGTACAGGCTCTTTTTTGCTTCCATGTGAATTTTAAAATAGTTTTTTTCTAATTCTGTGAAGAAGGTCAATTGTAGTTTAATGGGAGTAGTATTGAATTTATAAATTACTTTGGGCAGTATGGCTGTTTTCATGATATTGATTCTTTCTATCTGGGAGCATGAAGTGTTTTTCCATTTGTTTGCATCCTCTCTGATTTCCTTGAGCAGTGGTTTGTAGTTCTCCTTCAAGAGGTCCTTCACTCCCCTTGTTAGCTGTATGCCTAGGTACTGTATTCTCTTTGTAGCATTTGTAAATGGGAGTTCATTCATGATTTGGCCCTCTGCTTGTCTGTTGTTGGTGTATAAAAATGCTTGTGATTTTTGCACATTGATTTTGTATCCTGAGACTTTGCTGAAGTTGTTTATCAGTTTAAGGAGATTTTGGGCTGAGATGATGGAGTTTTCTAAACATACAATCATGTCATCTGCAAACAGAGACAATTTGTCTTCCTCTTTTCCTATTTTAATACTCTTTATTTCTTTCTCTTGCCTGATTGCTCTGGTTAGGATGTTGAATAGGAGTGGTGAGAGAGGGCATCCTTGTCTTGTGCTGGTTTTCAAAAGGAATGCTTCCAGCCTTTGCCCATACAGTATGATATCGGCTGTGGGTTTGTCATAAATAGCTCTTATTATTTTGAGATACATTCTGTCAATACCTAGTTTATTGAGAGTTTTTAGCATAAAGGAGTGTTGAATTTTGTCAAAGGCCTTTTCTGCATGTATTGAGATAATCGTGTGGTTTTTGTCATTGGTTCTGTTTGTTGATTTGCATATGTTGAACCTTGGATCCCAGGGATGAAGCTGACGTGATCATGGTGGATAAGCTTTTGATATGCTGCTGGATTCAGTTGGCCAGTATTTTATTGAGGGTTTTCACATTGATGTTCATCAGTGATATTGTCCTGAAATTTTCTTTTTTCGTTGTGCCTCTGCCAGGTTTTGGTATCAGGATGATGTTGGCCTCATAAAATGAGTCAGAGAGGAGTTCCTCTTTTTCTATTGTTTGGAATAGTTTCAGAAGGAATGGTACCAGCTCCTCTTGGTAGCTCTTGTAGAATTTGGCTCTGAATCCATCTGGTCCTGGGCCTTTTCCAGTTGTTAGGCTATTAATTACTGCCTCACTTTCAGAACTTGTTATTAGTCTATTTAGGGATTCGATTTTTTCCTGGTTTAGTCTTGGGAGGGTATATGTGTCCAGGAATTTATCCATTTCTTCTAGATTTTCTAGTTATTTGTGCAGAGGTGTTTACAGTATTCTCTGATGGTAGTTTGTATTACTGTGGGATCAGTGGTGATGTCCCCTTTATCATTTTTTATTTTGTCTATTAGATTCTTCTCTCTTTTCTTCCTTATTATTCTGGCTAGCAGTCTATCTATTTTGTTCATCTTTTCAAAAAACGAGCTCCTGGGTTCACTGATTTTTGAAGGGTTTTTCATGACTCTATCTCCTTCAGTTCTGCTCTAATCTTAGATATTTCTTGCCTTCTGCTAGCTTTTGAATTTCTTTGCTCTTGCTTCTTTAGTTCTTTTAATTGTGATGTTAGGGTGTCAATTTTAGATCTTTCCCACTTTCTTCTGTGGGTATTTGTGCTATAAATTTCCCTCCAAACACTGCTTCAGCTGTTTCCCAGAGATTCTGGTACATTGTGTCTTCGTTTTCATTGGTTTCAAAGAACTTATTTATTTCTGCCTTAATTTCATTATTTACCCAGTAGTCATTTAGGAACAGGTTGTTCAGTTTCCAAGTAGTTGTGTGGTTTTGAGTGAATTTCTTAAGCCTGAGCTCTGATTTGATTGCACTGTGGTCTGAAAGACTGTTTGTTATGATTTCCGTTCGTTTGCATTTGCTGAGGATTGTTTACTTCCAATTATATGGTCAATTTTAGAATAAGTGTGATGTGATACTGTGAAGAATGTATATTCTGCTAATTTGGGGTGGAGAGTTTTGTAGAGGTCTATTAGGTCTGCTTGGTCCAGAGCTGAGTTTGAGTTCTGAATATCCTTGTTAATTTTCTGTCTTGTTTTTCTGTCTAATACTTACAGTGGGGTGTTAAAGTCTCCCACTATTTTCGTGTGGGAGTCTAAGTCTCTTTTTAGGTCTCCAAGAACTTGCTTTATGAATCTGGATGTTCCTGTATTGGGCACATATATATGTTTAGGATAGTTAGCTCTTCTTGTTGCATTAATCGCTGTGCCATTATGTAATGCCCTTCGTTGTCTTTTTGATCTTTGTTGGTTTAAAGTCTGTTTTATCAGTGACTAGGATTGCAACCCGTGCTTTTATTTTACTTTCCATTTGCTTGGTAAATCTTCTTCCATCCATTTATTTTGAGCCTAAGTGTGTCTTTGCACGTGAGATGGGTCTCCTCAATACAGCACACCAATGGGTCTTGACGCTGTCCAATTTGCCAGTCTGTGTCTTTTAATTGGGGCATTTAGCCCTTTTGCATTTAAGGTTAATATTGTTATGTGTGAATTTGATCCTGTCATTATGATGTTAGTTGGTTATTTTGTCCATTAATTGATGCAGTTTCTTCATAGCATTGATGGTCTTTACAATTTGACATGTTTTTGCAGTGGCTGGTACTGGTTGTCCCTTTCCATGTTTAGTGCTTCCTTCAGGAGCTCTTGTAAGGCAGGCCTGGTGGTGATAAAATCTCTCAGCATTTGCTTTTCTGTAAAGGATTTTATTTCTCTTTCACTTTTGAAGCTTAGTTTGGTTGGATATGAAATTCTGAGTTGAAAATTCTTTTCTTTAAGAATGTTGAATATTGACCTCAACTCTCTTCTGGCTTGTAGGGTTTCTGCCAAGAGATCTGCTGTTAGTCTGATGGGCTTCCTTTTGTGGGTCACCTCACCTTTCTCTCTTGTTCCTTTTAACATTTTTTCCTTCATTTCAACTTGATGAATCTGACAAATATGTGTCTTGGGGTTGCTCTTCTCAAGGAGTATCTTTGTGGTGTTCTCTGTATTTCCTGAATTTGAATGTTGGCCTGCCTTGCTAGGTTGGGGAAGTTCTCCTGGATAATATCCTGAAGAGTGTTTTCCAACTTGGTTCCATTCTCCCCATCACATTCAGGTATACCAATCAAACATAGGTTTGGTCTTTTCACATAGTCCCATATTTCTTGGAGGCTTTGTTCATTCCTTTTCATTCTTTTTTCTTGAATCTTGTCTTCACGCTTTATTTCATTAAATTGATCTTTAATCTCTGTTATCCTTTCTTCTGCTTGACTGATTTGGCTATTAATACTTATGTATGCTTCATGACGTTCTTGTGCTGTGTTTTCCAGCTCCATCAGGTCATTTATGTTCTTGTCTAAACTGGTTATTCTAGTTAGCAATTCCTCTAACCTTTTTTCAAGGTTCTTAACTTCCTTGCATTGGGTTAGAACATGCTTCTTTCACTCAGAGGAGTTTGTTATTATTTGCCTTCTGAAGCCTACTTCTGTCAATTCATCAAACTCATTCTCTGTCCAGTTTTGTTCCCTTGCTGGTGAGTAGTTGTGATCCTTTGGAGGAGAAGAGGTGTTCTGGCTTTTGGAAGTTTCAGCCTTTTTGCACTGGTTTTTCCTCATCTTCATGGATTTATCTACCTTTGGTCTTTGATGTTGGTGGCCTTCGGTTGGGTTTTTGTGTGGACATCCTTTTTGTTGATGTTGATGCTACTCCTTTCTGTTTGTTAGTTTTCCTTCTAACAGTCAGGAACCTCTGCTGCAGGTCTGCTGGAGTTTGCTGGAAGTCCACTCCAGACCCTGTTTGGCTGGGTATCACCAGCGGAGGCTGCAGAACAGCAAATATTGCTGCCTGTTCCTTCCTCCAGAAGCTTTGTCCCAGAGGGGCACCCACCAGATGCCAGCCAGTGCTCTCCTATATGAGGTTTCTGATGACCCCTGCTGCTGGGAGGTGTCTCCCAGTCAGCGGGCACTGGAAGAGGTGTCTTGAGGAGGCAGTCTCTCCCTTAGCAGAGCTTAAGTGCTGTGCTGTGTGTGCTCTCTTCAGGGCTGGCAGGCAGGAATGTTTAAGTCTGCTGAAGCTGTGCTCACAGCCGCCCCTTCCCCCAGGTGCTCTGTCCCAGGGAGATGGGAGTTTTATCTATAAGCTTCTGACTGGGGCTGCTGCCTTTCTTTCAGAGATGCCCTTCCCAGAGAGGAAAAATCTGGAGAGGCAATCTGGCTACAGCAGCTTTGCTGAGCTGTGGTGGGCTCTGCCCAGTTCGAACTTCCCAGGGGCTTTATTTACCCTGTGAGGGGAAAACAGCCTACTCAAGCCTCAGTAATGGCAGATGCGCCTCCTCCCACTGAGCTCCAGCATCCCAGGTAGACTTCAGAGTGCTGTGCTGGCAGTGAGAATTTCAAGCCAGTGGATCTTAGCTTACTGGGCTCCGTAGGGGTGGGATCCATTGAGTCAGACCACTTAGCTCCCTGGCTTCAGCCCCCTTTCCAGGGGAGTGAATAGCCTGTCTTGCTAGTGTTCCAGGCACCACTAGAGTATGAAAAAAACTCCGGGAGCTAGCTCGGTGTCTGCCCAAACAGCCAGCAAGTTTTGTGCTTGTAACCCAGGGCCTTGGTGGTGGAGGCACCTGAGGGAATCTCTTGGTCTGTGGGTTACAAAGACTGTGGTAAAAGTGTAGTTTCTGGGCCAGAATGTACTGTTCCTCACAGTGCAATCCCTCACAACTTCCCTTGGCTAGGGGAGGGACTTCCCAGACCCCTTGTGTTTCCCTGGTGAGGTGGCACCCCTCCCTGCTTCTGCTTGCCCTCCGTGGGTTACACCCACTGTCTAACCAGTCTCAATAAGATGAGCCGGGTACCTCAGTTGAAAATGCAGAAATCACGCAGCTTCTGTGTTGATCTCACTGGGACCTGCAAACTAGAACTGTCCCTAGTGGCCATCTTGCCCAGGTGACCGGAATTTAAGTAACTTTTTGAGGCTGACATAGCCGTAAGCAGGAGATTCGGGTCTCAAATCCTCTTCTGACTTCCAGACCTGTGATTTTTTTTTTTTTAACTTGCCTCATAATAATAGTCATTTCATTGAAAATTAATTTCTTTTTTTTATTACTCCTCAAACTTGCAAGAAGTTGCTAGTTGCATAGTTCCCCATTTGGCTGTATGTACCATGAGGGCAAGGACTGTGCCATCCTGGTCACAGTTACATCCTTTGTGCCTATACAATGACCAGCACAGAGTATGTGTTCAGTGAATGTGTACTGAGTATATAAATAAGTTATTGAGCACAAACTATTATCTAAATGTAAATCTTAGTAATAATAATTCTTCTTTTATTTAGCAGGGCTAGGATTTTAAATGGCTTCCTGCTATTAAAAACTGAATAAATATGGCAATATGGCTATACTATGTTCTCTTAATGTAGAACTCAAGACTCTCCAAATACACTCTGTTTATCCTCACACACGCCTTGACAACAGGTATGGGTTAGTGGTGCTATCATTTCATCACTCACAAGAATAGGGAGATTCTTTATCTCACCCAAGACTGCACAGGCATTTTCAGGAGCAGCTGTTAATAGATTTTATGTTTCTTTATATTCAGCCCATTGCTGAAGATGCTAAATCCTACTAAAGCTATCAGGCACCAGAGCCTTATGCTGCTTCAAGGGTCTACAATACTCCCAAATTAATTCATGGAAATGGCTGCAGGATTGTGGAAAAACAGCTGGTTACTTCCCAGCAGAATTAGCTGTAACCAGTTTAGTCACTTGCTGAGAGAAGGCAGGAAATCTTTTGCAAAAGTCAGCCACATTCCCCATAATATAATAGCAAGTAAATCTATTCCTGAGGAGCCGTGGGTGTCTGGTTGGTTTAGGAAGATTCAGGGACAGACAGAGAACTGTAGTCTAAAGAATGTGAGAGATTTTAGAACCAGACCTAGGTCTTTGATTTGGTGACTGCTACACTTGGGGCAAATATTTTGAGAACAGTGAGAAGGATTTGTCAGTAAGGTTTAGCCAGAAATGTGATCAGGCAGGAAATCTTGAGCCATGCTCAGGCAGCTGCTGCTACATGGACAAAATCAGTTCAATGTTCCTGCCTGAGACTGGCAACAAACTATTGGTCTCCAACCCCATAGGCCCTGTAATGGCCTGCAAGCTGGAGTGGGAGGACAGCCTGCCCAAAAGTAGTCAAACCATGGCCTGTTTATTTATTAGTATACTTTTAAATTACATATTTTTAAAGGATTACAGTCACACTAAAAATGTACAAGTATGGTAGAAGTGATTGTTTTTCCTTAACCCTTTCAGAATAAGTTGCTAACCTGATTCCCTATTATCCCCAAAACTTTAGTGTTTATTTCCTATGAAGACATTCTTCCGTATGCTTATATATGAAATATAGATATACACACTCGTTTATATGTATACTTTTATATTTCTATATATGCTTATATAGACTATATATAGTACATACAATACAATACAAGTCCCAGTTACTCAGGGGGCTGAGGCGGGAGGATCACTAGAGCCAGAGAGGTTGAGGCTGCAGTGAGCTGTGATTATGCCACTGCACTTCAGCCTGGGTGACAGAGTGATATCCTGTGTCTTAAATAAAAAAAAAAAGAAGAAGAAAGAAAATTAACCTTGATGAATCACTGTTATCAGATCCCATTCCAAGTTTTTCCAAGTGTTGCAATAATATTCTTTATAGCAAAATGATCCAGTTCAAAATGCTGCATATATCACATCCTTGGTTAACTTCAATTTGAAATGGTTCCTCATCTTTCCTTGACTGTCATATCCTTGCCATTTTTAAAGATTATAGGCCAGTTATTTTGTAGAATGTCTCTCAATTCAGACCTATCTGCTGTTTTCCTCACAATAGACTTGGGTTATGCATCTTTGGAAAGAGTAACACAGAAGTGGTACTGTGTTCTTCTCAGTGCATCATGCCAGGTAGTGCAAAACTTCAATTTTTCTTATTATTGATGATGTCAGTTTTGGTTGCTTTATTTATTTATTTATTTTGGCATGGAGTTTTGCTCTTGTCACCCAGGCTGGAGTACAGTGGCGTGATCTCGACTCACTGCAACCTCCGCCTCCTAGGTTCAAGTGATTCTCTTGCCTCAGCCTCCTGAGTAGCTGGGATTACAGGCATGCACCACCACACCCGGCTAATTTTTGTATTTTTAGTAGAGACGGGGTTTCACCATGTTGGCCAGGCTGGTCTTGAACTCCTTACCTCAGGTGATCCACCGACCTCAGCTTCCCAAAGTACTGGGATTACAGGCGTGAGCCACCACTCCCAGCCAAGAGTTGCTTTATTAAGATGATGTCTACTAGTCTTCTCCAGTTTCAAGTTACTTCTTTTTGTAATTAATGAATATTTTGTGTGAAAAATGTTGAAGCTATGTAACTATCCTATTCCTGAACAACTTTTAATTTATTTATTTATTATTTTATACCTGTATGGGCTCATGGTTTCCTATTTTATTCAATGAATTATGATCTGTTACTGTCATTCTTTGATACTCACATTGTCTCCAGTTTGGCCATTGGAAGCCTCTTCAAGCTGGTGTTTGTGTGCTTTTGATATAGTGCTATCATTCTTTGAGTACTTTCTTGCCTTCTGAGGGAAAAAGTGTTATGGGCTCAACTTATACTTTCCCTGCCCAAGCCTTAAACTCAAGACATTTCTCTGAGGAGCCCTGGTTCCTTCAAGTAGAGCATGATGTTGAGAAGCCTGCATCTGGGCAGCAGATGTGATTCTCGCTTTTGCGGTGTTTCACTTCCTAGGGCTTCTCAGTGGATATAGCTAAGAAATAAATATAGATATATACACTCGTTTATATGTATATTTTTATATTTCTCTCTATATATTGCAAACTGATACTTCCAATTCCAATCCAGAACCACAGAGCTCATTCTAATTTTCTCATTTTTTCATATTTGTTCATCCATTTTCTGATGGTAGGAAACCTGGCTCTCAATATCTTTAATATATTTAATTATGTGACCAGTGTTCCTGTATAAGACCAATCTCCTATCTTCGTTGCTAGCCCCTCACCTGCAAATATGCCCTCCTCACTCTATATGCTAGTTCCAGTTTTCTACACCAGGCTTGAAAGAGGACTCTGAGCTACTGGCAGAAAGTGGACTGATTAAAACGACTCAGCTGCAAACATGAGCTACCTTTTGTCAAAAAGGAAAGATGACTCAGAGACCAGAATGCAGAGTTCAGAGGTTAGAGAGCTAAAGAGTCTGTATTCCCATTCCTTGAAACTTAATCAAGAAAATGTAATATTTGCTTGGCTGAATTTCAATATTGTGATGGACTAGTGACTCCTTTTTTTTTATCTCTCATCTCTCCCGTTTTTGAACCAGGATGTCTATAACTATTATCCTATGTCTGTCTGAACATTGTATGTTGGGTGCCTTGTGGGTAGATAATTTGTCTCTTAAGTTTTACAGGTTCTTAAATGGAGAGAAATTGTGCCCCAGGAATTGTACTTAATAGACTGTACCCAGGATCCCTGTCTGTACCTGAGCTATATGATTTAGATAATGAGATTTTAGATTTTGAGCTGATGAGATGAGATTCAATGAAGAGATTTTGCTGATGATGTAATGGAATGAAGATGCTGGGATGGTGTATTAGTCAGCTAGGGCTGCCAAATCAAAGTACCACAAACTGGGTGACCTGGACGACAGAAATGATTTTTCTCACAATTCTGGATGCTAGAAGTCTGCAATCAAAGTATTGGCAGGGTTTCTTTTTTTCCCAAGGGCCCGTATCTTTGGCTTATAGATGCCTGTCTCTCTCTGTGTCTTTACACAGTCTTCCTTTTGTATACATCTATGCCCAAATTTCTACTTTGTATAAGGACACCAGTCATGTTACATTAGGGCCTGTCCTAAGACTCTCAATTTAATTACGTCTTTTTTTTTTTTTTTTTTCAAAAACAAACATACATATATTTTGAGTCATTATGTGTTTAGATTTATTTATTTATTTGTTCATTTATTTATTTTTGTTTTTCTGAAACGGAGTCTCACCCTGTTGTCCAGGCTGGAGTGCAGTGGCATGATCTCAGCTCACTGCAATCTCTGCCTCCTGGGTTCAAGCAATTCTCCTGCCTCAGCCTCCTGAGTAGCTGGGACTACAGGTGTGTGCCATCACACCCAGCTAGTTTTTTGTATTTTTGGTAGAGACAGGGTTTCACCGTTTTAGACAGGATGGTCTTGATCTCCTGACCTTGTGATCTGCCCACCTCAACCTCCCAAAGTGCTGGGATTACAGGGGTGAGCCACTGTACCCAACCTTTAATTATTTCTTTTAAGACTCTATTTCCAAATACAGTCACATACTGGGAGTTAGGACTTTCACATGTGAATTTTGCGGGGATACAATTTAGCCCATAACAGATGGGGTGAATGTATTTTTCATGTGAGAGGAACATGAATTACTGGAGGCCAGAGGTCAAATTGTGGTAGGTGGAATTCTGAGACGGTCCCCAAGATTCCTGTCCCCTGGTATATACGCCCTCTGTAGTCCCCTCCCCTTGAATGTGGGTAGAACCTGTGAATATGGTAGAATAGTCACACTGTGATTATATTACATTATGTAAGATTACATCTTAGTGAGTTGGAGAGAGTGAGTTTCCCTGCTGGCTTTGAAGAAGTAAGTGACCAGATTGTGAGAAGGCCATATGACAGGGAACTGTGGGGGCCTCTAGGAGCCGACAGTGGCCCCTACTGACAACCAGCAAGAGAGCAGGGACCTCTGTCCTACAAATGCAAGGAACTAACTCTGCCAACAATTATATGAGCTGAGAAGGAGAACTTGGAGCTCTAGAAAGAAATGGAGTCCAGACACTGATCACAGACTTATGAAACCGAAACCCTGAGTAAAGGGCCCAGTTGAGCCATGTCTGGATACCTGACTCACAGGAACTGAGAGACACTAAAAGTATTTGTTTTAAGGTGCTAAATTTGCAATAATTTGTTACACAGCAATAGGAAGCTAATATATTGTCCAAAGTTTCTAGCGCTTGTCTGCCGTAGGCTGCCATTCTCTGTCCTTGTGACACCTCCAAAATCTAACCAACCTTTAACTCCCTACCAATCAACAAACAAGCATACAAACCAAAAAAAAGAGTTTTTGCAATAAGCATTGAATCTAATAAGCTCACGTTCGCTTCTCGGACATCTCTAGGGTTGGGTTTCATGGAAGGAGCCAGCAGCTGGTGCCAGTTTGTCATCCTGTCTCCATGGTCACCAGATTTGCATTTGAAGAAGTTCACTCTTGATTCTATGTGGGGACTGATTTGGCAAGACTAGCTGCAGGCCGATCATTTAGGAGGTTACTGTAGAAGATCAGGAGGGAGATGAGAGTGACATTACTAGGTGATGCCAAAGAATCTGGAGAGAAGTGAATGGACTTGAGGAAAGCTCACAGAAGTCACCCTCAGTCTCAGTGCCCAGAGATATCCATTGTTAATGTTAATATTAACCAGGTTAATATGTTCATGTATTTTCTTTGTTTTCCTTTTGCATATACATATATATGTAACAGTATATTTTCACAGTGTTGGGAAAACATTGCATCTATAATTTGGTAAACTGACCTTTTATATTGTTATGACCAATTATCTGAAGCATTAAATATCACTTAAAATATTATTTTCAGTAAGCCATTGCTTTTGTTTCTTTTATTCCCTGGAGCCACACTAAAATATATTGGTGGAAGATTCCTAGGAGAACTTAGGAGAACAAAATGGAGTGAATGATGCTGAGAGCTAGGTGGAGTAGACACCTGGAGATGCCACTGATTCCCTCACTATGAGAGAGAGGAGGAGTGGACACCACCTATGCTGAACTAATAGTTGAGAAGTGTGATTTGGGGAGCAGGATCTGGTATCATTGATCAACCCCTGAAATAGGACACACCCCCTTTCCCTGCATCTGTCATAGCTCACTGTTCCCAGCTACGAGGTGCTGGCTATAAACTACAGCTTTTCTTGCCTGTTAACAAGTTTTTCATAGTGTAACTACTGACTGGATGCTCAGAATGATCTGATTTGGAAGGTAAATATTCAAATGACTTCTTGTAAGTGAAGCAAGTACAAATTGGGTATTAGGAGAGAGGGTAGTTATTAAACACATTTTTAAATGATAGATTTAAAACACTTTACAACCACAGATTCAGCCATCCCTTGAGAGTCTACACTCTCCATTCAGGCCATGCAAACTTCTCTGCAATCCTCTTCGCAGAACTTGCTGTGTGCTTCCCAGGAGTCCTTACACGGATTATATAACACACACAAACACATACACACATGAAAACACGTACCTCTCGCCTCTCCCCGTGTCCCCTCTCTCATGAGTGCAGGGCAAGCAAAGCAAGTGGTCAAGTTAGTGCAGACTTATCTTAGGTCTCCTCTAACAATTCTCCCTGTTCACTTTGCATTCCCTAAACCCTCATCGCCACCCTTTACCTTCCTCTACCAGGGACAAAGCTGGGGTTTCTTTCGTGCACACACACTCTGAAAGTTGTCAAGTAATTTGAGCCAAGGTGTTCGCTGATAACAAAGGTGCTGTGGCTGATAGGAAAAGTGTTAGCTGATATGCTTAACACCCACAGAAATACTTGCATTTTTACTAGGGGCCTTTTGAGAAGAGAGAAGCTCTTTGGGCCTCAAAGAAAGTGGTAGCATGCTGGGATGGCTCTGGGGGACTGAAATGTGGAGCAGAGCTCCCTGGCATCATCTCAGACTGTGCTAGTCTTTGCAGAAGAATTCCCCATCCATCTGCATCATCCCTTTCAGATAAATGCTTAACTGCTGCTAGATGAGTGGTCAGAGCTCCCACAGGCTCACCTGGCCTGGGCACCTAACCAGCCGCCTCAAGCCCTTCCTTCTTGGTCTCCCCAGGAGATGGTGAAAAGAATGGTGAGGGTGGGAGGGGAAAGGAAGGTGTGCTTGTTTCACCCAAAATTGGGAGACATGGTGTTAGAAATTTATTTCTGCCGGGCGTGGTAGCTCACGCCTGTAATCCCAGCATTTTGGGAGGCCGAGGCAGGTGGATCACAAGGTCAGGAGATCGAGACCATCCTGGCTAACACAGTGAAACCCCATCTCTACTAAAAATACAAAAAATTAGCCGGGTGTGGTGGCAGGCACCTGTAGTCCCAGCTGCACGGGAGGCTGAGGCAGGAGAATGGTGTGAACCCGGACGGTGGAGCCTGCAGTGAGCTGAGATCCGGCCACTGCACTCCAGCCTGGGCAACAGAGCAAGACTCCGTCTCAAAAAATAAAAAAGAAATTTATTTCCTTTTTTCCCTTTTTATGGCCATATAGGTATATAAGAAACAATTTTCTATAGAGACTGATTTGAAAGGAGGCGCTAAAACAAGTTGAACTACTAAACTCCACTTATTACACTGTTGAATATTAATCTCCAAACTGGTAAACAATTATAGTAAATACACTGAGTATCATAAAATAAAAATTGATCTTGTACTTTTTTGTGTCTTCCTATCTTTTAAAACATCTTTCTTTCCTGTGTTTGGTATATTTTCTACATTTGATATTTTTCCTATGTTTGGTATTATTTCTAAAACTTTTTCTTATGTTTCAGATTACTGTTTCCATGTTTGGAATTATTATTATCTATGTATGGTATTACTATTTCCCATGTTTTCATAATAATTCATCATTTAACATTGTTTTGGTATAAACATGATAATTGATAATGGCATGAGGAAGAGGATTGGCTTTGTTCAGTGTCGCAGCCCCCAAGACAGTTTCTGGACTATAGTAGACACCAATGAACATTTATTGAATAAATATATATATGAATAATCAGAGATGACTTTTGGAGAGTTAGAAATTATATTCTAACCTGTCACAAATATTGGAACTCTATATAAGTTCCAAAATTTTAAAGAACATTACTGATTCAGGAAATCCATTAATTTAGAACATAGGATTGGGAGTCAGATCAACCTGAATGCAAATTTGCCCTGATCTTGGGTAAGTGACTCAATCTCTGTTGGCCTCAGTTTCCTCATCTGTGGAACGAATGCTAGTTGTGACTTCACATGGTAATGTGGTGACTGCAGGAGACGGTACACAGGTAAGGTCAGGTGGTAGCTTCAGCCCACCCCTAGTAATTCTGCTTTTAATGTTTGGAGACCACAGTGGTATTTTGATGGTGGAACTGCCTGATACAGACTTTCCTTAGGTGTACTGGGGGCAAAAGGAGCATTCTCTTCAGTGAGTTATGATTTTCCTTCTGAAAAGTTTAAAATTTACTGTACGTTTTCAATAGAAAACACATTATTGTTCAAAAAATTAAGCACTTTATAAATATTAGCAATTTTATTACAGACATCATCATGTTTTTCCCCCTCAGAATAACTCTAGTATTATTCCTATCTTTCAGTTGTGGAAATTAAGTTTCGAGAGATTAAACAGCTTGTTCATGGTCTCTCATTGGTAGGGAGAAGAGCTACGGCTGGAGCCTAGGTCTGTTGGACTCCAGAAACCGTGCCTTAGACACGCTGTGCTGCTGCTGCATGGTAAGGAAAACACATTTATTTGTCTATTTTAGTGACAAATTTACCACCTCCCTTGGTGAGACGAAGAGAAAGAATTCTTTCAGCCTATTCACTGAATCCTCTTCCATTCTGAGTGCTAGAGAACAGGCTCTGCCACTTACCAGCTGTGTGACTGTACCTAAATTATATACCCTCTCTGAACTTCAGCTCCCCACTCTATAAAGTGGAAATACGAACTCCTACCTTACTCTCTATGTTGTTACACATGAAAGCACCTTATAAAGTGCTATCTGCACCTGAGGTGTCGTTTCTGTTAGTGAGTCCTTAGCTGGCTTTCTCTCTTTCACATGTCTTTTTTTTTTTTTTCAAACTTTTATTTTAGGTTCAGGGTTATGTGTCTTTGTTATAGATTACAGACTTCCTTGCAAGGCTCTTCTTTATATATTTTTAATGGCCTGGTTTCCGTTTCCACTTTACCCGCAATGTGCTCCTCTCTTGGGCTGTCTTTCTATTTGACTCCACTGATTAGTCAGGGAACCAAAGTTTTTCAAGCGCCTGGTGTTTTGTTCTCTTTCACAATTGTCCCTCCTCCTCCCCAGCTTTCCGTCAGGCCTGTTTAAGGAGTCTTCAGGCTTCTAGTGTGTTACTACATTTTACAATTCTAACTTCTAGTGTTTTCCTACTTAATACTTCCTGTTCTGTTCCAATCCTGTTTTTCCCAGGCAGGACAGCTGGGAAATGGAGGGAAACAGTCACTTTTGACCTTGGAAGGTGGTGTGCTGGAATAGGTGGTATCAATAGTGTCAGAATAGACCTTATGCTGTGGGCTTCGATCCTGCTTCTAAATGGGTGTCAGTGTTCTAAATCTGCTTTTGGAATGGGAAACATGGAAACATTCATTATTGTTCTAATATTGAAGAAGCTATTGAGCCACTGCTCTATATTCATTGGGGAGTGACTATGTGTCAGGTGTTAGGTTAGGCACTGTGGGGCCATCAAAAAGAATGAGACACAGTCCCTGACCAGTAGGGCTACGGGGGACAAAAGACTCATAGACCACCGAGATAGGAGTGAAAGCTAAGTGGGGGCCGGGGGCGTGTCATCCCCACTGGGGCTCCTTCCCACCCTCCCACAGGATTCAATGTCAGCTGCATGTGCCCATCTGCACCAACCCAGGCTTCTGGAGACCTTGTGAAAATAAAAATGAATTCCTCCTTTTTCTCCTCAATGAAAAAAAAAAAAAAAAAAAAATGCCAGCATCACAACAATACTTTAAGGGATCTAATGTAACCTCAAATGCCAAGTGAGCTATGCTAATGGTGACATCCAGGGTGAGCTAGATGTACCAGTGCCCTGGTCATAGGTGTAAATTCCACCCTAGAGAGACCCTTTGCACACTCAGGCCTTACATCTGCCTGCCTCAGTTATGCTTATGTCAGGTTCACGACTATGCCAAATGTCATGTTGCAGTCTGAAGGGGGTGGGCGGATGAGCAGAAAGAACACTTGGGGGGCTGTAGGCAGGTGAAAGATGATTTTATTCAGCATCAACTCTCATCAACAACTTTCTCACACTGTCCACCCTGTCTCAGCTGGTTAGTTCAGTGGTTCCCACACACAGCTGTGTGGTCGGCTCTCCCTTGCCTTCAGGGTCAGCAGCTTAACTCTTTCCCTATCTGGACATGAGTGAGCCAAGCTGTGTCCTGGCTCCCCTCTGTCCATCTGCAAAGACGGACAACTTTGGCTCTCTTTCTCTGGGCATCAGTGTGCCTCTACAGTGTTGGCAAAGCAATTATACCTTTTATAGACAATAGTGACTTAGAGCCAAGTGATGAGCCTTCCCTATGTTATGGCTGTGGTGGTGAGCTTCTCTATGTTATGTCTACATGGCTATGACAACAAGTGGAGTTATACGCCTGCGCTCTAAACTTGCTGAGTCACTCTGAATGTTTACCTCGGCCTATCCTTGACCAAAGCAAGCCAGGTTCCTTACAGCTCAGTTCAGGGAGCGTGCCCACCTTGCACTCCTGCACCCTGTTCCCAGGACACCTTGGAGGGTCAAGCTGGATGAGGAAATCAGTTGCTGTTTGAGGCCCTGGAGGGAGAAGGGAAAAAGACTTTTCCCATTTGATTTCTCCTAAGCTCTGGCCCAAGTGCTGCACTTATAATATTATCTCCACCAACCACACCTGGGTTGGCCCTGGACTGGGCCAGAAGTCTTTGTTTACAGAAGCTATGTGATATGGGGAACAAGTTGCCTATTTCTTGAGAAAGTCAAGGTCACTGTATTAGTTTGCTAGGGCTGCCATAATAAAAAGTGCCACAAAGTGGGTAACTTAAGCAACAGAAATTTTTTGTCACAGTTCTGGAGGCCAGAAGCCCAAGATAAAGGTGTTCCCTCTGTGGGCTGTGAGGGAGAATCTGTTCCATGCCTCTCTTCTAGCTTCTGGATGTCTTCTCAATATCGCATTTCAAATGCAGTATCTGGGCCAGGCGCCGTGGCTTATGCCTGTAATCCCAGCACTTTGGGAGGCTGAGGCGGGTGGATCACTTGAGTTCAGGAGTTCAGCACCAACCTGACCAACATGGTGAATCCCTGTCTCTACTAAAAAAATACAAAAATTAGCTTAATAATAATAAATAAATTTAAAAAAAAATTAAAAAAAAATAATTAAAAAAAAAAATTAGCTCGGTGTTTTGGCGGGTGCCTATAATCCCAGCTACTTGAGAGGCTGAGGCAGGAAAATTGCTTGAACCTGGGAGATGGAGGTTGCAGTGAACCAAAATCATGCCACTGCCCTCCAGCCTGGGCAACAGAGCAAGACTCTGTCTCAAAAAAGAAAAAAAAAAAAACAAAAAAAAACAATTTCAATATTTGGTATTCCTTGGCTTGTAGGCATATCATCTTGATCTCTGCCTTCAGGTTCACATGGCATTCTCCCCACATCTCTGTCTTAGTGCCCATTTTTCCCCTTTTTATAAGGATACAGTCATATTGGATTAGGGCCCAACCCACTGGCCTCATGTTGACTTGATCAACAGCAGACACCCCATTTCCAAATAAGGACCCATTCATAGATACTGGAGGTTAGGACTTCAACATCTTTTTGGGGATAAAATTTGACCATGACAGCTACCTACCTAAGATCTCTCAGCTTCTCCTCGGAATTCCTTGGTAATTTCCCCTTGCTCCTTCTTTGTTCCAGAAAAGTCTCTCTTTTCTTTGACCAGGCGAACTCCTTCCTAGGCCTTCTAATTCCATCCCTTCCAACTTCCTCCTGGGTCCTTCTGTGCCAATTAGCCTTTCTTAGGCTTCTCTTCAGGATCTTCCCAGACTTACACATTTGCTTAGGTCTTCTATCTGTTCCCCTGTGTCCTGCCATTGCTGCCTTCTGTTCTCTTGTTCTTTTTCATTCCATTGCCCACTGCGTCCACTTCCCCACCACTCACGTGTTCTCTGCACACTAGCTGTCAAAACAGCCCTTACAGATGCAGTAAAGCATGGTGGCCAAGAGTGCAGTCTTTGGGAATCAGAATACCTGGCTTCATATCCTCGTTTACCTAATCTCTCTAACCTAGTTCTGTTCATCTCTAAGCATGGGTAGTAACAGTACTATAGTTTGGATGTGGTTTGTCCCTGCCCAAACTCGTGTTGGAATTTGATTCCCAATGTGGCAGTGTTGGGAGGTGGGATCTATTGGGAGGTTTGGGTCATAGGGGCAGCTCTCTCATATATAGATTAATGCCCTCTGTGGGGGTGAGTCAGTTCTTCCTCTTGTGGGGATGGATTAGTTCTGGTGAGAGTGGGCTTTTAGAGTCTGGCTTCCTCAGTTTCTCTCTCTTGCTTCCTCTCTTGCCATGTGACCTCTTTGCACATGCCTGTCCCCTTCCACTTACAGTCATGAGTGGAAGCAGCCTGAGGCCCTCAACAGATGCAGCTGTCCAATCTCGGACCTCCCAGCTCCCAGAATTGTGAACCAAATAAGCCTCTTTTCTTTATATTCAGTCTCAGATATTCTGTTCTAGCAATGCAAAACAGATAAAGACAAACAACATTTAATTTATAGGGCTTTTAAAAAAATTATATATATATATACATTAGCCTAATTATCTTAGCCTAAGTCCTTGTCTCAGCTATGTGTTAGAATTACAATTTTTTTTTCCATTCAGGTTCCATTTATTTTTGACATTTTTAAATAATTATCCTTGTGGAGATAACTCCTGCATCACTCTAGAACTTCAGGTTCTATTTCTGACTCTAGGACACAGGTCCCTGAAGGCCTCATTGACGCCAAGTCAGCATTTTCACCCAGTACTGCCCCCTGCTTAGTCACCTTTGTTTTTCTACTCACAGTGAGCACGTGCCTGAAACACACCCGTTCTGTGCTTCCTTTAAGATGCACCTGACCATGCCTGGCTGCTCATGCCTGTAAACCTGGCACTGTGGAAGGCAGAGGCGGGGTCAGGAGTTCGAGGCCAGCCTCGCCGACATTGTGAAACCCTGTCTCTACTAAAAATAAAAAAATTAGTTGGGCATGATGGCACATGCCCGTAACACCAGCTACTCGGGAGGCTGAAGCAGGAGAATCACTTGAACCTTGGAGGTGTAGGTTGCAGTGAGCTGAGATTGTGCCACTGCACTTCAGTCCGAGTGACAGAGTGAAACTCTGTCTCATAAAAAAAAGAAAAAAAATGTACCTATGTCCTAGAGTTTAGTGCCCAAGTGTCTGGGACACAGCTTATCCACCCCACTAACCAGGTCTTCCCTAGGAGCAAAGATGAAGCTCCAGTTTCTCAGATGGCCATGAGCCACAGGAAGGGCAGGGGGCGGCACCAAAGAAGATCCTCTTGGGCTGTCTTACTTCCCTGAGTGTACACATCAGCTCAGCCCGAATTGGGACGAGGATCTCCCAACTGACATGACCCCTGTTGTCAAGACTGTCCAGAGGGGCAGGATCTGTCTCCAGTCTTAACTTGCTCAGCCCGCCTATGTGACGCAATACGACATTCAGAGCATTCACGGAGGTCTCATTTCCGTGAAAGTAGAAGGTGGTGAGCTGGGAGCAGCGGCTCAGGGCAGGCAGGATGACCCGGAGTTGGGAGTCCTGGATCCGACAGTCCTCTAAGATGAGGGTCTCGAGAGTAGCAGCAGCTTTCTCTAGCAGAGCTCCAAGGGGCTCAAGATTGGTGGTCCACACTACGATATGAATCAGATGAAGCTACTTTAGTTGACTGAGGCTTGGGTACTGACACTGCATGTCCCGATCAGCTAGGTAAGCATGACAGAATGTAAAGGCCTCCAAGAGGTTCTTGAGGCATCTGAGCAGGTGCTCCAGGTGCTCTTTAATATTATTGACCTTTCTTATATAAAGCATCTGGGGGTTCCAGGCATATGAATGGAGAGTCCAAGTCAGGAATGAACTGCTGTTGGCCGCGCATGTATAACTCACACCCATAACCGAAGGCTAAAAAGAGTCTGTGAAGACTGCTCATCTGGCTCAGGTAAGGGGCAAACTTTCCTGTTCTATTCAGTGAGCACTTTTTCCAGACTTCCAACTCATGGATACTGCTGTCTGGGTATACCTTTCCCAATAAATTTCTGAAATTTGAAATGGGCATTGAGTAATTCTGTACCTTACTACAACACAGGTGTACTAAACCTCTTCTGTAGTGGATCCACCCACAGAGGTAGCGTAGACATTCATCCAGGGTCTTTTCCTTTACGTAGAGGTCTATGAACACCTTCAAGGGCTGGTGCTCTCCTGTCCTTGGACAGTCCTGCACTGCCTGCCTCTTACTTAAGGCCTCTGGGGAGCAGGACAGGGCCCTGGCTCCAGACCATATGGTCCAGAAATTCTCATGAACATCCCGCAAATCCAGCACTTGAAGTTTTCACCTCCTGGGGCGAACCTTCTGGCCAGCATATCAAGTCCCTTCAGCACAGCTCACAAGGTCTCCAGATGAAGTGTCTTCACCAGGGACCCCAGAGGGAGGCGGGGGAAGGGCCAGGCCAGTGCCACGGCCTTTAGAATCTCACAGCATCTCCTGCTGAAGGCCTCCGTGAGCAGCAGACAGAAGACCTCTTTGGGCAGCTCCTCCAGGGTGAAGATGGCCAAGAACTGGTTCCTCAGCAGGCTCTGCCCCACCAGCTCCAGGAGTCTGGGTGGGGCCTGGAGGCTCATTCTGATAAATGATCAGAGGAGCAGCCTTCCAAACTAGAGGTGGGCCTTTCACTTTGAAACTGCCATCCACAAATCCAATAGCTTTTTGTCAGTGAGGGAACTGTTTATTGGGAACCATGGAATCTGGCAGCTCCTCACGCAGTTCTAGAGTCAGTTTTAGGGAAAAAGAGGATCCGTGCCTGTGAGTCTCTCCTTCTGGCATTCCCCAGGTAGCATGATCCTATATAAACCATTGCCATTTAAGTATGGAACTCTGGGAACTGCCATTCTCATTAACATGTTTATCTGACACCATCCTAGACAGTATGGGTATTTCAGGTATCAGGATCATCTTATGTCCTTCAGTGATAGAGGTAGTTTCAGTTAACATTCCACAACCAGGCAGTGAATGCCCCTCAACTAGAAACACTCTCGTCATGGCCGGGCACAGTGGCTCATGCCTTGAATCCCAGCACTTTGGGAGGTCGAAGTGGGCGGATCACTTGAGGTCAGCAGTTTGAGACCAGCCTGGCCAGCATGGCGAAACCCTGTCTCTACAAAAAATACAAAAATTAGCCAGACATGGTGTTGCTCGCCTGTAATCCCAGCTGCTTGGGAGGCTGAGGCAGGAGAATCGCCTGAACCTGGGAGGCAGAGGTTACAGTGAGCCGAGACCACGCCACTGTACTCCAGCCTGAGCAACAGAGTGAGACTCCATCTCAAAAAAAAAAAAGAAACTCTCTCATCCAAAGTCCCTGTGAGACCACCTTTTCATAATTATAACATTAAGAGAAACCTGACGTAGTTGACTCTTCTTGCTTCTGATCTCCAAGCTATCTTTGATCATTCCTGGGCATAAGCCAAGCTAGCACTGGGGGGAATTTAGTTAACAGTTTAACTTGACAGCAAGGATGGTGACAGCCCCTCCCTTAAACTATCCCACTCCTTGCTCAGGGACTGAACACTCAGCATTACAATTTTTTTGTGTGATTTTTACTACTCCTATTACTATGAAGCTAGTCATTATGTCTATATATTCAGTCACAAATCATTTACTCTCTGTATTTTAACTACTGGCTAGACATTTTCTCTACATATTCTACTGACATTTCAATACATCCCAAAACTAAGACCTACCCTCCCTGTACACTTCTGAGCTTTTTTCTGATTTTAAAATTTGTGTTAATGGCACCATTACACTTCTATCAGCTCTGGACACACACCTTGGAGTCAAGACTTCCTTTCCTGTATCAACTACATCCAATCAATAACTAAGTTCTGTAAGTTTCATCAATGAAACATTTAAAAATATATGTATCTGGGTTGGCCACAATGGCTCATCTTGTACTCCTAGCACTTTGGGAGGCTGAGCTGGGAGAATTGCTTGAGCTCATGAATCCAAGATTATGGAGCTATGATCATGCCACTGTGCTCCAGCCTGAGCAATAGAGCAATACACACACACACACACACACACACACACACCTAGTTTAGGTTATTACTCCCCCTAGACTATTCTAGTAGCCTTCTAATGGGATTCCTTTACTTCAATCCTTGTCATGATGTTTACTTACATATATTGCTGCCAGATTATTCTTAAAATGCTACTTGGTCATAGAACTTCCCTGCAGAAAAGTTTTCAGTGGTTCCTGTTTACCTACAAGGTAAAATCCAAACTCTGACATTCAAATGCCTTTATAATATGGCTTCTCTTCCTTCTAGCCTCATCTCCGTATACCTTTGACTACACAGTAGCATCAGTCATATTGAAAACATGCCCAGTACTTTTTTATTTGTGGGTCTTGGTTTAAGGTATTTCCTTCTTTATTTTCATTTTTTAGTGACAAGGTTTTACTCTGTCGCACAGGCTGGAGTACAGTGGTGTGATCATTGCAGCCTCAAACTCCCAGGCTCAATCAGTCCTGCCTCAGCCTCCCAAAGCACTGGGATTATAAGCATGAGCCCCTTCGCCTAGCCGAGGTGTTTCCTTCTACTTGGAATACTTATTCCATTCCTTATCTTTCAGTGCTCTTTTTAAGTATGCCTTCCTCTTGGTAGGCTTCTCTGGCTCCTTCAACTGGGTGAGTTCTTTCCCCTTGCTGACTCTCAGCATATTATTTAATATCTACCCTCCTGTGGCCCTTAACATCATCTGTCTTACACTCCTTGGTAGGACATTCTTTAGTCTCATTTTCATATCTCCTGAAACTTACAACAGTGCCTCATATATGCAGATGCACATAATTGTTGAGACTCTTGACCTGACTTGAAAAGTGCTTAACTTTGAATATCAAGTTTCGTTTTAAAAAATTCTCAGTAGGCTAAGAGTGAGTGACAAGGCAAATGTGAGTGAACGCTGCAGTGCAGTGTGAAGCAGGGCTTTAGCTCCCAGCCCACTAGAGCCTCTCCCTGCTTTTCCCTCCATGTCTTTTCATGGCTTCACCTCATCTCCCACTCACACCGTGGGGAAATTCATGGGTTTTGGGGGAATTGTCAACACAGGACTAAGATGCTCCTCCCCGCTCCCTTCCCACAATCCTTTCTCTCCCTCATCTTGGCCTTCTTTCAACTTTTCCTTCTTGGCTCAGACACTTTCTTCTCTCTGCTTCTTCTCCTTCTGCTTTGCCTGTTTGCCTCACCTTCTCTATCACCATCTAGAGCCATAAAGGACGTTGAGTCTGGGGCTGGGCTGAAGATAAGAAGCAGAGACAAACAGATACATTCGCCTGGAGAAAGGCTAGCCCACTGAACCAAGGTGTGACCCCTCATGGCTTCTTTGGTCCCCAGCAGCACCAGACTTCTGACTCCCCTCTGACTACTGTCATCTCACTGTCTTCTTCACTAACTTCAAACTACTCAGCTTGCAGACATGCAGCAACTGCTCTTTGTCCTCTTGGTTTGAGTTAAGAACAGAGGTTTGCAAAGTGATGGCTTTATCCACAGACACCTATGGAATGCAAAGTACTTGCTCCTTCCATTTACAGAACAAACAGCTGAGAACCAGGAATGCTGCCTCCTCATAAAGCCCTGCTAGCCCTGTCTTCCTCCCTCTGGCTTCTCACCTGCAGATCCCTCTACCCCACAAGTGCACTATCGTATAACTGCGGGTGCCCCCAGGGAGGTGCATTTTAATCTTCAACCTGTTTCTCCAAGGAGATCGCTTTTCCGGAGAACATTTTTGAAAGAGCTTAAATATTTTAGTCTGATTATCTAGCATTCCTTGTCCTGCCTGCCCCTCCCTTAATGCATCCCCTTGTCTCCATCAGCAGCCTCTTTGTAAACCAGTTTCATTATCTCTAGTTGTACCAGTAACTTTCCACTCATTACCATGATTCCTCTACTACCAGTTTATCCCAAATGACCCATGTGTTTAGAGACCACTGCACTGGACACAGATGACTCACTTGGGCATGTCCAGGTGAATGGTGAGTTCTTGTCTGTCACAAGGCCAGAACTCCCTAAACTTCAAATATGAAGTCCTTTAATTATTGGGAAGTTGAATTTTGTTTCTGGTGCAAGCATTTTTAGGAACCAAGAGGACACATTTTAGAGCATTTTAAGCTCATTTGAGACACATTTGTAAATCTGAGGGATTCCTTATATCTGTATCCCTACTATTATTACTCAGAATTCCCTAGTTTTAGCACAGGATAAGAAAAGGGTGATATTCAAGTTCACTAGAACTAATCATGGTTGGCCAAATTTCTTGTGAATCTAACAAATGTCTAGAGTTTTGTTTCCGAGCTGACCTCAGTATATGATTGTCAGTAAATCCCAGGCCCCCTGGGGACAGCCGGCTAGTGCAACAGCAATCTTTCTAAAGTGGTTGGTCAAATACAGCCACATACAATGTGGATGTCTCTCACAAACAGAATGTTGAGTGAAAGAACCGAGCCCTAAAAGAGAAAATGCCATACAATTCAATTTTTCAGAATTTGAAAGCAAAGAAAAAAATCAACTGTGCCAGGTGCCAGGGTAGTGGTCACCTTGGGAAGGTAGTAACTGACATAGATGGGAGGCGCCTGGGGTGCTGGTAATATTTCTTCAGAAGATAGGTTTGCTTTGTGAAATTTCACTTTGCTTTGTGAAAGTGCACTTACGATCTGTGCACTTTTCTGTATGTGTGTCATATTCCAACAGTTTTTTTAAAAAGTTTGTCAAGATCCTGGCTGCCGAGCTTGGGATACGTGTGAGGTGATACTATGGAGGCCAAAGCAATTCTATCTTTGATGCTGACTCGCCATTTGGCTT
Organism: Chlorocebus sabaeus; assembly: GCF_047675955.1. Classification (NCBI taxonomy): domain Eukaryota; kingdom Metazoa; phylum Chordata; class Mammalia; order Primates; family Cercopithecidae; genus Chlorocebus; species Chlorocebus sabaeus. The sequence goes on from NC_132923.1 coordinate 14,554,541, forward strand.
CTGATTGACCCCTCTTCTGGGAAGGCCTCTAAGATTTTTGGTTTGTTCCTTACGGGTAAGTTCCTACTTACTGTAAATTCTGCTCTTATGGCAAATTCCTACCCATTCCCTCTGAAGCACGTGCGCCCCTCTTCTACAGTATACAAATACCCAGTCTGGGGGGTAATGGCGCAGGATCATCCATCTTGTCACGCCACTGCCTGAGACATAGACATGGCTTCTGTTTGTTAAGTTCCTATTAAATAACTGTTCTTTCTAAGACACTGGATTTGTTAGCCTCTTTCTTTAGCAGCTGAGAGGCTTCCTCGGACTCTGGGGACAGGTTTGCCTAGGTCTACCCACCGAGAAACAGATACAGTACTCAGTTGTCTACCATAATGACTCTTGAAGGTGGCAAGCTCACCCCAACCCCCACAAATGGCTCTAGAAGGGGTAGATGCAGGATCAGACTCTCAGTAAAAGTACACGTAAAATTTAAGGAGCTCTAGGAGTTATACTAGACATTTCTCATGCTCTTGGATAATCTACTTCTGAATCCTAAAAGAAGGAGGAAGAGTGAGGAGGATTACTCTCTCATTAAGAAAGCCAAAGAACAGAAAATACTCTTCTCTTGTTCCCTGGTACTGAGGAGTGGCTATGCAGCCCAGTCTTGACCAATGGACACTTTGGGCCTGGTCTTTGAATTTTAGGAACAGTTGAAAATGTTTAAAGCAGGAGAGAGTCAGGTGCCTAGGGATTCAGTATTTAGAGTCCAGTATGAGTCAAGGTCCATTAGCAGTGGAGCCTGCCACAGCTTTCTAGACAGCATGTTTTTGTTGTGTGATCTACATGAGGTTTCAGCTGCCCAGTCTTTCTTGGGTTCTGTCTGACTTCCAAGCCTCCTTATCAGTTCTGAGTATACACACCTGACATCTTTTCCAATCTCATTTCTGATTAAGATAATCAGGGAAAGTTTCTGTTGCTTATATCCAAGAACCTTGACTAATACAAAAGCCCCCCAGCAAAAGAAATGCCAAATTCTGTTTGCAATTTTCCACCCAGATTTTATCACAGGGCTTGTAATTCCACTAAGTAGACCTTATTTGGGGTTAACTCTGCTCGTATTTAACAAATACCTGCATTCTTGCAGGGTAATTCATCATTCATACTTTAGTGTGAATTCTTACAGTCCAGTTGTTTTTTTTCTTATCTATCTGAGACCAGTACATTAAGAAAATAGAATGGAGGGAGGAGGTCAGGAAGGGTTCATTTTGGAGCTTAGAGCATTTCAGGGAGGGCAGGAATGAAATAAAGTACGAAGGTGGGGAGCCTTGGGAAATCAGAGGGTCTCACGGGGTCACAGGATTTATATGGGGTAGGAAAGAAAGGATATGGTGCAATAGAGGAAGGCTGAGAGCAACGTGTCAGAGAGCCAAGGAAAAACTTTGCCGTTTTACTTTAGGCTGGTCTTTTGCATATATGTATTTTTTGTTTTGTATTGGGTAGGTAATTGGGAATCCTGGCTTCTTAGGGTTCTGCAAGTGATTATAGATGATTTATTATGTTACCACAACTCCCAGCTTAGGTACAGACACCATCAGCAGAAGTAATGTGGGTTTAGGATCCATCCTGCCAGAGGAACCTTCATAAAATAACAGGAACTCACTTGAAACAAATTATGCCAGACTAAACCCATTTCCTTTGCTGATGGGGTTACTGGGCTAGTGAGTTTCAGCAGGATATAGACCTGTGAGCTCAGAACAGTTAAGTAGATATGTAACTGGTTGAACAATCACATGTGAAGACGGATGATGAATGAATCTGTGTCAACTTTATGGGAGGTCTCTGGTCATTTGCTGCAGGGTCCCAGTTAACATTTTTATTAATGACATGGATGGATTCATAGAATATACTGATCAAATTTGCTGAGAGGGTTGGATGACAAGATCAGGATTTAGAAAGATTTCAGCAGACTGAAGCGATGTCCCAGATTCAACATTTCCTTCTCCACAGGGAGAAGGAAGTCTCCAGCTGAACTTTGTAACAATTTGAATAGGGCAAGAAGCCTCCTGGCCAGAACTGGGGGTGGGGGGGAGGGGGGAAAGGGGGGGAGGGTGCAAATCCGGTGTGCAGACTCCACAGGTCAGGGAATAACCAAGCCCTTTTCTTTTGCAACTGGGAGGTGGATAGCCTGTGGCAAGTTCTCAAGCCTGGCTCACCCACTGCCTGGAAACAGACTCAGAGTTCTTAGTGGGGTCATGGTGGGAGTGAGACTGGCCCCTCAGTTTGTGTGGAATCTGGGTGAGGCCTGTGACTGCCAGCTTGCCCCACTTCGGTGACAACCTGCATGATTCAGCAGAGGCTGCCATAATCCTCCTAATAATCCTCCTAGGTACACAACTCCATTGATCTGGGAACCTCACCCCCATCCCCCACAGCAGCTGCAGCAAGACCCGCCCAAGGAGTGTCTGAGCTCAGACACACCTAGCCCTGCCCCCACCTGATGGTCCTTCCCTACCCACCCTGGTAGCAGGAGACAAAGGGCGTATAATCTTGGGAGTTAAAGGGACCTGTCCACTGCTTGTTCCTCTCCATACTATCACAGTTGATGCTCTCTGGAAAGTGCCACCTCCCGGCAGGAGGCCAGTCAGCACAATAATAGAGCATTAAACCATAAAGCTAAGAACCCTCACAGAGTCCATTGCACCCCCCATTGCCACCTCCACTGGAACAGGCGCTGATATCCATGGCTGAGAGACCATTGATGGTTCACATCACAGAACTCTGTGCAGACAACCCCCAGTACCAACCCAGAGCCAGGTAGACTTATTGGGTGACTAGACCCAGAAGAGAGATAACAATCACTGTAGTTCAGCTCACAGGAAGCCACATTTATAGGAAAAGGGGGAGAGTACTACATCGAGGGAATACCCTGTGGGACAAAAAGAATCTGAACAACAGCCTTCAGCCCTAGACCTTCCCTCTGACAGAGGCTGCCCAAATGAGAAGGAACCAGAAAACCAACTCTGGTAATATGACAAAACAAGGCTCTTTAACACCCCCCAAAAAATCACACTAGTTCACCAGCAATGGATCTAAACCAAGAAGAAATCCCTGATTTCCCTGAAAAAGAAATCAGGAGGTTAGTTATTAAGCTAATCAGCGAGTCACCAGAGAAAGGTGAAGCTCAATGCAAGGAAATCCAAAAAACGATACAAGAAGTGAAGGGAGAAATATTCAAGGAAATAGACAGCTTAAAGAGAAAACAGTGAAAACATAAGGAAACATTGGACACACTTATAGAAATGTAAAATGCTCTGGAAAGTCTCAGCGATAGAATTGAACAAGTAGAAGAAAGAAATTCAGAGCTTGAAGACAAGGTCTTCAAATTAACCCAATCCAACAAAGGCAAAGAAAAAAGAATAAGAAAATATGAATAAAGTCTCCAAGCAGTCTGGGATTATGTTAAATGACCAAACCTAAAAACAATCGGTGTTCCTGAGAAAGAAGAGAATTCTAAAAACTTGGAAAACATATTTGGGGGAATAATGGGGGAAAACTTCCCCAGCCTTGCTACAGACCTAGACATCCAAATACAAGAAGCACAAAGTACACCTGGGAAATTCATTGCAAAAAGATCATCACCTAGGCACATTTTTATCAGGTTATCCAAAGTTAAGATGAAGAAAAGAATCTTAAAAGCTGTGACACAGAAGCACCAGGTGACCTATAAAGGAAAACCTATTAGATTAACAGCAAATTTCTCAGCAGAAACCCTACAAGCTAGAAGGGATCGGGGCCTTATCTTCAGCCTCCTCAAACAAAACAATTATCAGCCAAGAACCAAGCATCATATATAAAGGAAAGATACAGTCTTTTCCAGACAAATGCTGAGAGAATTCACCACTACCAAGCCACCATTATAAGAACTGCTGCCCGGGCATGGTGGCTCATGCCTGCAATCCCAGCATTTTGGGAGGCTGAGGCGGGAGGATCACGAGGTTAGGAGATTGAGACCATCCTGGCTAACATGGTGAAACCCCATCTCTACTAAAAATACAAAAAATTAGTCGGGCTTGGTGGCAGGTGCCTGTAGTCCCAGCTACTCCAGAAGCTGAGGCAGGAGAATGTGAACTCGGGAGGCGGAGCTTGCAGTGAGCCGAGATCACACCACTGTACTCCAGCCTGGGCGATAGAGTGAGACTCTGTCTCAAAAGAAAAAAATAAAAAAGAACCTCTAAAAGGAGCTCTAAATCTTGAAAGAAATAAATCCTGGAGACACATCAAAACAGAAACTCTATAAAGCATAAATCACACAGGACCTATGAGACAAAAATACAAGTTAAAAAGTAAAAACAAAAAACAAAACAAAGTACACAGGCAACAAATAGCATGAAGAATGGAATCGTACCTCACATCTCAATACTAACATTGAATGTAAATGCCCTAAATGCTTCACTTGAAAGATACAGAACCACAGAATGGATAAGAACTCACCAATGAACTATCTGCTGCCTTTAGGAGCCTCACCTAATAAATAAGGACTCACATACACTTAAAGCAAAGGGGTAGAAAAAGGCATCTCTTGCAAACGGACACCAAAAGTGAGCAGGGGTAGCTATTCTTACATCAGACAAAACAAACTTTAAAGTAACAGCAGTTAAAAGAGGCAAAGAGGGACATTATATGATGGTAAAAGGCTTTGTCCAACAGGAGAATATCACAATCCTAAACATATATGCACCTAACACTGGAGCTCCCAAATTTATAAAACAATTACTAATAGAACTAAGAAATGAAATAGACAGCAACACAATAATAGTGGGGGAATTCAATACTCCACTGACAGCACTAGACAGGTCATCAAGACAGAAAGTCAACAAAGAAACAATGGATTTAAACTATACCTTGGAATAAGTGGACTTAACAGATATATACAGAACGTTTCATCCAACAACTGCAGAATACACATTCTATTCAACAGTGCATGGAACTTTCTCCAAGACAGACAATATGATAGGACATAAAATGAGCCTCAATAAATTTAAGAAAATTGAAATTATATCAAACACTCTCTCAGACCACAGTGGAGTAAGACTGGAAATCAACTCCAAAAGGAACCTTCAAAACCATGCAAATACATGGAAATTAAATAATCTGCTCCTGAATGAGCATTGGGTCAAAGATGAAATCAAGATGGAAATTTAAAAATTCTTTAAACTAAGTAACAATAATGACACAATCTATCAAAACCTCTGGGATACAGCAAAGGCAGTGCTAAGAGGAAAGTTCATAGCCCTAAATGCCTACATCAAAAAGACTGAAAGAGGCTGGGCATGGTGGCTCACTCCTGTAATCCCAGCACTTTGGGAGGCGGAGGCGGGTGGATCACGGGGTCAGGAGATTGAGACCATCCTGGCTAACACGGTGAAACCCCGTCCCTACTAAAAATACAAAAAAATTAGCCGGATGTGGTGGCGGGCGCCTGTAGTTCCAGCTACTCTGGAGGCTGAGGCAGGAGAATGGCGTGAACCCAGGAGGCGGAGCTTGCAGTGAGCCAAGATTGCACCACTGCACTCCAGCCTGGGCAACAACAATAACAACAAAAAAAAAAAACTGAAAGAGCACAAACTGACATTCTAAAGCCATACTTTAAGCAACTACAGAAACAAGAACAAACCAAACCCAAACCCAGGAGAAGAAAGGAAATAACCAAGATCAGAGCAGAACTAAATGAAACTGAAAGAACAACAAAAACAATACAAAAGATAAATGAAATAAAAATCTGGTTCTTTGAAAAGATAAATAAAATTGATAGACCATTAGCAAGATTAACCAATAAAAGAAGAGAGAAAATCTGAATAGCCTCACTGAGAAACGAAACAGGAGATACCACAACTGAAATACAAAAGATTATTCAAGGCTACTATGAACACCTTTATGCACATAAACTAGAAAACCTAGAAGAGATGGATAAATTCCTGGAAAAATACAACCCTCCTAGCTTAAATCAGGAAGAATTAGATACCCTGAACAGACCAATAACAAGCAACAAGATTGAAATGGTAATTTTAAAATTACCAACCAAAAAAATTCCAGGACCAGATGGAGTCACAGCAGAATTATACCAGACATTCAAAGAAGAACTGGTACCAATCCTTTTGACACTATTTCACAAGTTAAAGAAAGAAGGAACCCTCCCGAATTCATTTTATGAAGCCAGCATCACCCTAATACCAAAATCAGGAAAGGACATAACCAAAAAAGAAAACTACAGACCGATATCCTTGATGAACATAGATGCTAAAATTCTTTTTTTTTTAGACGGAGTCTCGCTCTGTCACCCAGGCTGAAAGGAGTGCAGTGGCACGATCTCGGCTCACTGCAAGCTCCACCTCCTGGGTTCATGCCATTCTCCTGCCTCAGCCTCCTGAGTAGCTGGGACTACAGGCGCTTGCCATGCCCGGCTAATTTTTTGTATTTTTAGTAGAGACGGGGTTTCATCATGTTAACCAGGATGGTCTAGAACTCCTGACCCTGTGATCCACCTGCCTCGGCCTCCCAAAGTGCTGGGATTACAGGAATGAGCCACCACACTGGGCTGATGCTAAAATTCTTAACAAAATACTACCTAACCAAATCCAAGAACATATCAAAAAGATAATCCACCATGATCAAGTGGTTTTATACCAGGGATGCAGGAATGGTTTAACATATGCAAGTCAATAAATGTGATACACCACATAAACAGAATTAAAAACAAAATAATATGATCATCTCAATAGATGCAGAGAAAGCATTTGACAAAATCCAGCATCCCTTTATGATTAAAACCCTAAGCAAAATCAGAAAACAAGGGACATACCTTAATGTAATAAAAGCCATCTATGACAAACCCACAGCCAACATAATACTGAATTCATTTTATGAATTGAAAAGTTGGAAGCATTCCTTCTGAGAATGGGAACAATACAAGGATGCCCACTCTCATCACATCTCTTCAACATAGTACTGGAAGTCCTAACCACAGCAATCAGACAAGAGAAAGAAACAAAGGGCATCCAAATCGGTAAAGAGGAAGTCAAACTGTTATTGTTTGCTGATGATACGATAGTTTACCTTGAAAATCCTAAAGACTCCTCCAGAAAGCTCCTGAACTGATAAAAGAATTCAGCAAAGTTTCTGGATACGAGATTAATGTACACAAATCAGTAGCTCTTACATACACTAACAGCAACCAAGCAGAGAATCAAATCAAGAACTCAAATCATTTTACAATAGCTGCAAAACAAACAAACAAACACCTTAGGAATATACCTAACCAAGGAGTGAAAAAGCCTCTACAAGGAAAACAACAAAACACTGTTGAAAGAAATCATAAACAACACAAACAAATGGAAACACATCCCCTGTTCGTGGATGGGTAGAATGAATATTGTGAAAATGACCATACTTCCAAAAGCAATCTACAAATTCAATGCAATCCCAATCAAAATTCTTTTCAGAATTAGAAAAAAAAAATTCTAAAATTCATATGGAGCCAAAAAAAGAGCCCTCATGGTCAAGAACAAATCTGGAGGCGTCACACTACCTGATTTCAAACTATACTATAAGGCCATAGTCACCAAAACAGTGTGGTGGTGGTATAAAAATAGGCACATAGACCAATGGAACAGAATAGAGAACCCAGAAATAAACCCAAATACTTACAGTCAACTGATCTTCAACAAAGCATAAAGTTGGGGAAAGGACACCCTTTTCACCAAATGGTGCTGGGATAATTGACTAGCCACATGTCGGGGAATGAAACTGGATCCTCATCTCTCACCTTATAGAAATAGCAACTCAAGATGGATTAAGGACTTAAATCTAAGACCTGAAACTATAAAAACTCTAGAAGATAACATTGGAAAAACCCTTCTAGACATTGGCTTAAGCAAGGATTTCATGACCAAGAACTGAAAAGCAAATGCAACAAAAACAAATGTAAGTAGTGGGGACCTAATTAAACTAAAGAGCTTTTGCACAGCAAAAGGAACAATCAGCAGAGTAAACGGACAACCCACAGAGTAGGAGAAAATCTTCATAATCTATACATCTAACAAAGGACTAATATCCAGAATCTACAACAAACTCAAATCAGCAAGAAAAAAAACAAACAATCCCATCAAAAAGTGGGCTAAGGACATGAATAGACAATTCTCAAATGAAGATATACAAATGGCCAACAGACATATGAAAAAAGACTCAACGTCACTAATGATCAGGGAAATACAAGTTAAAACCACAATGCGATCCCACCTTACTCCTGCAAGAATGGCCGTAATAAAAAAATAATAAAACAGTAGATGTTGGCGTGGATGTGGTGATCAGGGAACACTTCTACACTGCTGGTGGGAATGTAAACTAGTACAGCGGCTATGCAAAACTGTGTGATGGAAAACAGTGTGGAGATTCCTTAAAAAACTAAAAGTAGAACTACCATTTGATCCAGCAATCCCACTACTGGGTATCTACCCAGAGGCAAAGAGGTTGTGATATGAAAAAGATATTTGCACATGCATGTTTATAGCAGCACAATTCACAACTGCAAAATTGTGGAACCAACCCAAATGCCCATCAACCAATGAGTGGATAAAGAAACTATGGTAAATTTATACGATGGAATACCACTCAGCCATAAAAAGGAATGAATTCACAGCATTTGCAGTGACCTGGATGAAATCAGAAATTATTATTCTAAGAGAAGTAACTCAGGAATGGAAAACTACACATCATATGTTCTCAATGACATGTAGAAGCTAAGCTATGAGGACGCAAAGGCATAAGAATGATACAATGGACTTTGGGGACTTGGGAGGAAGCGTGGGAAGAGAGTGAGGGATAAGACTACAAATAAGGTGAGTGTATACTGCTTGGGTGATGGATGCACCAAATCACCACTAACGAACTTATGTAACCAAATACCACCTGTACCCCAATAATTTGTGGAAAAATAAATATAATTTATTTTTTTAAAATTAAAATTCCATAAATTAAATTATGCAATTATAAATTATAGAATTATAATTCCATAAATTAAAAATAATTTATGGAAAATAAAAATAATAAAAAAAGAGATGGGGGCCAGACCATGATGTGATCTGAAGCCATTTTGTAGGAGGGACAACAGCTGAAGGATGTCTAGCCCAGAGATAAGAGGTCTTGGAGTCACGCCACCTGTTTTTAATTATTTACAGGCTGGTAAAGTAGAAGGAGAATTAGATATGTTTTGATGGTCTCCAAGAGGAAAACTCACAACCAGGGGTGAAATTTGCAGCTTCCACCTAAATTACAAAATTTAGGAAACCTTTCCAATGACTAAGGAAGCAGGAATACCTAATGGTAAGAGCATAGGCTTTGGAGCTAGATCTTAATTTGAATTTCCAACATGCTACTGAGTAGCTGTGACTTTGAGAGATTTACCCTTTTGTTTTCATGAGGATTAATTGGAATATTAAAGAATCTAGCATATGGTCTACTACTCATAGAGACTCAATATGTGATAGCTATTTTTATGATGCTTGTTGCTATAGTTGCTTAAAAGTTTAGTGAGTAGCCTCAGGTGGAAGTGGGTTTGAGCATAGCTGGAATGATGGAGAGAGGATTTTATGTGTCTTATGTGGTGTGATGTGTTGGTTAGGTTAGTAGGGCCTGTTTCATTCTGAGACTTGACATCTTTTGGACAAAGTGAAGTGTTTAGCCCAGCAGATGAAGGAACATGGGGTATGCCTCATACCTACATTTTCTTTCAGGTTTGTTTTTAGAACAGCTGGATTTTGTGATTCACAATGTCAAAGAAGTTAGTTTCTTTCTAACTATGTACATTTAGAGCCTGACCTATGGGGCAGATATAAAGTTATTCATAATCTTAAAATAGTTCCTTTTTATTGAGGCCGAGTTATAGGCTGCTCAGTGTGCTAATCATCTTCCATATACCTTTATGGTATGATTTTTATAATAATGATATAGGAATACTGCATAATATATATTATGTAATACATAGATAACATTTTAATATAATGACATGGGAATATTATACAATAAACATCACGGGAACATTGAGCAGGAGGCAATTAATTCTAACTGGAGGACTAGGAAAGACTTCTTGGAGAAAGTGGCATTTGAGTTGGACCTTCAAGGATGAGTAAGACTTTAATTGATGGGAATGCGGGTGGGGGCAAAGCCTTCTGGACTGGGGAATGGTTAAACAAAGGCACAGAAGTAATTAGCAGAGATAATGATCCATCTTCCCAGGGCTAAGTCGGTCCTTTTTTTTTTTTTTTAAATGGATGCCTTCATCATTACTGTCACTGATGACAGAATGTTAATATGAAATTGTAGGAATGATTTTGCAGCCATTGACTGGTTGCTATTGTCCCTATGCTGAGGTCATTTATGTTTTATTATTAAAATAATGAAATGCCTACAGCACGTGTGCAGAGCCCTGAGTGCTGAGGCAAGTGACACAGGGTGATTAACTCAGGGAGGGCATTTCAGGCAACGAGAGCTGCACTGCAGGAAAGGAAGTGTCAGACGTCACGCTGAGGTAGACCTCCTCCGGCTGCCTGGAAGAGGCTTTTTTGGCTTTGAAAAGGCCATTTCTGGCTGAATTAAATCCACTACCTGGAAGAGGCCTTGGTATAGGAATACATCAATCAGGCTGGGAGACCCTTCACAGTTGTTTTCACTCCCTCCTTTATACACTGGACAAGGCCTGGGAAGATGAGAGTGACTGGGGATCAATAGCTGGTCAAAGGGAAGCAAGATCCAAGGCTAGGGTGGTTTTCCCATGGCTGGACGAAAAAAAAAAAAAAAAAAAAAAAAAGGACATCCCCTCCACCTGTCCAGACTTAGAGCAGGGCAGTGCTTGGGGAGCTGCTGCGGCCGAAGTTTAGCCCAAGTTTCCAAGTTTAGCAGAAATCGTCTATCAGTGACCAGGGGACAGGGTTAGTGGTGGCTCTAGAATTTCCATACTGGGGTAGCACTTAGGGACAAGAATCAGATTGGAGGGTGCTGTGGTCTGAATGTTTGTGTCCTCCCCAAACTCATGTTGAAATCTAATCACCAATGTGCTGGTGTGAGGAGCTGGGGCTTTGGGAGGTGATTAGGTCATGAAGATGGAGCCCTCCTGAATTGGATTCATATTCTTATGAAAGAGGCCCTGGAGAGTTGCCTTGGACTGCCTGCCATGTGAGAACACAGTTAGAAGGAAGCAGAAAGAAGCTCTCACCAGACACTGAATCTCCTGGTGCCTTGATGTTGGACCTCAGCCTCCAGAACTGTGAGAAATTAATTTTTGTTGTGGATAAGCCATGCAATCAATGGCATTTTGTTATAGCAGCCCGAAAAGACAAAGACAGAGTGGGTGTTAGGATTCTTGTCTTGAAGCTGCTTTTGCATACATAGCAAGCACTCTGTTTTTACTTAGATTGTATAGCATAGATCAGTCAACAAAGCAGCACTTTAAAAATAAACTTTCAGGCCGGGCGCGGTGGCTCACGCCTGTAATCTCATCATTTTGGGAGGCCAAGGCGGGCGGATCACCTGAGGTCAGGAGTTCGAGACCAGCCTGGCCAACATAGTGAAACCTTTTCTCTACTAAAATATATAAAAATTAGCCAGGCATGGTGGTGCACACCTGTAGTCCCAGCAGGAGGCTGAGGCAGGAGAATCGCTTGAACCCGGTGGGTAGAGGTTTCAGTGAGCCGAGGTTGTGCCACTGCACTCCAGCCTGGGCGACAGAGCAAGACTCCGTGTCAAAAAACAAAACAACAAAAAACTTTTATTTACATTTTATGTAAGGTTTAGAAAATGGCAGTTGTCCACATTGATGGGAGAAGTGCTGATAGAGATGAAGAGTATTGAACTTCAAGCTATTCCTCAGCAGTTGGACCATGTAGAACCTGGGGCAGAGAATTAATGCCTGGGATTATTCCTGGGCTTTAGCCTCATCCTAAAATGTGACTCAGGGACAGGAATCTAGTGTCCCTGGTGCAGAAAATGTTTAGTCCTCTCTGGAGAACTGGGAAACTAGAATAAAGCTTAATCAGAAGCCCAATTCAAGAGGAGCTACAACTCAGGGAACAATGCAGGAGCCCAGGAGTCAGCCCCACTCTATCTAAGGCAGAGTATTGGTCCTGTTCCTTCACTCAGCATTTACTAAGCATCTACCTTTTGCTAGACATGAGGCACTGTACACGGGGTCAAAGATAGATTAGTTAAGATCCTGACCTCAAAGACCTGCAGGTATATGGAGAGAGTGATCAAAATTAACTTCTCCCATTTTGCTGAAAGATAATATGACATGTTCAACGTCACATTGCTGGACTCCAAAGCCTGTGCTTGTGCAAACACATGCTCAGCCTCTCAGGATGGAGCTGAGAAATGGAGCAGGGCTAAAAAGGAGGGAAATGGTTAATTGAGGGGCTGGAATATAGTATTCAGAGGCAGCAGTTGGCTGTCCTCTTTAACTGATGCTAACTGATGTATATTTTTCATACCATTCTTAACCCCCTAAGAGTTAATTCTGATAAACACAGGTGAAAGCATGGGCACTGTAGTGATGAAAATGGAAGTCGGGGAGGGGGAAACCAGTGATGGTGAGAAGATGTAGGAGGAAAAAAAAAAAAAGCGCACGTGTGTTTGAGACACGCAATTTTGCTAGACGTACAGTTTGTCAAGGTCTGGCCATGGCTATAGATAAGACTTATCCAGCAATTGAGGAGAATTTGAGAATTAAGCCAGCTGAAATGGGTGTCACTGTGCTTCTTAGCCTGGCCAAGCTGGAGCCATTCCATTTGTGGAAGAAGGGAAAGCTCTAGAGAACTCTCAGTGGATTTGGGCATTCAATAGCTCTATGAAGAATGGTGTTAACTAAAGGGAAACAATTGTGCAGGTCACACAGTCTGGACTTCAATGCCAGATTTATTAAGTAAATAACTGTGACTTTCACTCAGTGAGCATCTGCTAGTTGAATTGTTTATTGGAAGGCACAGTCCTTGCCCTCAAGCAGCCTGTCTCTGAGATGGTAGGAAGGTAGGGGAGAGGGGAATGGGGATAACCAGTCTTTCTGCTTTGGCTAAAGGATGTAAGAAATGAGATAAAAATGAACCACAGCATTAAACTACCCAAACAAAATAATGCTATGGAAATTTGACTTATTTCTCAACCTTACATCTGTTTATGTTTCTATTTTTGGAGGATTCTCCCTCCATTCACATCACTTGGACATACTGACCACTTTCCAGGCATCTCAGCTCAGCAACACCCAGAGTGTATGTCGTAAGATCTGTGGGTCTGAGGAAATGGCAACACACGCAACAAAGGACTAAAATGTTCCAGGCTGCTTGGCAAAGAAAGGTCAGCCCGTGACTGAATGGGACATAACATCGTTGGCAACAACTCTGAAAACCCTTAGTGATCAGCAAATGAAGAAGGTGTCTGTGATGACTATGCTGTTTCCAACAGTCCCAATGTCAAATAATCAAGGACTTTTTGCTGAGTTTTCTTTCTTTTGATGTAATTTCATTGTTTAAAAAGATAGTTCTTTAAATACGTAACTGAATGTATCCTATTTACTTTGCCTTAATTATATTTTGCCTTAATTATTTTGCCTTAATTATATTTGCCTTTCATAAATTAAATATATGAAAAGAAAAAAAACCCTTTCATATGGTGAGGCCATGCATCCAGTCTTTGGTTTTGGAAAATTTGGTTATGGGAGAGTTAGGAAATCAAAACCCTTTTTTGTTGCACCTAGAAGAGGCAGCTCCTTGTCAGCAATGTAGTTTAGGGGAGAGTAGAAGTTAGAAATGGGATCTAGGAGTTTTGACACAGTGGCTTCCCAGAGCAAGTTCTGGGGTTACAGTCAAGTTGAGAGAAGTTGGAAAGGGACCTAACAAATATCCGTGGAGCCTCTCCCTTGTGCCTGGCTCTGACCAGGTGCTTCCCATGCAACTTCATTTGATCCTCACTTCTGCCCTCTGAGGTGGGCATTATTAATCCGAGTTATCGATAAGGACACTGAGGCCCACTATTAGTACCCTTTGAAAAGAACAAACAGTGGATTTCAAAAGTTCAAAATTTCTTTTATACAAAGCTTACCTGTTTAAAAAATACATTTTTCTAGTGAAAAAAAAAAAAAGAAGTCAGGGAAAGGTTAGCTTGCTTAGAAGAGATAAGCCCTCATTCTCTGCTCACACCACTGTTCTCACTCTTTCCCAGTAAATCCACAGGTGATATGTCATTGGCTTCATGAGAGCTTTGGAGATGATCTTCCATTTGCACCTTCTTCACACCATAAAGGGAGCTTTGAATCTCCCCCACAGTTCCCATATCTTGCATGTGAGTTATTTGAGATAACTCTCTAGACTTAGCCTGATAAATCTTTCCTGGAAGCTTCTGCTTTGACTCAAGAGGAACTAAATAAAAGCTTTCAGAGTGCCATTGTGTACTATCCATGCTGTTTCAGAGGAATCCCAAGTGGAGGATGCAATATATTGTTTTAATTACAAAGGGATAATAGTCCTTTGTAAGGGGTTATTTGTAATGAGCTTTGTAAAGGAGTTTTACCATGAAGAAATGAGTGTCACATAATGAGCAATAAAAGCTACTGTGATTATTATTATTGGTTTTATTCAGGGCCAGACCTCAGTGAGATTGAGACAGAGACTGACTTTTACCTGAGTACCATTCTTTCCTGTCCCATACATCTGTTCTTCTCTGGGCATCATTGCTTTCCTCCCTTTTCATCATTCTCAGCCCCCAGAGGAGCCTAGTCCTTTCCACGAGGAGAAAAGCCTGGGTTAAATGCATTGATATAAAAGTAATAGAGATGTAATGTGTTACTTTTCCCAGAGGTATTTACATTTTAAAACTTTGGCCTCAAGAGGGCTATACTTAATTCAAAGGAACAAGTCTCCAGTGGCGGAAATGCAAGCCTTATGGAAGGAGGAGTTTCAAGAGAGACTTTTTGAGATGAGACTAAGAAGATAGAGGAGGAAGAGGAGAAATATTAATATCTTCTCACCCATGTTCACTGCAAAAGGATAATGGCCTAAAACATGGCATTCGGGTAGGATGAAATCAGTTCTCCCACTTCCCGATACAATGTCTATGGACGTGCCTGCTGGCTTTCCTCTACAGAGTGAGGGCCCTGGTTTCATTTATTGCTTTCTAAATCAAATGACTCCTTTGGGAAATGGCATAGCTCAAATCAATTCAATTCAACTTGTGGAGATGTAAATTCACCATAAAGTGGTGATACAAATATAAAACATGGCCCTTGCCTTCAGGGAGCTATAATCCCCTTGAGAGATGCCGACGATTCTTCTCCACGATGCAGTAAGATAATAGTGTAAGACAGTGCATTATGGAGGACTATGTACAACTGTAAAATAATTTTTTATCCATTCCTTCTGCCCCTTGCAGCAAAATTGCCATCTATGATATACTATATAGGAGATTTGAGCCTCTACTTGTTACCAATTTGCTGAGAGACAAATGCATTTACGGGTTAAGTATCCCTTATTTGAAGTGCTTGTGACCAAAAGTGCTTTGGATTTCAGGTCTTTTTGAATTTTGAAATGTTTGCATTATACTTACCAGTTAAGCATCCCTAATCTGAAAATTCAAAGTCTGAAATGCTCCAGTGAGCATTTTCCTGAAGCACCATGTTGACAATCATAAAGTTTTAGATTTTGGAACATTTGGAGTTTCAGTTTTGGATTAGGATTATTCAATCTGTACTAAGCAGTTTGTGGTGTTTCTTTCTCCACAACAAAACAACTTAATGTCACCAATAATTCTTTCTTTTCCATGGAAAGCCACAGGTATCCCTAAAGGGAAATTGGTTGTATCCCTCTCTACTTCCAGTTCCCTCTCTCTCTCTGACTGACCCAGGTTATGACCTGTTCTTTTCCTTGGCCTGGTCTTTCTTTTCAGATCACTGCGAATTGGACATTTTAATTGGACTGTCTCTGAGTTTCAAGTGCTATTTTAGCCCTGAATGATTTCTCTTCCCCAGTTACACCATACTCCCTGCTGCAGCTGCTTCTGTTCCCTTGCCCGATCTAAGCTCTATGAGGACAGGCAGGTCAGAGCTGGGCCCCTGTTTTCTCTGGAGGGGAAGTTAGGCAGTGTGACCCTACTTTGCAAGAACAGCAGCCGCCGCTGCCTATTCTTTATTTAGATCAATGCATGGGTATTGAGTGATTGGGTGAGCCCCTGGAGAGTCCCGAGATTCTAAAAACATTTTACACCATGTAGTTTCTCCATGAGATACTAAGGAAGTCAATAAATCTTCCCATATCACCCTGGAGGGATAACATGAAGTAAATATATATAAAAGCAAGATTTTCAGCTATTTAGTTCCCAGGATGTTAAGCAATCACAGATTACTTTAAAAAAAGAAATTCTTAAGTGTAGAGGGTATGTGGAACTTTGTACAGAGGCAGTATTGATGGTCAAAACAAGTAAGAACTGTGCATTTGAGGCATCCACTTGAATCAATCGAGGTAATCCATCTCGTGGAAACGTGGTTTTTCTGATACAGCTGAGATGTTTGCCATCATTTTAGAGCTGAGTTTCTCAAAATATGGTTTCTAGACTACCTGCGTCAGAGTCACCTAGGGAGCTAGTTAAAAATATAGATTTCTGGGATGGGGCCAAATTTGGATGCTTCCAGCTACAAATAAGAGAAAACTCAACTGATAGTGGCTACAGGAACTGATTAATTCAGAGACTCAACCTCTCCAAAGACACCTCTGCTATGATTTCAAGATATCCCCCAAAGTTCATGTGTTGGACACTTAATCCCCAATGCAACAATGTTTAGAGGTGGAACCTTTAAGAGGTGACTAGGTCAAGGGGGCTCTGCCCTCATGAATGGATTTTTGTCATTATTGTAGGAGTGGGTTTGTTATTGAGAGAGCGGGTTGTTATAAAAGCGAGTTCAGCCCTCTCTTGCTCTCTCTTGCATTGTCAGATGCTGGCCCCTTGATCTTAGACTTCTCAGTCTCCAGAACTATGAGAAATACATTTCTGTCCATTATAAATTACTCAGACTGTAGGATTCTGTTATAGCAGCACATAATGAACTAAGACACAAAATTGGTACCAAGCAGTGGGGCTGTTGCTATAACAAATACCTGAAAATTTCAAAGTGACTTTGGAACTGAGTAATGGGCAGAGGCTGGAAGAATTTGGAGGAACAGGCTAGAAAAAGCCTATATTGTCATAAATTGAGCATTAAGGGTGATTCTGGTGGGAGCTATGAAGAAGACAAGAGCTGTAGGGAGAGCCTGTCTTCTTAGGGATTACTTAAGTGGTCATGATCTGAAAGTTGGTAGAAATATGGACAGTAAAGGCCATTTTGATGAGGTCTCAGACAGAAATGAGAGACAAGTTATTGGTAACTGGAGTAAAGGTCATCCTTGTTACAGAATGACAAAGAATTTGGCTGAATTGTATCCATGCCCAAGGGCTTTATGAAAGGCAGAATTTAAGAGCAATAAACTAGGATATCTCACAGAAGAAATATCTAAGCACCAAAGCATCAAAGGTGCTGCATAGCTTCTTTTGGCCCCTTGCAGTAAAATGAAAAATGAGACAAACAGTTTAAAGGTGGAATTTACGATCAGAAAGGAGACAGAATATAAAAATTAAAAAAAATTTTCCGTCCATGTAAAGAATAAAGAAGCATGTTTATGAGAGGACACCAAGGATGCAGACAAGCAACTATTTGATAAGGAGATGATTGCGGATGGAAGGAATCCAGATGCTATTCATTGAGACAATGGGAGAATGACCCCAAAGGTATTTCAGAGATCTTCAAGGCTGTCTCTTCCATCACAGGCCCAAAACTCTAAGAGGGCAGAATGATTTGGGGGGATGAGCCTTGAGTGCCCTCGATGAGCTCTCTGCTCAGGGTTGCCTTGGGATTCTGCTCCCCACATTCTGTCACAGTGCTCCTTGGCCACTCTAGCCTTGGTCAATGTAGGCCCAGATGTAGCTCATGCCCCAGCTCCAGAGAGCGCAAGCCGTACGCCTTGGTGGCGCCCATGTGGTGCTAACTCTGCAGACACAAAGAGTGCATGAGCTGTGGGGCCATGGCAGCCTCCACTGAGATTTCAAAGGATGTTGTGGACAGCCTGGGGACTCAGGCAGAAACTTGCTGCAGGAGTGAAGCTGCCACAGAGAATCCCTATCTAGGCAATGACTAGTGAAGCCATGGGAATGAGGCCACCACAGAAAACCCCCACTATGGAAATACTTACTGGAGCTGAGGGAACAAGACTACCACCAAGACTCCAAAATTGGTGTCTCCATTCATTTTGTGCTGCTATAACAGAATATCACTGCTTGGGTGCTTTGGTGTAACCGAGGCCAGGATTGCCACAGGCACCAGACTCCAACTTGAGAGAGATGAAGCTTGGCTGAGCCCAGCAAAGTTGAGGGGGCAGGGCTGCCTGGGGTCATGGGGGCTTAACCTCCACCCCAGTGTGCCCAGGATTCAGGATTTGGAGTCAAAGGAGATTATTCTCCAGCTTTAAGACTTACTGTTGTTTTCCCTGTTGGGTTTTAGAGTTAGTTAGGACCAGTTACTCCTTGCTTCTTGCCTATTTCTCCCTTTTGGAATAGGAATGTCTATTATATGCTTGTCCCACCATTGTATATTGGAAGTAGATAATACGTTTAATTTTACGGGCTCACAGCTGGAAGAATTTGCTTTGGGATGAATCGTGCCTTCAGTCTCACTGATAATCAGTTTAGATGAAACTCTGGACTTTGGACTTTTGAGCTGATGCTGGAATGAGTTAAGACTTTGGGGATATTGGGATGAAATAAATGTATTTTGCATGTAAAGAAGGACATGAATTTTGGGGCTTAGGGGAAGAGTGCTATGGTTCAAATGTGTCCCCCAAAGTTCATGTGTTAGAAACTTAATCCCCAATGCAACAGTGTTGGAAGGTGGGACTTTTGAGAGGTGGGACTTTTAAAAGGTGATTAGGTCATGAGGGCTCTGCCCTTACACATGGATTTATATCATTACTGTGGGAGTAGGTTTGTTATGGAGAGGATGGGTTGTTATATTAAAAGTGGGTTAGCCCTCTCTTGTTCTCTCTCACCTTCTCTTGCCCTTCTGCCTTCTGCTATGGGATAACACTGCAAGAAGGTCCATGCCTGATGCCGCCTTTTGATCTTAGACTTCTCAGCCTCAGAATTGTGAGAAATAAATTTCTGTTCCTTATACATTACCCAGGAATTGATATTCTGTTACAGCAGCACAAAATGAACTGAGACACCATTCTTTCTTTCTTCCCTTACGTCAGATTTGTCCTCAGGCTGGTTCCCCTCATGGTTGGAAGACGGCTGCCATATCTCCCAAATATAGCACAATAATGGCCAGCAGAAGGAGAGACATGTATGTGATTGATGAACCCTTTTCCAGGGCTGGCTCCATGGGCAGAGACATGTGCAGTCACATAGGACCCTGCGCTCAGAAGAACGCTTTCCTTGGCTTAGTACGCTGATCTGACCATCTTGAAATTATTCCTGATTTTATCTTTGAACTTTTGTTTGATAATTGGAATCTGATGGGAAAACGGAGCAGGTCCATGAGCAGACGGGAATATGTGTCTCTGCCCTTCTGTTACCCTATTTACATATAACATCTGCAATGTCCCATGAGCACAGAATGTGTGGGAAGTTCAGCAAGACTCAACGCAAGTACATGTTGTGGCGAGGGGGAAATGTTTTTCTTTCTATCCTTCATAGTTTTTAGATGAGAAAGACTCCTGTAAAAAAAAAAAAAAAAGACAGAATAATAAGAGAAAAAGAAACAGAAGTTTAGTAACCTGTATACCTCATGTATATCTCTGGGAGATACCCAGAGAAATGAGTTAATCTCAGAACAGACTTAAATACCATTATCTGTTAAAACAAAGAAAGGTGTGGGAAAGGCTGGTTACGAGGAGATGCCCAAGAGAAGCGTGGGAAACAAGGGTAAGATTGGTTATGCTGATTAAAGTCAATGTCTTCTCCATTGATAAGTCTCTTGTGATTTAGTCAGCCTTCTCTTCCTTATACTGAGAGAAAGACACCCTTACAAATGGAGGGTTATAGGTATAAATTTCCCTAACAAAACGGTGACTTCTGTTCTGTTTTCAGAATTTCTCCTGTGTCTGAAGTTTCTCAAAATAATCAGCTCAAAATAATCCTTATGCCAAAAAGGCATATTTGGGGGTAGATACTCTTTTCTGCCATAGTCATATTTTGGGGTACATATTATGTTCCCCATAGTCATATTTTGGGGTGACATATTCTGGTCTCCTACAGTCATATATTGGGGTGGCATATGCTGGTTTCCCACAAGGGTTCCCCTTTGTTTTTCATTTATTTTCAGAGCATCCTTAGGACAAACTGTGCACACTCTGAGAAACACTTCTTCTTTGGAAGGTAGGTTTATCAAGACAGAATTTAGTGGGTATATTTTTCTTTTGTAGATACTGTGTCCAAAGTTGGGATAGGAGACACTAGAATAACAGAGGACGGTTCATGTTGGCGTGGGCCCACCTACCAGGCCTTCTTGGAGAGCTGAGTCTCAGAACAGTTAGTATGTGTTTCTGCTAATGATCATCTTTCTCTATTAAAATACAACTCTATTAGAATAACTGTATAACTTTTTAGCTAATGTCCTAGTCAACTAGTCTAACATCTCCAATCCTACTCATGTTTCAGAAGTTTCAATATCCCTCTTGCCCTCCACTCACAATTATTGAACTCTTTCCTGTGGCTCCTTCAGTTATTAATATTAAGTTTGCAAAGACAATAAAAATAAACAGATGATGATGGAATTTATGGGAAAGGGTCACTAATCTGACTTTCTTGCTATATGGGTAAGAAACTGAGTCCCAGAAAAGGAAGTGAGTTAAATAAGATTATACTGCAAGTTAGGAGCAGTATTCAGGCTAGAATTCAGATGCTTCATGTTCCTCTCTGGCTGAAGGTCTAACCTCCATGTGTCATTCTACATGGCCCCTTTCTCCAAACTCCTTCCTCCTACCAGCCTCGGACCTGAATTTCAAAGCATCAGTTTAGTAAATACAAGTCAGTGCAATGTGACTTGGTTGAATTTCCTTAACCTCTGTTTTTCTTCCTTCCTTTGACAATGTTTTAAACCTCAAAATCATTTCCACACCCTCTTTTTTGTTTCCTTTCTTTCATTCCTCCTCTGCACTTAGTCCCCAACCTCCTACTCTGTCATTTACAGCTACCACTCTTCTTCTGTAACATTTCTTGGTGAAGTAGAATAATAATAATAATAATAATAATAATAATAAACCCAACTATTATCTTCATAGCTGGCATCAGAATTCCTGTTAGGGAAGAAGCTATCTGTTAAGAACACAGACTTTTTAATATTAAATTTTAAGCTGTTTCCATTGCTTCTGGGTAAAAGCTCCCTTCTTCATTTTTCTCAAAATGTCAGCAAAGGCCTTGTAAAATTTGTGGTGTGTGTGTGCCTATGTATGTGTGTATAAGTAAATCAAGGAAAGAGATTGAGTTTCAAGGGAGTCTCACTCAAGGGACTGGGTAAGAAGAGGGCTACACACACTGAAAGGTGGGATCACTAACAACAGAACTAATTCCAGAACCGGAGGAGGCCACAAAAATGTAACTGCTCTGAGAGAATGCAGACATCTTGGGGAGGGCATTGAACTTTCCACAGGATGTGGAATGGAGATTCGAGCCAATCTTATCCGGATCTCAAGTGGCAGGGTGCCTGAAGCTGACATTTGGGTTATGTTAGACTTTTATTTTATTTATAATATCACATCCATTTTTTTGACCCTTCATAATCTTGCCTCACACTACGAAGCAAGGCTATAGACAGAATCCCTCTGCTCCGGCTAGGCTAATATTGGTGTAGGCTCAAGAGCACATCACGTTGGCTTGGCGCTCCCACCTTGACTCAATTTCTCTGGATATTGGATTTTAAATGCCTTTCCCACCCTACTATTCAGGCTTATCCCTTAGCGTCTTGCTCAAGTTCCCCTGTGAGTTTGCTCACACTCTCTCTGCTTCTGGCTGCTTACTACTCTTATACTTGATACCCATGAGGTCTACTCTTGATTAACATGCTGTTTTGCACATGTGGACCCATTACTGGTTCAGATCTGCTTGGTTTTCAACCTTACTGTGATGTGGGCTCAGTAAGGCCAGGATCTATCTTGTTCCTCTGAACTCCACAGCACCTAGGTAGGTGCTTTGTATTAACATTAAATACTGACAGCCTACTTTAACCTTCCTCCTTGGAGCAATCCATGCACCAGATCCTTTGTCTGTTCTGCTACCTTTAGTCTCAGTTTTGTCCCTACTGTTAGCAGCAAGAATCCTTCTCTTCTAGGACTGTTGAATCCTCTGATCAGTCCCACTCTCAAATCAAACTCCTTTGCAGATGCCCTGATACCCACAAGCTAAGGCGACTATCAGCTTCTCACAGTTCACATCCCATGACTCATGAACCCCAAGCTTGTCCTTGTTGAGTGGGTAGGACAACCGGCTTTGGAAAACCCTCTGCCACAGCTTATAATAGGTGCTTTTCTTTGATGGGTAAATTCTGTGTCATAACCACAGCAAAAAATACACTCAATACTCCACCCAGAATACACACACACATACGCACACACACACAACCGAAACACAAGTTTTATAAAACAATACTCACCTTTACTTTGTGCAGTGAAAACTATTTTCATTTCTCTTTTAATATAAAAATGGTGATTTCAGCTCACTAAATTGATTTCATGTCTCACTAATGAACTGTGATTTGTTGTGTTTGAAAAAGTGTTCTAGAGGATCAAAGGACAGTTAGCAGGGGAAGAGAGGGCCATTCTCAAGCCCTTAAATGGTGACTCCTGGAGGGGTTGGTGGTTCTTGGAGATCATTCCCCCTGCAGGCTCCCTTCGTCCTGCAAGTTCATCTGAAGTTAAAAATCAGCACAAGAGACACACTGATCTGGAGTTTACCTCTGGGTCATCTCGCTAGTCTCTGTGTATGGGCTGGGTGAGCAGCTTCCTGTAGAGTGACATCTGAGGAAGGGCATGAGGTTGTCTAGTGGGGGCTCGACACTGTCAGCGCTGCAGACACATAGGACAGTATTACGGTGGTGTTTTACACACATGCCTTGAATAAATAATTGAAGAGTGATGATCTTCTGTTTCTGTAATTTTCTGTTGGTGGCTACTGACAAGGGAAAGGCACTGCGGGGTAGGGGGTGGGCATTGGGTATGATGGGAAAGTAAAAGGGACGAACAAATTCTTACTGCCAGTGACCTTGGATGGTAAAGACTTGAAACAGGCGGAAGGTGGCTGGGGCATTCCCTGGGGCTCCCTCGGAGTCCAGAAACAAGTGCTGTCAGTGAGGGTCAAGGACACATACAGCTTCTTCAAGGCCTTTGTCTGTGGACAGCATGCTTGGAGCTGGGCAGAGGAAAGGCTGTAGCAGGGCAGGAGGGC
Organism: Chlorocebus sabaeus; assembly: GCF_047675955.1. Lineage (NCBI taxonomy): Eukaryota > Metazoa > Chordata > Mammalia > Primates > Cercopithecidae > Chlorocebus > Chlorocebus sabaeus. The sequence continues at coordinate 14,578,082 of NC_132923.1, forward strand.
TGAGAGACACCCTGAAGAGATTATGCTGGCTGTGGCATGTTATCAGAGATGGCGCACACAGAAGAAGAGGTGGTGAGGAAGCGTTAAAAGTGAACAAGGTGCTACTGACGTGCTCCGGGCTAGCCCTCTTTCTGCCGGTCATGGTCACACAAAGCAGACCAGTGTCTCCCTCCCTCTCCCCAGTCCTAACCTCCCTTCCTCCAGGTGGAGGATATCCTGTTCTCTACCCGGCACCTTCCTGGGAGGCAGGGTGGCCAGAGCATAGGGCTCTGCTGGTCCTGCAGGGTACAAGGGATCTTCCACGCTGCCTCCGTCTTGGGAAGGAGAAGCAGCAATGCTGTGTCTCAGCTACTAGCTGCAGAGAGAGCCTTTGCCCTGCCTACCCCTCCTTCTAGTGTTGGCAGTGTGGGCAGCCCTGTGCTGTATGATCTTGGGTGAGTTACTTTAATTCTTTCCCTTAAGGATTCGTACCCATCCAATGGGGCTTGGCAATACCACATGTATGTATATTTGTATAGTTCCTGTGAAGATTAAAATAAGATTCATTTCTGTAAAGTCATGGTGCATATTTGCTCAATTAATTAATTCCACAAATATTTAATGACTACCTGTTATGTATCATTCACATTTCTAGGTGCTGGTGAGACAGTGGTAAGTAGTAATTCCCTGCTCTGGCACAGCTTATATGCTAAATGAGGGAGACAGATAATAAATAACAACAAAGTAAGTACACATATAATATGCCAGACTATAAGTGCTATGGGGAACAGTAAATCAGGTTAAGGATAATGAGGGGTGGTTGGGGCAGAGGCTGGTTATTTTATATAGATTGGTCAGAGGAGGCCTTTTGGACAAGGTGACATTTGAGCAGAGACCTGACAAAGTAAGAGATGGGGTCATGCAGTTGTTGGGGCAGCTTATTCAAGCAGGTGGAAGAATATGTGCAAAGTTGGCAGCACGTTTAATGTTTCAAAAAATGCCAAGGAGGCCAGATTGGTTGGTGAGAAGTGAACAGGAAGAAGAAAGTAAGAGATAAAGGAACTGTTATCATGAACCCCTACTAAAAAAATCAATTCTTTTTCACCCATTTTTTTTTCAAAGCTGGGAATTTGGAGCAATAGAAGAGGTTTGTGGCAGTGGGAATAGGTTTTGACACAGGTGTGCATTTCCTTTTGCCTCCTTGGACATAACCGTCCCATCCTTCTCCTGGGCCGCTTGCATCTCTAGGTATCTATGAACATATTTACTGACTCAGGAGCAGTGGCCAATGAAACGCCACGTGTGGTAGGCAGCTTTACTTGTTGACAATGATGTGTGCACTCCTTGATGGCTGCACTCCTCTGGAGGTGGAGAAGACATCCCTATTGGCCTTGGGCTGGGCCATGGGACCTACCTTGTCAAGTGGAGTATGAGCAGACGTGCCCTATGCCATGGCAGAGCTGAAGATGCTAATAAGCTGGTGTGGTTTGGCTGTGTCCCCTTCAGAGCCTGTGCTCCACAGTGAAAACAGCTTATCTCAGACAATGGCCGTCTCGTTGCCATGGGTTGCCACTGGATGAAAAGATAAATGGAGATCTGTGGAGACCACCAGAGCCAAAGCCAATGCACAGCCCTCAAGAAATAAATGTTTGTGTTTGTAAGCCACTCAGATTTGGGAGTTACCTGTTACTGCAGCAAAATCTGACTAATCAAGTCAGATTCTGTGCTAAGAACTTTCAAATGTTACCTCATTACCTGTGCAGTGGGTCATTCCAGTTTTGTAGATGAGGAAGCTTAGGTCCAGCAAAGTCAAGCAACTTGCAAAGGATTATAAAAAACCAAAAACAGACAAAATTCAAATGTTGGGGAGTCTATCTGACTCCCCAACTGTTATGCCATGTGCCACTTTCTTTTTTTTTAACGTGATCCAACAGAAGAGGAATAGAAAACGAAGTCCTTATGCTAACTTCAATTTCCCTGTGTGTAATTGGACTTCTCTTTCCTGCTGTGGCCCCACGAGCCCAGGAGAGTCTATTCCTCTCTCCTCCCTCCTTCCAACCCCACTCTGCTCCACTCCATTCCACTGCTGAAAGTGCTCTTTTTGTCTCTCATTTTTCTTCCAAATAGCTGTTGAAAGTGACCTTTTCTGTGAAATCTTTCTGGAATGATAAAAGAGAAAGTTTGGTCTCTCTTATCTGATTATTTCTAAACATACATGAAAATTGCCTGGCTATTTCCTCTGCATTATTCATTCCAAAATACACCAGTTTTTGCCTAGCTCTGTACATGTGTATACTGCCACATTTAGTGAGCACCTACTATGTGCCAGCCACTGTATAGGGACTGTACCCTGTACAGAGTGAGAGGTATCAGATACATTGCTGGAGAACCATAAAACCTAGTGGGAGTTGGCATGTTATTAGCTTGGTGCAAACTTAATTGTGGTTTTTACATTGTTGAAATTGACCTTTTGATATTGGAATACATTCTTAAATAATGTGGTTATGTTATATATCGCTTTAATGTGCACTTCTTGCTTTTTTTTTTTTTTTTTTGCTAATCACTTATTACTTGCTTGTTCTCTGTGGAAATGATGTTAGACAAAAAGCAAATTCAAGTGACTTTCTTATTTGAGTTCAAAATAGGTCGTAAAGCCGTGGAGACAACTCACAACATCAGCAACACATTTGGCTAGGAATTGCTAATGAACATGCAGTGCAGTGTTGGTTCAAGAAGTTTTGCAAAGGAGGTGAGAGCCTTGAAGATGAGGAGCATAGTGTCCAGCCATTGGAAGTTGACAACGACCAATTGAGAGCAATCATCAAAGCCGATCCTCTTACAACTACACGAGAAGCTGCTGAAGAGCTCAATGTTGACCATTCTATGATCATTCGGCATTTGAAGCAAATTAGAAAGGTGAAAAGCTTGATAAGTGGGTGTCTCGTGAACTGAGTGAAAATTTTAAAAATTGTCGTTGTGAACTGTTGTTTTATTCTATGCAACAACAATAAACCATTTCTCGATCAGATTGCGACATGCTTCGAAAAGTGGGTATTTAAAATCCATATAAAGACAATCGGTGATGACAACTCAGTGTGGATGGAGAAGAAGCTCCAAACCACCTCCCAAAGCCAAACCTGCACTGAAAAAAAGGTCATGGTCACTGTTTGGTGGTCTGCTGCCAGTCTGATCCACTACAGCTTTCTGAATCCCAGAAACCATTACATCTCAGAACTATTCTCAGGAAATTGATGAGATGCACTGAAAACTGCAATGCCTGCAGCTGGCATTGGTCAACAGAAAGGGCCAAATTCCTCTCCATGACAACCCCCGACTGCAGGTTGCACAACCAATGCTTCAAAAGTTAAACAAATTGGGCTTTGAAGTATTGCCTCATCCGCCATATTCACCTGACCTCTTGCCAACTGACTACTGCTTCTTCAAGCATTTTGACAACTTTTTGCAGAGGAAATGCTTCCACAATCAGCAGGATGCAGAAAATGCTTTCCAAGAGTTTGTTGAATCCCGAAGCACAGACTTTTTATGCTACAGGAATAAACAAACTTATTTCTCTTTGACAAAAATATGTCGATTGTAATGGTTCTTATTTTAATTAATAAAGATGTGTTTGAGCCTAGTTATAATGTTTAAAATTCATGGTCCAAAACCACAATTACTTTTGCACCAACTCATATTAAAAGTGCTAAGCTCTATACAATAAGTAAGTATAGGCTCGTAGTCACACAGAGGAGGGCTCAATGCTCAGGTTGGGAGAAATGAATTAAAAGGTTTTCAGACACATGAGCTGAGTCTTGAATGCCAAGTGGGAGCCATTTGAGGAAGAGGCAGGAAGGAGAGAGCCCGAGCAAAGACATAGTAGTTGAGTTTAGCTGAATTGTAAGTCGGATGAAGGTAGTAGCTGGAGATGGTCTAGAGAGACAGAGCAGATGTGATGCCTGAGGGCCTGGTATTACCGCAATAGGTTGCAATGTTAAGGAAGGTAAGAGAGCGCCTGTGTATAGGATTGTTTTGGTCAGGCCCACATGTTGGGACAGGCCACATGATGAGTTTGTTTTTGAAGCCCCCGGTCTCCTTACACCCTTTTCCCCATTTCTTCATGTGTGCTCCCACCCTGACCCCAGAGTTTATCAAAGCCTTTTCTGATGAACTTCCTTTATTCTAGGGGGCAGGTTTAAAGCATTACTCTTTTCAGGCACATCTGAATCCTAACAAGGGATTAACCCACAACACCAACAAATATTTCCTGACACTTTTCTATGCCCAGCACTGTGCTAGGCACCATATACACGCCCATTACGTCACTTGATCCTTATAACCACCTTGTAAGGAAGGTACTATAATTGTAATTGTTTGGACAAAGAGGAGGTCAAGTCTTAGCAAAATCAAGGCAGATGACAGTCAAAATGTGGGAAAAGATTTTGGAGGTGAGGCAGGGACCATGAGCAGGATTTAGAGGGTAGGGAACAGCTTCCAGTGCCAGCATTCCACCGTGCAGGCTGACCATAGATATATATTCCTGAGGCTATCAGTCTTTCATAACTTAGTATCAGAAAAGAGACCAGGTGGAGCTTCATGGTGCGGGGTGCCTTTGGGTTAGTAATTGTTATTTTCAGGCACACACATGACTTGGCCAAAGACAAGCCATGTATAATGAGCCATATAATGGAACTCTATACATTTAACTTTTTTTGTCTTAAGAGAGGGAGAACTGGGGAGGACTGTGTCTACACTATCTGGCTGCCTCTGGACCTTTAAAACTACCCAGTCCTGTAGGAACCCTGCCCCCACCCATCCAGAAAGGCCACAGAGGCCAAACTAGGTATTTGCTGAGATCAACTACGGCCATCCTAGCTCACAGTCAATTTGTCCTTGATCTGACCCACTCTCCCCTGACCTTTCACTTGACTTTACTCAGATTCCTCCTTCTGGTTCTTTGGGTTCAGTCTTCCCCACTTTCCCTGAGAGACTCCAGCTTGATTTTCCTCTCTGTCCAGTGCTTACTAAATCTAGCTGCACTCATGCAAACCCAGGCTTCTTATCCTTCGGTGTCAGACAGATGGGAGCAGGGATGCTGCTATAACTGGGTGCTTAATAAAGCCTATTGATGAAGGTAATGATAATCACTAACATTTCCGGAGCACGCCTTTTACCAAGCCTCATGTGTTATGTCAGTTAATCCCAGGGTCTCCACATTGCTAGATCACGTGGTTAGTTCTCAGTTGTCTTCCTACTTAAAATGACCTATAGGGCTACACTCGACTTTCTACACTGGTCTATCCTCTTTGGGGTTCCCTCCTTTTAGTCTCCTTTGAGAGTTCCTCCACTTCCTTCTCATCTCTTAATATTAATGTGAACTAGGGCTTTGTCCTTTCCCCTCTTTTCTATTTATATTTGCATCTTTGGTGACTTCATTCACTAACATGACTTTGTATTTATTTTTTTATTTTTATTTATTTATGTTTTTGAGGCAGAGTATCACTCTGTTGCCCAGGCTGGAGTGCAGTGGCGTGATCTTGGCTCACTGCAACCCCTGCCTCCCGGGTTCAAGTGATTCTCCTGCCTCAGCCTCCCAAGTAGCTGGGATTATAGGTGCTCACCACCACCACACCCAGCTAATTTTTTTTTTTTTTTTTTTAGTGGAGATGGGCTTTTGCCATGTTGGTCAGGCTGATCTTCAACTCCTGACCTCAGGTGATCCACCAGCCTCGGCCTCCCAAAGTGCTGGGATTACAGGTGTGAGCCACTGAGCCCGGCCTACTGTCATGACTCAAAAACCTTTCTCCTGAACTTACATATCCAACAACCTACTTAACATATCCATATCTAATCAATATCTCAACTCATCCCTCTGATCAACCCTCAGAATTCCCCATTGTAATTGATGGCAACTGTATCTTTCTGTGGAGTCATCTTTTTCTCCCCACCTTCTTTCCCTTATACTCCACATCTGGTCCTTCAGCAAATTCTGTTTGCACTGCCTTCAAAACATGTCTGGAATCTGACCACTTCTCACCACCCCACTGCTACCATGTTTGCTGTTGCTTCCTTGGATTATTGCAACAGCTTCCCAACTGTTCTTTCTGCTTCCACTCTTCTCTCTACAGTCTATTGTCAACATAGTAGCCAAATAGGTCCTTTTAAAAAGTGTAAGTCAGACCATGTGGCTCCTCTGCTCAAAGTCCTGCAATGGCTGTCTACTTCTCTGAGTGTAAAAGCCAAAGTCCTCACAATGGCTGATGTCATCTGGTGCTGTTACCTTTCTGACTTCATTTTCTCCTCTTTTCCTCCTCCTCCATTACTGGGCTCCAGCTACACTGCCTTCCTTACTACTTCTCAAACATGCCAGGCCCACACACATGTTAGGGCTCTTGTACTGGTTGGTCTGGCTGCTCCAACACTCTTCCTCCAGATACATGCCTGACTCACTTCCTTGCCCCCCTCCAGTTTTTGCTCCAATGTCTCCTCAATGAGCCCTACCCTGAGCATTATGTAAAAGACTGCAGTCCACCCCGGTACACTCAATCTTGTTTGTTCTCTATTTCCCCACTCTAGTACTTACCAGCTTCTAATGTATTAAATAATTTACCTATCTATGATTTTTTTTTTTTTGCTTCCCACTTACAACGTAAGTTCCAACCAGGAGTATAGTACCTGGAAAAATATCTAATATTTATGTAGTGTTGTGTTCCAGGCCCTATTCTAAGCTTATGTTAAGAAATTTAATTTTTATACTAACTCCACGAAGCAGGTACTATTGTTATCTTCATGTTATGAATGAGAAAACAGGTATAGAGGGGTTAAATGACTTGCCTAAAGTCACACAGCTAGTAAGTGGTGAATCTGGAACCCAGGTATTCTGGTTCCAGAGTTCGTCCTTTTAACCTGAAAATAATACTGCCTCTCATTGCATAGTACTTAGTAGGTGCTCAATAAATGTTTGCAAAATGAATACATGAATAAATTCCTAAAACACCAAATACTAGGTAAGCGATAATGTTATTGCCACCTCAATGATGAAGGAACCGAGAAACGAAGATGTTAAGTAACTTGCTTACACAGACAGGTAGTGGCAGAGCTTGTCTAAACCCACAGGGCTGCTTCCATATCCAGCTTTCACAGCACGGATAGAGGATGGAGATAAACTGCTGATAAACATTGATTTTCATAATTTCTCATCGTAAATGCTTCATATAAACTTTTGCTTAACCTACTGTCTAGGAATTCTCATTAAATACTATAAAGTAGGTAAGAGAGAGAGCATCAGTCTCCAACATAGAACATGAAAGCTAATCTCATGTAGGTGAATTGACTTTCTCAAAGAGAAAACATAGCTCCGGAGCAGAGCTAGTTTCTCAGACGAATTCCAATTTCCCGGTTATCTACAGGAAAGCAGAGGAAACGAAGAGTTACTCCCATTCAGCTCTTTTGTCTTAAGAATACTGGAATTTAGACCTGTGTCCTTTGACAAAACCAGATTCGGATGGAGACTGGCCATACATGGTCACTGCTGCTTTTAATCCTGGTTTGAGAATCACTCCATGGCTCGAAGTAATTTTTGTCAGCTTTCCAAGTGTGTGTTGAGAACCAAGTTGTCCTGATGCTTGCTCAGCCGGCTCTCCGTCTCATGGAGATATTCCCACACTGGGAAACGCATTTAATGTATTTTCATGTCTGCACTCCTGACTTTGCCATCTGATCACCTAAGAATCACTAAAGGCATACATATGTCAGGGATATTAGGGAATGGCGCCCTGGAAGAGTTTGTGTTGCCTCTGAATGCTGAGCGTACAGGGAGCTTAGAGAGGGCAGAAGCTAAAACTCCTTGCTAAAACAGCAACCGGCTTGGACGTCTTAGGCAGAACTGTACTGTTGAGAGAAGCTAGTCTTAAAAGCCCTTCCATTTCAAAGCTTTTTCCTTTTATTTTTGAGACGGAGTTCCAGTCTTGTCCTCCAGGCTGGAGTGCAATGGCGCTATCTCAGCTCACCACAACCTCCGCCTCCCGGGTACGAGTGATTCTCCTGCTCCAGCCTCCCGAGTAGCGGGGATTATAGGCATGTACCACCACTCCCTGCTAATTTTGTATTTTTAGTAGAGACGGGGTTTCTCCATGTTGGTCAGGCTGGTCTCGAACTCTCGACCTCAGGTGATTTGCCCATCTCGGCCTCCCAAAGTGCTGGGATTACAGGTGTGAGCAACCTCACCCGGTCTTAAAGCTTTTTCATTGTTATCCCTTGTTCAGGCCTTTCCTTAAACTCCTTCAAGCAATGAATCCTCTCTTCTTGGCTCTGTGATAGCCCTTATCATGTTCAATTGTCACCCGTTCACTCTGTGTCTCCCCAACTAAATGCGGGGCTCCTTGAGGGTAGGAATGAGTCTTATTTGTCTTTTCGGTTTTTTTTGTTTTTTGTTTTTTGTTTTTTGAGACAGAGTTTCGCTCTTGTTGACTAGGCTAGAGAGCAATGGCGCCATCTTGGCTCACTGCAACCTCTGCCTCCTGGGTTCAAGCAATTCTCCTGCCTCAGCCTCCCGAGTAGCTGGGATTACAGGCATGAGCCAACACGCCCAGCTAATTTTGTATTTTCAGTAGAGACGGGGTTTCTCCATGTTGGTCAGGCTGGTCTCGAACACCTGACCTTGGCCTCCCATGATCCACCCTCCTTGGCCTCCCAAAGTGCTGGGATTATAGACGTGAACCATCGCACTGGGATGAGTCTTATTTGTCTTTGCATTTCCAGGGCTCAGCGTACAGCCTGCTTGGGCCACACAGTATTGGGCATGAAATGGTAAAACAAATAAAGCTTCATGTGGTCTCAGTCAGTGGGGGATGGTGATCACATAGAGTTTATGTTCCAGTTATGGGATCCATTTTCAGCACCAATAAACCTACTGGTTAGTCTTTTTGCCAAAAAGAACAGCCCTACAGTCCCTGTCCCCACTGCCACGTTACAGGTAGGATGATGCAGAACATGCGGGCAGAAGGCAGGCAGCTGAGGGATGATTAAGGAATGCTGGCAAATGGTTCACCACATGTATTGGAACAGATGAAAACCTTATTCGTGGTGAGGATACATTCTCTGTACTCGGGGTGCTATCAGACCAAACTGTACGTGAAGATGCTGGACTTTGCTGAAAACAGTAATGAATCCATGACACAAGGAAGTGACCTCTCCCCTGGGTAGTCCTTGAGACAAAGATAGTGTAGGACACAGGAAAGGATCAGCAGAATCTGGGGAAGAAAAAGGGAAACGAAATCTGGATCCACCAAACCAGAGATGGTCACTGGGGCACGGCTGGTTAAAAGTTGTCGTCACGAAGGAGGTGCTGTGAGTCACCATGAGGGGCCTACTGTGAGACGTTTGCTCCTATATATGTTTGCCATTTACCACACAGTAAACCATACACAGTTCTCATCCTCTAGCAAGGATAAAATACATTCTTTGCATGTTTGCTTAACTTTCTAGGTGTTGGATCTGGCCCCGTGGGCCCTGCAACTATTTCAGTCCTGATTCTGTAGTTCAATTTGAGCATCACTTGGTTTTTAACAAGGCATTTTCTTGTATATGTATATGCTCTGGTTAAACTAGAGCAAAGTAGGTCCTCTACGGTTGTTAGATGAATAAGTGAACTTGGCTCAGGTGCCTGGTGCTGTCCCTTACACAGCCAGCCACAGTGCCCCACTCAGGACCATTTCTTCAAGGCTGGTGTGCCCTGTTCTGAACCTACCTGTCTCTAATTTTTTAAAACACTTAACGAACGGCTAAGTATTAGGGAATCAGGTACAATTCATAGTACAACTGTCTACTTTGTCACTTCACGGAAGAAAGAAAAACAAATCTACTCAAAGGAGTATCTCAGTGGCTGAAATTTATTCTGTCCCATCTTTTTCTTACATCCAGGTTAAACAGTGACAGATTCTGTTTTGGTTTCCCTACTTGCAATTCCCCAGGTAGGAAACCATCTGCCTTGATGAAAAGGATTTTTCACTGGAATTGTGTCTAATAGCAAGAGAGAAATGGAGTCCCCTTGGTTAATGTTGACTATAAATTTCTGCTGTGAGCCAACCGTAGTCACTATTCACTTGGCTGTACCACTGTTGAGAATGGCTACACAGCCAGCTGACTCTAGGCTTTGGGCTTAGGTAGTTCTGCATTTGAGTATTGACTTCAATACTTTCCATTTGTGGGACCTTGGGCATGTTCCTTAATGTTTCTGAACATTTCCTTATCTATAAAATAGGGAATTATAATTCCTACTCACTAAATAGCCATTGTGAAGTCATATTATGATGAGAAGGAATCTCATCAATCAATTCACACAAATTGATAATGGACTTTAAATTAATGCACTATCTCCTTCCAGAGACTTTTAAATAAGGCCCAACACCTTACTCCAGAGAACAAAACTCTTATGGAGGCACAGGATGGTTCAGGGTCTTGGGAAAGTCACACTGTGTGAGTCAGAAGAACAGAACTTCAACAATCAATAGAACCAAGAGGGTGGGCCTCAGAAACAGGGAAGGAAGTGGCCAAAAGGAAGATGATTAATTCATTCAGCTAATATTTGACTGTCTCACATGTGCCAGGCACTCTTCTTAGGGCTGCAGGTCCAGCAGTGAATTGAAAGAAACCCTTACATTAATGGAGCTCACATTCTAGTGGAGACAGACAGGTAATAATAAACAAACTAAATATAGGGTGTGTCAAAAAGTGTATAAAGCAGGAGAAGTTGGGAGGAGGGTATTGGGGTTTGAAATTTTAAGCAAGATGGTCAAGAATGCCTCCCTAAGATGGTGACATTTGAGCAAAAACCACAGAAGAAGAAGTTGTCTTCCAGAGGTCATGGGCAGCCTGGGTAGGGGGTGGAGATGAGGGCAGGCAGGGAGTAGAAGCCTCTAGGGAAGACTTGTTACCAGGCCCCAGCCTCAGCTCTACTCAGTACCTGGTGATATCAGAGAGAACAAAGGGTAGTTTGCGTTAATTTTGTTTTTATAGGACCAGTTGGCAGGGTCCCTTTCTCCAGGCCTGCACCCCACTGCATCTCAGCCAGCTCCCAGAGCCTCATTTTTGGGAACGCAGAGAAGCCTTTCTCTGAAGTAGAATTGCTGTGTATGGTTGTGCAGGTTGTACACTGCACAAAATGCCACATGTAAGGGGCTTCTAGTCACATTTTAGATATGCTAGATTTGTATATTTAGAATGATTTTCTGGTAGGTGGTGGAAAAGTCTTTTAATTAAAATAGTATATTATGGTAGTTTTCTGACATCCAGGAATAAAGCATCTTAAAGGAGGGACACTTTAAAAAAAAAAAAACAAAAAAAAACAAACAAAAAAAAACAACTTTCATTAAGGTACCTGGGAACCAGTGTCTGCCCTGAAGCTCCTGATTTCCAAAATCTTCCACGAGTGGTTTGTTGGGGATAGATTTATTGGCTATTATCATATCCCTCCTTTGCTGAAAATGTGGCTACCATCACATACTAGAGGAAACTCCCCAGTGAGGCACAGAAGCAGAGGCAATTCCAGAATTTCTATGTTGAAGAGGTTTAAGGGTGGCAATCTGATAGGAAGGATGAGGGAACCAAGGAGAAATACCATGAGGCTGCGTTAGCAGGGCAAGCGTGCACCGTTTATTTGGTTTGGGGGGTAGTTGCTAGAGATGGGAAGCAGTAAAGTACCACATACTAGCCCTTGGCCCCATCACTGCAGATCGTCCCTTGTCCATCTGGTCTCTGCCAGCACCCTCACCTCATTTCTTGTCACCCCTACTCTGAATCGGCGTCCCAGCTGCTTGAGGTGCCAGATCACCAGGATACATTTGCACAAGAGGTTGGTTCCTGTTGCCGGGAGTGTCCTCATGCCCACTCCCCCTCCTGCCCCACCGTGCCTGCCCTTAATCATCAGCTGCTTTGCAAAGTCTTCCCCGATGCCCAGATCCTGCTCTGCACACACTTGGTCACTCTATCCTGGTGCTCACGACACTTTATAATAGTATTTTAAGTATTTTTTTTCCCTTTCTGTATTGAAATGACAGGTTCACCTGTTTATACCACTAGACTGTGAACTCCTCAAAGGCGGGACTGTGTCTTGTTAACCCTGCTAAACACTCTATAACACCATAGTTGCTCAATAAATGTACCGCTGAGCATTGCTTCTCAAATGTAATTACTATTTTCTGGTGAGAATAAAGAAAATGGCACTTTAAGATTCTACAGTTTTAAACTGTGACACATGCTATGAGCAGCTTCTAATCCTTTCAGTCCTAAAGACTGTTTTTCCATCTGTCATGTCTGCACTGAGCCTGATAATTTCTCAGGAACTGAGATATAAATATGCATCAAATGAGTACACATGCAGATAAGAATAATACCTGCAATTACAGGGACATGAATCAAATAGCCCCAGCTATCATCCTCATACTTGAAGGATATACACTTATCCCAATTTGGGGTTGCAGAGAAATCACATACCCCAATATGGCAAGAATGGGCCACCAAAGCCCTGAGCCCTTATACCAGGGCAGCACCCTGGGGTCTTGTTGCAGCCGTTTTAGTTTCTGCAGGCCTTGATCACCGGGGAAACGTACAGAGTATGCGGCCTTTGTGACCCCAATGCATAAGTCTACTTGGAAAGTTGCCATTCTCAGGCGTCAGGCATGTCGATGAGCAAAGTCCCGAGGGTGACTATGGGGCAGAAATATCCCAATGTAAAAATATTCTCCAAGTGGTTTATAAAATGTGTACAAGTTCAGTTACTCTTAGTTTCCATGTGCTGTGGCAGCTGGCCTGTCTGTGTTTATTTGTTCCTCTTACTTGTGATTATTCAGAGACACTGCATTTGTCTCATTCTGCCTCCTCCAAAGGGACAAGGACCCCTTAAAACAGAGATCAGCAACCCCAAGTTAACCGTGGGCTTGGCCGGGGACTCTTGGACTCTGGGGGTAGAGATCAGGCAGTACTCATCCTCCTGAGGAAGCTGGGGGAGGGCATGGGCAGCAGTGGCAGGGCTGGGTGTCATCTGAGTGGCAGTGTGGCCACCAAGAAAGGGCAATGTGCTCGTGTTCTTCCCACTGGCCACGGAAACCAGCCCTGGTGCCATCTTGATTCCACCTACTATAGGCGGCAGTCGTACTTTTGCCATGTCCTCAGCCAGGGAGCAGGCACAGTGCTCAGAGGATAGTTGGCAAACATTATCAATGTGATTTCAACACTAGAACCCCCAGTGTCTGGAACAGAAGGGCTGTCTCTCAATTCCCTTTGGCTAGCAAGGTGACCTGGGGATAGCCCAGCTAATAGGCCAGGGCTGGAGGAGGGAATTCCTCACCTAAGATTTCTGGGTAATGTCAGCCAGAGAAGACATCCAAATAAGCTGCCAAAAAAAAAAAAAAAAAAAGAGAAAAGAAAAAGAAGTGGCAAGGCTAAGAAGACAAAATAAGGCTCAGCCTTCAGTTCTCAGCCTGACAGGGTCCTGGGCCCAGCTGCGACCGCAGCCACCTCAAGTACCCAGGAGGGACAAAGAGGACACAAAAGCCTACCCAGGTTACTTCAGTTAGCAATTGGTTCTCCACCTGGTGCCTCTCCTCTCACTCTTGGTGTGATCCTCTGATTGGCCTTCCCGACTTTGGATTTCAGTTTTCAACACCAGTGCTGTAGCCACCCCACCTGTGTTAATCTGATTTCTTGCTCACCTTTATGTGTCTCTTTGCTCTTTGTAAAGTCTCACATCCCTGATCTCATTTGATCAACACGACAACCCTGAGTGGGTAGCATCACTATCCCCACTGCACAGATGAGAACAGCAAGGCTCAGGGAAGTGAAGTGACTTCTGCAGGTCACTGAGCTAGTAAGCAGTGGAGCCAGGGCCTGAACCCAGGCATTCTGACTGTATTTCTGTAGTGACACGTTGGCCAAACCCCAAACCACTAATAGCCATTCTTTTTAAAGTGTCATATGTTTGAACATGCCCTCTAGTATATGTATGTTTACTTGCCTATAAATTATAAAATGTATGATGATATTAATACATTAAGTATATTATGCAATATATTAAAACATATTTTAGAGGGCTGAAGAAATTGAATAAATGAATTTTAAAAAAACACAGGCTAACATTTGTTGATAATTGTTGAAGGTAGATAACTGGGTATGTGGGGATTATTTTATTATTTTGACTACTTTTTCATCAGTTTGGGATTTTTTTATAATAAAATGTTAAACAAAGAACAAAGGACAAAAACCAGTTACGGAAACTTTAGCCAGGAGTTGCAGAACTAAGCAAGGTAAACACAGAAAGCTTCCAGGAATTGCCCTAGAATCGCCTGGCTTCTATGTGGCACTCCCACCAGGGTGTGTGAGGTGACAGAGACAAGGTTCGGTTAATTATCTCAATGACGTTGATGTTGTTTCTGATGTTTCGGCAGCATTACTATAATTTGTCCGAGTTCCTCCTTCTGTGAGACAGTATGTGGTGTACTGGTCCAGAGGCTGGACTCTGGGGCTAGAGTGCTGACTCCATAATCCTGGCTCTGTTACTCACGAGTTATATAATCTTGGAAAGTCACCTAACTTCTGTGTGCCTCAGTTTCCTCCCCTGAAAAGAGGGAATAATAATGGTAGTTATTTCATTGAGCTGTTGTGAGGGTCAAATGACATATATGTATCACTTACATAAATTTATATATACGTGTAAAGTAGCATATATACATAAAGTAGTAGAATACTGTTTGAAACATCGTAAGTGCTAAATGCACTTGCTATAATAATAATAATAATAATTATTATTCCTTCTGCTCTATCTTCCTAGATATAATGCAATCTGAATTCTCAGGGACTCTGCTTTCCCTGTTTCTACATTTGACTCAATTTCTGAAAATGTCTGAATTAGACAGATGCCAGTTGTCTCTGAGCAATTGTGATTTGGAAAAAAGGGAAAATGGCTCTGGCTTAGGTGACATGTAATAGGAAACAAAATCTGATGCAAAGAGGCGGCATGATGATTTGGGAAAGCAGATTTTAGTATACATTCAGCCACTGATCGCTCTGTGACTCTGGACACATCGTCTGCCTCACTGGATCCCACTGTCATCATCTCTAAAATAAGTGATTTGGAGCAGGTGGTCACCAAGTTCCTTTCAGAGCTGACATTTTTTTTAGTGTGTCTTGGGTTCTGATTTACTTTTAGCTGTGGGCAGTCTCAGGATTTTGAATTTCAAACACCCTCGTAGGTTTAGAACCTGATCATCGTAAAGTCTCCTGATCTTAGGTTCTGACAGATGCCATAGCCACCACATGCCTTGACATATGCCAGGATAACCTTCAAAATAACAAATCACAAATAATATATTAAACTTTTGAAGGAACAAATGTGTCATATTTATCATATGCACATAATGACTGGTTGATAATTTAAGAATTCATACTAGAATATCAAATAAAAATACACACATTGTATAAGCTGATCTCTAGGTAGCTGTATATAGCTGGCCATATAAATATCTATCTACTCATAGATATTTTATTATACTCTATATCTAGTTATATATAGGTAGACAAATCTAAGATACAGATCAGGTACCAACCTATTTCCTGGATCCTTGTGTCAGAAATACCTGGACACTGCACTGAAAAAAGGGCTTATAATTTTTAAAATGCACAGCTTCTGTAAAAAGTCTCATGTGCCTATATGTCTATATGAACATAGATCTAGATATGTGGATTACATAGACACAATAACTGACTGAAAATGGTGATTATATCAGGGTAGTGGCATTTTCGGTGACTTTTTAACTTCATGGGTTTTTTTATGGTTGAACGCTTTTTTACACTGAGTACCAATTATTTATATAATCAGAAGAAAAAACCCTTTTTTTCATGGTGAAAAAGAGTAAAGACACAAATTCAGATAGTGGTATAAAGATATAATTATTAAAGGGAAAAATCAGCAAAATGTCTAATGCAACAACTAAATTTAATAGATAAATAATACTTTAAAATCTCCTAAGGTAATAAACCTCTAACACAGGTTTTTAAATACAATGCTTAGGTATTTTTGTTCCATGATTGAATTTTGGCCTTCTTCAATGTCCCAGAAGACTAACTACAATTGGGAAAGTCCAGAAAATGTTCAGAATGGGGATAATTTGGTTTTTTGAGAACAATTAAGTACTTTAACACTTGAATGTGTTCATTCATTTTTTGTGCAGACTATTAATTTTCCTAAGTTTTGTGAAACTACTCAATTCACCAGATTGGTACTGGGTGTTTCAATATGCTTAACACTGGGCCACATTTAGGCCTTCGATTGCCCCTTCTCAGTCTTCTCCAACACAACCCCCTACAGAGCTCAGTCCTCCCACCAAGGAGAGACCCTTCCCAGCTGTAGTCGTGCCGCTGTGTTAGCCTGGCGTCTGGGCAGTGGTTCCCACAGTCGGGTTATCAGGAGAATGGTGAGTGCTGAACAATAGCAGAGGAAGCTGGTGCGGGCTCTGAGCTGATAGCCTCCCAGCCGGCATGTCCGGGGCAGGTGAGGGACCTGGGCACACTTCCTCCACAGTGGAGCTTGTCTCCGTTGCTCTGAATCAGTTTCTTCTTGGGAACAGAGTCTCAGCATGACTCAGTTCCCACTGCTCTGGGGAGATGAGGGCTAACATCTTAAGAGCTGGTGCCTCCACGACTGCTTACGATCTGCTCATTTACCCCTTGTGGTCTCAGATGAGGACCTCCCAGAACCCAGTCAGGCAGTATCGCAGTTGGCTGGAGAATTCTCCCTAATGAGGCCAGTTTGATGCATTCCCTGTGCCTAGGCTCACTCTTATTTTAAAAATTCTACTTGAAATACTCTTTTAGCACTTAATGCAATAATAGTAGTGAATATTTACTGCCAGGACAAGCTAAATGCTTTACATATATGAATGAATTAATCTTCACAATAGTTCTATGAGGTAAGAACTATTATCAATTTACAGATGAGAAAACTGAGTAATATGGTGTGACTACCTCTAAGTCACACAAAAAGTTGCTCGGTTGAATTCAAATCCAGGTCCATTGTGCCCTTGAACCCATGCTCTTAATCTGTGTTCTACACAGCCACACACTAGACTCAAAGTTGTGAATAAGATGTGGACCTTCTATTGTATAACAGGACAGGAGGACAAAGAAGAGTTAATTCCATGTGTGAAACATGAGTGAAAGAGAATGAAAGATTTACAGCACTGACAGCAGAGAGCTAACCTAGGCTGGCCAGATGATTCACCTGTATTTGTGAAACCACATGCTAGAATATTTTGTGAAAAGAAGTCTAAGAAATCATTCTCTTAACAAAAATCATAAACTTGCTTATTCAATATCTTGTCTGAATCTTTGCTGTTAAGGTGCAGCAGGCATTTCAGTGACTCAAAGATTAACATTAGTTGGGGTTGGTGTGTAGGAACCAGGTGAGGCAGAAATGCATGTCAATTCAATGTGGAAAACAGCGATTCTCCTGAAAATCGTTTACTTCATCTTGCCCAACAATCTTGGAATTCCATCTCGGCAAGGAGAGTGGGAGATTGTTTTCTCCCCAAAACATTTCTTTTGGCAAATATTTGAAGATTCTAAACGTGACAAGTGATCTACTGGGCTTTTGAGAGGAAAAAGAGTGCCCCCAGAATACTGGCACAAATATGTGCATTCATCCAGTTTCATTCCCAAAGCATTTTTACTTCCCAATTCTTAATGTGGAAGTTTGAAAGCCAGAGGTGGTAGAAAGGACTAATCTTGAGTGTTGGCCTCCTGGAATAGAAATTTAATTTCAAAAAACTACATGACTATTCATATTTCAGTCTGTCTCCATGGAAGTTAAACATGATATTTTCATTCTAAGTACACTGGTAAATAAAGCATTTTTTCCCTAATCCTTTCCTCCTTCAAAGATGGCAGAGGATAGTGTAAAAATATATTCCAACTGATGGTGATCCTTCAAGGCAGAAACAAGGATTTGGAGTTTTATAACGTGTTTATTAAGAGAATGGTAAATGTCAAAGACTTCATCTGAAGCTTAAAATCACCAGCAAAAATTTTGAAAAATTTCATCCAAGCTTTGTGCTGCCTGGCAATATTCTCTTACCATTTTGATTCATTTCAACACACATTTATTGAGCCCCTACTTTATAGGGTAGTGGGGGGAAGGAGCTTTAACTCAGGGTCCAAAAGTTTGGGTTCTAAACTCATTTGTTGGATGATTGACCTTGAGTAAATTCTTTAACCTTTCTGTTCATCAGTGTCTTCATCTGTCAGATAAAGATTGTACGTAGTTGATAAGGTCATTTAGAGGATCAACAATATGATTTCAGGGGGCCTGACAAATGGCATCCCCATTCTCTGCCTAAGTTAGAAAAAATGAGAGAGATAGACATAGGAGCCAGTCAGAAAAAAGTCAGTATATCACCTTGATTACTGATGGGACTGTTTGAAGGCTTGGTGTAGGGTGTGCAGCAACAGTGGGCTTCTCTTCCCAGTTACTCAGCAACGCTGGACATGGTCATGCCCCTGTCGAATGCTGAGCCTGGAGGAGTGGGCTAAATGCTCCTTGTTTCCTGTAGGCAGGTGGCTCCCTAGGAGGAAGGGGACAAAAGGATGAGCTACTTATGCCCACAGAGCTGTGTGACTTTTGTGGGTCATAGGCACTGTTGGTTTCATGGGCTCCTTCTTCCATGAAAAATATTACAAATGTGTGGGCCTTTAATAGTATTGTGGACTCTAGCTACTGTGCTTCATGGGTAAGTTGGCCCTGCATGCTTAGTCCTTGTACCCAGGTTTCCAAACTAGATAATCCCCTCCTTCTTTCTTGGGGAGTATTGATTGAGGCCTCAATGAAGGGATTAAGTGTTAATTCAGATGGAGATACAAATCCGGGGGTACGATGCTGCCCATAACCCCATAAAAGTAAAGTGCCACAAAGGAATGTGCAATGCAGCCTAGACTAACACCAAGGTGAGTAAGATATTCTTTCTCTCTTCAAGAACTAATTACATCACAAAGTACAGGGGAATCAGTGCAAAACTGAAGAACAAGTCACATGCTGAGGAAGTTCTTCAATTCCTTGAGGACAATGATATTTGAGCTTGGCCTTGAAAGATAAAAGATGTTTGCTAGATAGGGAATAGATCAAGGTAGGATGGAATGGAGTGGAGAGATCATTCCAGATTGTGAGAATGGCTAAGGACACTGTGTTAGTCTGTTTGCATTGCTATAAAGGAATATGTGATCCTGGGTAATTTATAAAGAAAAGAGGTTTATTTGGCTCACAGTTCTGTAGGTTGGACATGAAGCATAGTGCTGGCATCTACTTCTGATGAGAGCCTCAGGCAACTGACAACCATGGTGGAAGGCAAAGTGGAACCAACGTGTTAAATGGCAAGAGAGAAAGAGTGAAAGAGAGAGGAGGAAGTTCCAGGCTCTTTTTTTTTTTCTCTCTCTCTGATGGAGTCTCACTCTGTCCCCTAGACTGGAGTGCAATGGCCTGATCTCAGCTTACTGCAACCTCCACCTCCTGGGTTCAAGCAGTTTTCCTGCCTCAGCCTCCTGAGTAGCTGAGATTACAGGCATGTGCCACCATGCTTGGCTAATTTTTGTATTTTTAGTAGAAACAGGGTTTCACCATGTTGGTCCAGCTGGTCTCGAACTCCCGACCTCATGATCCATCCGCCTCGGCCTCCCAAAGTGCTGGGATTACAGATGTGAGCCACCGTGTCTGGCTCATTCCAGGCTCTTTTAAAGAGCCTGATCTCATTTGAACTCATAAAGTAAGAACTCACTCATTACCACAAGGATGGCACCAAGCTATTCATGAGGGATTCAACCCCATGATTTAAACACCTCCCAACCAGGTTCCACCTCTAACATTGGGAATTACATTTCAACATGAGATTTAGAGGGTCCAAACATTCCAAACTATATCACATATGGATTCACTAGAACACATGGAACTTTCTGGAAGTTGATGAATTTGACAAGCATGCACTTACTTCATTTTTCTGACTCCAGGGACACCCTGTTCTATGCATTGTTGTTTTGTAACAGTGAGTGGGAGTGTAAGTGTAAGGAAAGTTATCATTTATTCAGTACCCCCTATGTTCCAGGTGCTTTACAGACATTCCTCATTTAATCTTCACTTCAGTGATTTGAGGTAGATATCATTATGCCCACTTTTTCAGACAAGGAAATTGAGACCCTGAAAGGACCCAGAGCCTACTAGCATCAGCAGAAGCCAGAACCCAGAGCTCTTGATTGCAAACCCAGGGCCCTGTTCTCTGACTCCTTGGAGATTTCAAAGGGTTTCTCCGAGAGGCCTACAACGAAGAGTTCTTACAATTACATTTTAGGTAGAATGTTTTTCCAGAGCTTCATTTCTGGCATTCCACTATCCAGACTCTCAACTCCTGGGAGGCTTTTCCTCTCCTCACCTGATCATCTCTCTGCTGAGGACCCACACCTGTTGGTCCACCACCAACAGGTGGTGCCGCTTTTCTGACCTCCCATGCAGAAACCAGATCTCTGCTGTTCTGGGGTCTCTGTTTATGATTCCCCAAGGGGGTCTTCTTCCAGGCACTCAACCTGTCGGCCTGTCCCAAGACCATGTTGGGCTTGTAGAAGCTCACATACAGTGGCCGCGTAGCTAACGTTTAGTAAGCACTTGCTATGTGCCAGGCACTGTGCTTAAGACTTCTCACACATCTTTTACCCTCTCAACACTCCTCTGACACTATTAACAATTATTAATAACTATTAAATTGTTAATTTAATAATTAGGCATTATCAAAATCTTACAGACAAAGAGACTGAGGCACAGAGAGGTCATGTAACGCTTTCAGAGTGACACAGCTGGAGGTGCTGGAGGCAGGATTTAATTCTGGCAGCCCCGCTCCAAACTTGCGCTATGAATCATGACAGGTTGCAGCCTCTTGTAGTAGAGTTTCACATCAGGTTTTCACTATTTGTGAGAAATGGGCTTCTCTGCTTTTCTTCAATTTACTTCATTCTCAAACTTTTATAGGACTTGGAATCTTTTCCTTGTTGTCTTTCAAGTTATACTTTTATAGGCATTTTTTTTTTCTCTCAGGATTTTGTCATTTGGCTGTATCCTGTTCAGGAACTATTTGTTCTCCTATGTTTCTGTTGTATCCAGTCCTTTGTTATATCTTTTCTGTTGTCTTTTTCTCCTTGATTTTCTTCTTTTCTCTTTTTCTTTTTGAAACAGGGTCTCACTTTTGCCCAAGCTGGAGTACATTAGTGCAATCTCAGTGCACTGCACTACCTTCCGGGCTCAAGCAATCCTCTCACCTCAGCCTCCTGAGTAGCTGGGACTACAGGCACATGCCACCGTGCTCAGCTATTATTTTAAATTTTGCTTTTGGTAGAGATGGGGTTTCACCATGTTGCCCAGGCTAATCTCGAACTCCTAGAATCAAGCAATCTTCCAGCCTCAGCCTCCCAAAGTACTGGGATTACAGATGTGAACCACCACACCTGGCCTCCTTGCTTTGTTTCATCTTCTCCTTGCAATAACCAAGAGGGTTAGGATGGAAACTAGAATGTAGAATTTCTGGGTCAGAAGACACCTCGGGAGTCCTCTCTTTCCCCTCTAGCAAGACCAAACCCTGAGAGAGCATCTGTGGGTTTTATCTCTTAGCATCCATTTCCCTTCTTCATCAACATCAACATATTGCCTTAGGGAGCCTATCCTTTCCATTTTGATATTAGAGCAAACATGGTGGCAACCACACTGCCTCATGTTGAATGACAGCTCAAATTCTGTCTCAGTTTCTTAACTGTAATAGTAGCTACCTCATAGAGTGTCTGTGAGAAGAAAATACATGCAGATATGGTGCTTAGAACAGTGGCTGGTGGAGAATAAACACCATAAATATTAGTGATTTTTATTGTCAATCTTTCCCAAGGCTAGGCCAAGGGAATGTTCTTTCCCTGGAATTTGAATCCTAAGCAGAATGGCAAAAAGACAGAAATCCATTAGAGCTGATTTATTTGGGTAATTGTGCCCTAAAGAAACGGTTAATCAGTTCCCGCTCCCTGGATCCTAGGGCAGTGGTCCTTGTTTCTGGTCCTTCTTGAATTTGAATCTTAGTTGTCTATTTTTTCTGCACCCCACTTTCAACAAATGCCCCCCTTTTTGCCTCTTCCTCCTCCTCACTTTCCTCTTCACCTGTCTTCTCCTTTTTCTTCCTGTCCTCCTCCCTCGACCCCTCTTCTCTTCTTCCTCTTCCTTCTTTTTCTTTTTTATCTTAAAGTAGTTACAGTTGGTTTCTGATGCTTGCTGCCAAAGAACTTGTACCGAGTCAGCATCCCTCGAAAATGACCCCTCAGCCTTGGTTTAAATACCTTCATAAAACAGCATCCCCTTTTTAATTGGTAAACTCTTATTCTTAGAAAGTACTTCCTCACATTAAGGGAAAAAAATCTTTATAGGACTCTGACACCAGAAGGTTTGAGTTTGGAGCCTGACTCAATTGTTTACTTGCTACGTGGCTGGGACACATTGTTTAACTTCTGTGCCTTGGTTTCCTCATCTATAAAACAGAGGATAATAATAGTAACCACTTCATGGTATTGTTGTGAGGATTACATGTCATAATATTTGTGAAGAACAGTGCCTGATAAGAGTAAGTTAATGTGAGCCCTCTTCCTCCCCGTCCTCATTCAGATCCCAGTTCCATCCTTTTGAGCTGCCCAGAATAAGTAAAATCTTCCTCGTCATGTCAGCTTTTTGAAAACCAAGATGCCATATTCATGTCCCTCTTTCCTCCAGGCTCGATATGCCCTGCTTCCCCCTGACCCATCTGGAGACCTCTTCCCTGTGAGGCCAAGCCCTTCTTGGAAAGATCCAAACCTGTCTTCAACTTTCCTGCCTCTTTAGTTTACTCAAACACAAACAAGCATTTTATAAGGTTTTGTGTTCAGGTTTACCCACCTCACCCAGCCCTAGACCCTCCAGAGTCTTGGAGCCTATCCCACTGCCCAGGCCTGAGGATAGAGCCTAGGGTCTGGAGGATGGCACAGGAAGGTATAGAGGCAGAAGGCAGGGGGAAAACCATTTCCCCTTCCCCTGGCCCGTTCCATCCAGGGTTGTGCAGAAGCTGACCAGACACACTTCCTGCACTTGGTTTGTCCTTCCCCAGACCCATGGCATGACTCTGTGCTAAGCTGTCCGGTTGTTGACATGCCAATGACAAGGCTGAATAATTTCCACTCATAGGAAGAGGCTTCACTGCATGGAGAGCAAGAGTTTGGTTGATAATAACATCACTTGCCTGGCATGTTGCAGTTTACAAAAAGGGGTACCCTTTTTATACATGAGAACATCAAGGCTTGGAGACATTAAGGGACTTGTCTAGAATCACACAGCCACCAAGTGACGCAACTTCCATGTGAGTTGAGTTCAGAGTTTTTTGTGATGTGCTTGTTCTGAAGGCTTCTGTTGCTGTTTTATTATTCCTGTGACTATATCGGTTTGCCCTTGAGGCCGCAGGGCCTCCAGTGGCCCCTTTCTCAACGATCACCACAGACACCTAGAAGCAGGTGGCCTGAGAGCCCTTGGACCTAAAGACTTCCTGCTTATGAGTAGGGGAACTTTTGGATGAAGAGCCACAGCTTAGTGAAAGACTCATCGTTTGGTAAGGCTGCAGGTGTGTCCTGGAGAAAGAGATAATAGACTGATACATTGGAAGAGTCATGTCTTAGGAAGTCCAGTTATATCTATTCATTCTAATGTTTTTGAAGCCCAAGGGAGCTTCTAACTGAGGGGCTTATTCTTACAGATTCTTGCAGAGATTTTACAGAAATCTCTTCACCTTTCTTCCCCTTTTTGTTCCTGTCCTCCTCCTCATCCCCCTCTTCACTTCTTGCTCTTCCTTTTCTTTTTCAGCTTAGAGTAGTTACAGTTGGTTTCTGATGCTTGCTGCCAAAGAACGTTTACTGAGTCAGCATCCCTTGAAAATGGCCCCTCAGTCTTGGTTTAACTATCTCCATAAAACAGCATCCCCTTTTTTCCTGGTCTCCATTTGGATTTTCTTGAATTCAGGGCTCCCAGGTGAAAGAATGGTCCAAGATTCTGAGGTGAAACACTAGTAGAGTGTCCTGCCATGCTCTGCCTTTAAGCAACTATGCATCCTTCACTTTCCAAGTCAGTAGAAGTAAAGTTACCCAGCCCTGGGCTCTACCTGCAATGCTGAAGAGACTAAAAGCAAGAAACAAGTGGCCAGAGAAATGATTTTACTTAGCACTGGGTGTGATCCAGGACAGGCAAACTGAGGATTCCCCTGGGAATCCCTGAAAATTGGAGGAGGATTCTGACTCATCCCCTTACTTGGCTCCCTGCTGCCTGCAGAACAAATTAATGTGGTTTACAAAGTTCTTAACAATCTGGCCCCAAACTCAGGTTTCTTTGCAAACCAAGCTCCCACATACTTTTTGGTCCAGCTGTGTAGAATTGAGTTAGGAGGGAGAACTTGACTCTGGACCAGATCGAAGACTGGCTGAAACAGGGAAGAGGCATGGGAAGCACTGCTCTGTAAGACATGCCATACTAGTTTACCACTGCCATGGCAACACCCAGAAGTTACTGCCCCTTTCCATGGCAGTGACCCAGAAGTTATCACCCTCTTTCTAAAAATCTCTTAAATAACCTGCTCCTTAATTTGTATGTAAGTAAAAGTGAGTATAAATATGACCGTAGAACTGCCCTGAGCTGCTGCTGTCAGCGCACTCAGCCTGTGGGGTAGCCCCGTACTGCAGGAGCCGTCACAGAGCTGTAACACTGCCACCTCCATAAAGCTATTTTATTCTACCACTAGCTCACTCTTGAATTCTTTCTTGAGCAAAACCAAAAACCTTCCTGAGCTAAGACCCCACATTTGGGGCTCACATGCCCTGCAAAAGAACTACCCTGTAGTCTTCCAAAGTGCCATTGCCCATCTGTCCCGTGGTGCCTGGGATGTACTTCTCCCACTTCTAGTTCTCTGTCTGAAACTTCTACTTATTTTTCAAGACATATCACAAATGCCATCTCCTCTGTGGAGCCTTTCCGGGCACTTTCATTCCTTTCTTAGTTCCCACAGCATTCTGATCGTAGCTCTATTGTAGCACTTCTCACATAGTCATATAATTTATTTTGTGGTTAAGTGCACAGACATTGAAACTAGACTGCCTGGATTCAAATACCAGCTCTACCACTGATCAGCTTGGATAAGATTTCCGTTCTTGATTTTTTTCCTATGTTAAATATAGATACTAATTCTTATCTCCAAGGATTTTGTAAGGGTTAAATGAGCAAACTCTGCTAAGCACTTAGACCAGTGCCTGGCATTCTCTGTTAGCTCTGTATTATCTGTTTGCAGCCACCTGTCATGGTCCCTGCCCATTCAGGTCCACTGGAGCATCAACCATCATGATTAGGCTGCTTGCAGGCCCACAGTTCATAAACCAGACCTGGAGGTAAATGGGAACTCCCTACACTCCCTTGTATGGAGGGTGAATAGATGCAGATGTCCATGGTTCCTAGTTTCTGGTTTCCATTCTATACTCTCCTGAGATCAGAGCTCCACCTCAATCCCTTTTACAGGCCATGTCAGCATGCATTGCTCAGCTCCCTCAATCCAGATAGACTTCTTGGAAATTGCAGTGTTATCATAGACTTGATGGTCTGAAACAAGGCAGCATTTTTATTCCAACTAGGTCTCCAGCTAGTCTTGTGGGATTCTAAGTTGGTGACATCACTCAGCTCTCAGAGGGGCCTGGGAGCATTGATATTTACAAAACCCCTAGGTTTTGATTTCGTAATTCTGATGCCATGTCTGAATCACTAGTATATCTAGTTCCTAGCACAATCCCAAACTCAGTGGGTTTTTAAAATCAGTGGATAGATGGATAAATGAATAAATAAATGGATCAGCTATAAGTGGGCCATCCATTAACTTTGACACCCCCTGTGCATTCCCACAGTATAGTGGTCAGTGTGGTTGACTCCAGCGGGGTTTTCTGTTACTGATGGCTGGTAGCATCCTAATTGAAACACACCTCCAAGTGTTGCTTATTTGTGTTTTCCTTATTTGGAATACCCTTAAGTTTTCAATACAGCAGCACCACCTGGAATAAAAAATGGCCTAAGAACATCTCCCGTGCTCCCCAGAGTGCTGTATGGGTAAAGAAAGGGAGGAGCTACAAGTGTAAATATAGTTGGGCACTTAAGACAAACTTCAACTTCTTCCAAGCTTCGGCTTGGTATGGAGATAACCAATTACTTAGAATCATAGAGACATTAAAATTTAAAAGTAGAAGGCACAGTTGATATAGCTTAACCCAAGGGCACTCAATTCTTTAAGTGTTAGAGATAGGACCTGAGGCCATGTGTCCTGAGACCCTGATTCCTGCATTTCCCTGGTCCCTCTCTGCCTCATCAGCTTTTGTCAGTTACACACGTCCTTCCCACCACAGGCAGAGCTGGTACTTCAATCCCAGGGTTGTGTGTGAGTTCACAGAAACCAGAGCAGGACTGGAGGCATGAGGCACAGCGGTGGCTGTTCTGGGGCATCAGGCTCATGGTGGTGGTGAGCTTTTGCAAAGTTTGGTTTAGCCCTTCAGGATCTGAACCTTTACCCCATTTACCCATAGAAATCTCCCAAGATTCATGAGGGGTTTTCTCCGAACCTGTCAAGTTTGTTCTTATCTGTCCTAGTGTTTCACCACTCACTCAGCACACTTCCTTTTGCATCTTATGTGTATGGTGGAGAAGAGGTTGGTTGAATGGAGGAAGCTAGTACTTTTTGTTTTGTTTTGAATTGTTTTGTTTAGAAATTCTGCTTTTTCCCACGAGCTGTTCACAAGGCTTTGAAAGGACAGCTCAGAATTACATGGAGTAACTTATTTGGGGCAGAGAAAGAAACGTGTTAACAGCAAGTTGCTTTGTCTAAGAAATTAAAAGGGCACCACTTACATTCAATATGGTGATATATGTAGTCACCCAGAATTGAAGTGCTCAATAATAGGGCATTAAATGAATTTTGGTAAATCCAAGAGTAGGAAACTGTGTAACCCAAGGACTTTGCAAAGAGTAGGGGTGATATATATACCCTGACAGTAGTCTAAAGAGTTCTGCACAGATGCTAGTCTTTGATAATTCTAGTGCAGTGGTAACATCATTATGGAAAGAAAAGATACAAACACATTACATTGCCTTTGGGTGCCATTCTCTTTGACTACACTCCTGATAATCATTAAAAAGGTGAAGAAGATGTATTTCTATTGGCATAGAAAACGTCCCTGACATATCGTTAAGTGAAAAAAAAGCAGGTTACCAAAAAGTGTTCATAATACGATTCCAATTTTTTTAAAAAAAATTTATAAGTATAAAAATGTGGTAGAAAGCTCTCAGTATTTTAATAGTACTTACAGGTGATTTTATCTCATGTTTAGACTTTTCTATATTACCTACATTTTTACAATAATACACTATCACTTTTTGTAATTAGGAAGAGACTGAAACAGTTTGAAAAATATAAAGTTTTCTGTCTGTGGTTGGTCTCAGATATTAGTTTATGAAAGGGACCATGCTGAGTGGATCAATCCTTGCATTAATAAAGTTAGGTGATCAATAAATATTATTTCTCTTCCCCATGAAGAGAGGGAGGCAGGAAGACGCCATCCTCGGTGCAGGTGTGGGGTGGAGACTCTTGAATCTGAAATCCTTCAGAGGGAGATATATTCCTGGAGTCCCCAGCCAGAACTTGGCATCATTCTCTCCCATCCAGAGACCACGTTAACTAGGTTGTTAGCATCTCTAGAACTCTCGACACCATAGTTGAGCAACATTATGCCTGAAATAAGCTTTTATGGGCTTCCTGGGAAGCTAATTACCCTTTATAACATTATTTCTATGGGAAAACATGCTCCAAATTCCACACCACCAATTTACATTGAAGCTTTTAGGATGCAAGTATTTTCAGTTTGGAGACCTGCTGACTTGCCCCCCTGCCCTTTATTCACCAATTATTTGGAAAATCTCTATTATTTTGCAGTAGATTACAAACTGGTGAACAAGTCTTTTGGCTTATGCTTTATTTGTTAACCCAGCACACAGTCAAAGGGGTTTCAAGATTGGGGGGATCTTAGAAATTGGCACCTAGTTACTGAATGAATATTACTGCTCACTGATTGTCAAGCTTGCTGGAGTTGCCCAGGGATGGGGGGCAGTTATGCCAGGGCTCATGTCTTCCCCAGCACTCTGCCAGTCTCGCTTCCCTTGTCCACACTGTCGGGAAAGGCATTAAGGAAATAATTCTTCATTTCAGGGGCATGCACTCGTTTACCTACCACATTTACAAATGTATTGAGTTCAGGGACAGTTCCCGTAATCCTATAGCTTCTCTAGCATTTGGGACCATTTCAGGACCATCTAGAAATGGTGCTTAATAAATCCTTAAAAACCTTCTGAGGTGGCAGAAATAATACTGGACTAGGCATGAGGAGAGGTGCCAGTATTGGCTAGCTGTGTGAGTTTGGGAAAGTTACGAAAGGAAGGAATAAGCATGCTTATCTCAGAAGACCTTTTTATATTTGACAGGTGAAGACTCTGAACTGAGAAGTGGCCTTATGCCCTATGGAACAGATTTCAACCTGTTTGATAAGAGGTTTCTAGGCTGGGAAGGGATAGAACATATTGGCCTTTTTGGTGGTTGTTTCAATTACTTTAGAGGTTGATGTGAAATAACTTTTTTTGACCTCCTATACCTAGAACAGTGACCTTTGACCTTTTTTGGGTCAAGAGTGCTTTATGAATGGATCAAGACTATGGTCCCTCTTCCCCTAAAGCTTTAAGATGAACACAGGGGTTTCCACACTCCATGAAGCCCACCAAAAATCTTCTAAGGGTCCAGGCAGGAAATACTGATAATCTTTGGACTAAATTTCAAATCATTAAGCTCAACAGATCCTCATGATTTTGCCAAAGATGTTTAAAAACAGCTCAAGCAGAAGTTTTGCATCTCCTCTCAGAAAACTTTAGGGTCTAGAATCATCTGTAGTTTTGGATACAAGTTATTCCAGGATGCAGAGAGGTCAAGAAACCATGCCTTTTCTCTAGTTTTTAGTAATTTAAGCTCCAGGGACTTTCAGCTAAGTGCCCTAACAGCATCATAGGAGTATCTATGATTAATAACTGGCCCATTCTACCCTTAGGGAAGTCCCCAGGTTTCCTGATTCTTTGGGAGATCTGGCTTCTGCTCCTGACCTTAGACAAATTGCTTGCCTACTCTGGGCCTCAGTGTTCTCATCTGGTCCACTTGATCTTCAGTTTCTCTTCAAGCTCCAATGTTCTGGTATCTGTGATTCCTTGATATCTGCATGGCACTGAGACAATCCTCTAAGGAGTCATGAATTTTGCAATTCCCAGCTTTGGTCTGCTCCTGTCACTGAGGAAATTCCTGTTCAAAAGGTAATTTCTCCAGCACCTGTCTCAGAAGCATTTGGCTTCCTCGAGGCGGTTCAGGAGACCTGCAGGAAACAGTATTTTTTTTTTTTTTTTTTTTTGCTCTAGGAAAAAAACTCATTAACAGCCATCTCAGACAGCAGATGTCTGTTAGGTGCACGTACATATCCAGATGAAACTTTCACCCAGAGGACCAGAAAAGGCAAGGCCAGCATCAGAGATTTAGCAGTGTCCTAAGAAACAGAAATCTCTACTCTTAGGCACCCTCCCACTTCCATGACTCACCTCCTCTCATTCCAGAAAGTCATGCACAGGAATTAATTTATGGGTCCTGTCCAGAGGTCTTTAAGTAAACAGTGCTACCAGTCCTTTCAGCTACCCAGGCAAGCTTGACTTCAGGCCCCAAAGAGGAAGCTAATGACTTGTAGTTACTTTGCTATTGTTTTCCGAAAACAATTTGACTTCCTTTTTGATAGCCTCAGAATTCCTTCTTTACAAATGAAGGCGCTGGAGCCAGGGGAGGGCTGAGTCGGCCAGCTCAGGAGCATAATGCTCTCGGGGCAAGATCTCCTTTATTAACACACTGCAGAGCCTCCCTAAAGGATGGTGGGCAGACCCTGTTTGTGAATGGAGGGACTTTGGTTCTGCCTCTGCCTCCCTCCTAAGATCTCACCTCTATCCCAGAGCATATGACAATAACTAAGGTGTTTGGTGTCCAAAGAACAAATTTGTGAAGACCATCTTATTATGACCATTTTACAGACAACACAGTTGAGGCTTATTGACTTGCCTGAGATCACAAAACAACAAATGGACAAGGTTAAAATTCCGTCTCAGATCTCCTGACTCCAAGTTCACCTCTCTCAAAGAGGCTATAAAGATGCAAAGAGAAGCCATCTGTCTAAAGCTGGTGGGCTTTGGTCTATTCCCTGAGAAGGGAATTTGGTCTATCTCCTGAGAAGGGAATCTTCACGTTAGATAAGAATCTACATTTGAAATTTACTGCATGAGTGATAAATCCTTATCCTTTCTTCTGGTCTGGGCTGGTTTTAGGGGAGCTATTTTTGCACCTTCCTTCTACCAGAGGTGCGTCTGCTAGAGGTTCTTAGTAGAGTCCCTTCCTGCCACAACAAAAGATCCCCACTAGATTTCTCCAAAGAGACTGTACCCCATTGACTTTTTCTTGACTTTTAAAAATGGTGTTTATGAGAACTATTTTTTTAAGAGAGTTAGACTTTTCTCATATTTGCTTCTGTGAATCCCGACACTACCCCTGTCCATGACCACTGCCACATAGAAGGAGAGTTGGCAATCCTCTAGTCTCTTTACATAAATGCACTCTAGCACTCACTACATTGCATTCTACTTCTTGGTGCACAGGACTTTCCCCAGCCACTGGGAGCTTCAGGGCAGAACCTGCGTTTCATTTATCTTTGTATGCCCAGTCCTTGCACAGAGTATGTTCTCAGTATACCTTCACTGAATTAAGGAGTAATGAGTGAAGGAATGGCTCTACAGAGCAGGTGCTGTTCCTCAGACTCTGGGAGGAACAGCTGTGAGGGAAGTACAGGCTTACCTGGAAGAGTAGTTGCCATGTGCTCTCAGGTACAAAGGGAAGGTTATATGTGAGTGGTGCCTTCGGATGTGTGCATTGCCCAACCTGCTTGGCTATATCTGGTGGCCTTGCTCAAAGGAGGCAATGAAGGTGGGCACAATAGTTAGAGCTATAATCATCAGAACCCATGTTTGCATTGTAAAACCTTATCTCCTTTCAGAGTACTCTCCCATTTATAATTTAATTTTTATCTTCAGAATAAATGGCATGATTCATTGTATCTATATGTCTATCTCTGTATATCTAGCTACGTATATATAGAGAGGTATATATTGTATTTATATATATGATAGAGAATATTTAGCACTCACTACATGCCAAATATGACATATCTTGCTCAATCTTCATAGCCAACCCAAAACTACTATTATGATACTCATTTTTAAAGCAAGAAGGATATAGAAATTGAGGGTCACATTGCTGCCAAGTAGTGGAGCCAAAATCTGAACCTGAGTACTCTTAACCACAAAGTTATTTGCCTCAAGTCCTGTCCATTCTACCTTGTTTATTCAGCTGACTGGACATGCGACTAATCTTTGAAAAACCAGGGAAAAGTTGTAATCTCCTAAATGCCTCTAATCCTGTGTAATATCTTGACCCTAGGAGCTAACTTTGGCTCTAGATACCAATTTGGGAGGAAATGTAAAACATTTTTATTTGTATTAGTACATTTTCATACTGCCATAAAGAACTGCCTGAGACTGAGTAATTTATAAAGGAAAGCATTTTAATTGAATCACAGTTCAACATGGCTGGGGGGGCCTCAGGAACTTACAATCATGGCGGAAGGTGAGGGGAAGCAAAGCACCTTCTTCTCATGGTGGCAAGAAGGAGAAGTGCTGAGCAAAGGGGGAAGAGCCCCTTATAAAACCATCAGGTCTCATGAGAACTCACTATCACAAGAACAGCATGGGGAAAACTGCCCTGATGATTCAGTTCCCTCCACCTGGTCTCTCCTTTGACACATGGGGATGACGGGGATTATAATTCAAGATGAGATTTGGGTAGGGACACAAAGCCTAACTATATCATTATTGAATTAGGCTTTGAACATCAATGGCTAAATTATCAGGACAGATACAGGGTGTTGTACCTCACTTTTACACACAAGGAAATACCTCTATTTCAGAGTGAGGTATTTGAGGGTCTGAGGGTGTCTGGTTAACAGCATATTTGGCAGAAAGTTTCTTGATCTTGCATCTTATGACTTTTTTTTTTTTCAATAGACCACCTAATACTATACCTTGGACATGACTGAAACACCTTTGAAAATAAAGGCAAAGCAAGACCTTTTTAGTATTGTGAGGTAGGTAGGTGGGGTGGATCAAGGAAGCATAAATTGTTAGAGGAGGGAGGAATGTGTACCAGGGATGCACTACAAACTGTAGACCTTGCTTATAATCAGACCAAAATATGAAGCTCTCAGTCTTCTTGCTTTCAGAGATTTCCATCTGGATCTAGAGGGCAAATACCGTCCCAAGCTCTCCCAGGCCAAGGTCTCATTTTTTGCTGTAGAATAAAATCCCCAGTCCTGGGACTCTCAGAGCTCAAGTGAAACTGCACCCAGCTGTTGCCTTCATGCCCTGACTTCTGTGGGAGAGAATTCGGCAGGGCTGGTAGTGGATTCCCTCTCCTCTTCTCATGTCCATGGAGGCTATTGTTCCAAGCCCATCACAAGAGTGCTTAAGCCTGGGATCCCTGAGGATTCCATTTGCCTTAAGCCTAAGAAGTATGGACATGATCTTGACCTTGTCTTTGGGATTAAAATTTGAGATATGATGAGAGTAGGCTCATAGATCAAAACACCAGGAGCAAGGAAGTCTGTGTTTCTTTTGCTTTCTGCTTCTTGAAACAGAGTGTTCTTGCCCTTTTTAGCCAGTAAAAGTCTTAAACGGGACGGCTTATGCCTGTGGTGTCTGCATGTTAACCATCAGAAAAGTGTGACCTCAGCCCACTAACCATGGCTCCAATTACCCATTTATGCCCTCCAATGAGGCACAGAGGACTCACCATTCTTGCAATTAGATACTGACAAATAATTTGCACATGTTATCATGTAGGCCATAGGGGAGGCAGCCCTGGACCACAGTGTCTTGGGAAGGAAACTTGTAGAGCCAGAGATTCATTGGGTAGAGAAGACATTGGAAGATCTCCTCATTTGCCCCCTTGCCTCTAGAGAGAATAAAAAAAGAAGCAATTTTCAGTATGCCAGTTTTAAAAGACTTGTAGAGAAGGTGATGGTGCTTCATCCTGGAAATCAGTGACTGTGCTGAACCACCTTCATAATCAGGTCTGAACACAATCTCTTCTGCTAGGGTTGGAGTCCATTCTTGTCCTATCTGCAGGTCTGTTTGCTCCTACCTGGAGTGCCCTGTGCCTTCCTGTCTTACCAGGCCAATAGGTTTCATGAGAATTTCTTCTACAGCCATGGGGAGAAAGTGCCTAATCTTTCACACCAGGTGAACCTTTTCTGTACTTATTGAGTAATCTTGGGAAAGTTACTTAACTTCTCTGAGTCTGAATTTTCTTTTCCGTGAAATGGAAATAACATACTGTCTATCTGACAGTGTTGTGAGGTGAAAATACCTGGTACATAGAAGGCCTTCGATAAATGTTCCTCACAGCCATAAAAAAAGAACAAAATCATGTCTATTGCAGCAACATGGATGCAGCTGGAGGCCATTGTCCTAAGCAAATTAATACAGGAACAGAAAACCAAATACCGCATGTTCTAACTTCTAAGTGGGAGTTAAACATTGTGTACTCATGGACATAAAGATGACAACAATAGACCCTAGGGCGTAATAGTGTCTATTGCATAGAAGGAGGAGGGAAGGAGAGAGGCAAAGGTTGAAAAACTGTCGGTTACTATACCCACTACCTGTGTGACAGGATCAACTGTATTCCAAACCTTAGCATCATGCAATGTACCCAGCTAACAAACCTGCACAGGTACCCCCCTGAATTAAAAATAAAAGTTGAAATTAAAATAAATAAATAATATAAAAAATATTGCTTTTTCTTCCCCTTCATTATAGCACAACAAAGAGCTCACTCTGTAGGAAGCTGTTTCCCTAATGATTTTTTCTCACATAATTTAGCACTTTATTATATCATCACTGACACACATACATATAGGATACTACCCTTTATACTAATTGTTTTCTCTCAACAGCTCTTTTCTACAACTAGAACATCAGCTCCTTATGGACAAGGAGGGCCCTTGTTTCTCACATAGAATAGGCTGGGCCCATAGGAGTAGCCAATGATTCTTGTTGAGATGAGACCCTGATTGTAGTTGGGAAGGTCTTTATAAGGTCATTTTTCTGTCTTTTTTCTCAAAGTAAAGGAAGTGAAATGTGCCTAGTACAATGCCTGGCACATAATAAATGTTGAATAAAGTTTATTTTGCAATCCCACCTCTACAGCCTTTCCTTTCAGGTATGATTTACTAATTCTTTGACTGGTTTGGGCTTCCTCTCTAAATCCTCTCTGAGTCCTCCATATTTTGTAATGTGTGGAACACAGACTTTGATACTTCTTTCTAAGACCGTTTCTTGTGTGAAATGTGAGGAAGAAGGGGAGGTGATGGCAGAACCTCAGTTCCCACCCTTGGCCCTTGTCCTGTCCTTTTCTCTGGTGCATTGAACACCTCCTTTTGGGGTCCTTCTTAGCTATGTGGTGATCGCCAGTTTCAGCCCCTTTAGAGAATCACCTCACATCCACAGCCCAAATGACTTTTTTTTTTTCTTTTTTTTTTTTTAACTTTTGTTAGTTAACTTTCAGGTTAGTCCTGGTGCCTATTCTGGGTGCCTGAGCCAGGTAAGGAATAAACCACATTTCTGAAGGCCTTGATGAAGCAACATAACTGTCCCAGATGCCATGCTGAACAGTCCCGGCTGGAGAGCTGTTTGACCTTGTTGACTTGGGATGATCCCAGTCAGAGACCTCAGCCTTCTCCCAGCCCTGAGGCAAACTTCCTGGACTTCCCCTAACAACCCATCCAGTTTCTTCACTGCTTTAGTTCTCTGTCAGCCAAGCATGAAGGGAAAATTTACCTTGTATGCCCTGCTCTCCCTCCAGGGTCGTTAGTGTGTCTGTATCTGGGCAGTTCTTCCCTTCTGCACATTCAGAGGAAATCGGCATTCTCCTGTCATCTCCAGGCCTGCCCGAGATCATCTCTCCTCTGGCAGCCCAGTGATCTAGGAGCGTACATTCCACTAAACCTTCCCCACTCTCAGACCATCTCCCAGCTGAGACTTTATGGGTTCTTTAACTGGCTACCTCCTGGATGGAGATAACAAGATGTTCCTAGGTGTCCCCTGCTCTTGTAGAGAGGCTGAGATGTAGGGGCAAAGTCACAGTGTGAAACTGGTGAAACTAATCTCTGTTTTGGAGAAGCAGGGTTTGCTATTGGTTTCATATGCTGAATTCCATCACAGGACTTTGGTACAGCCATGGCAAGTACGGGCAGGGAGGAGGTAGGTATAGTATTGTGTTTGTATTGTATTGTATTGTATTGTATTGTATTGTATTGTATTGTATTGTATTGTATTGTATTGTATTGTATTGTATTGTATTGCATTATTTTGCAGCCACATCTACAGTACCTCCGTGTTCCCAACCATTCTATGTGCCTTTCACATCCTCGTTAGTCCTCATGACAGCCCTGTGAAGTAGATAATATTCCCAATTTACAGTTGAGGAAACTGACATGCATAGAGGTTAACTTGTCCAATGTCACACAGCTAGTAAGTGGCAGAGTCAGGATTCAAACCCAGTCAGGCTGGCTCCAGAATCTGCTCTGATGCTGCATAAAAGTGGGGTAAACTCTGGCTAAGGAATCAAGAATCCTGCATCTGCTTTCACCAGGGTTGTTGCCTCCCCAGAAACTGGAAATTCAGCCCCCTGCTCTTTTCCCTCTTGCTGATCCTAAGCTCATTCACCCATGAAAAATATAGCCCATTAAGGAAACATCTTTGTAGAATCTTGGAATGCTTGTGACCGGTGCTCTGTGGGAAAGGCATGTTTCAGGTGATGATGTGGAGCAAACAGACTGTTCTGGCTTCCTGCCCTGCCTCTGCCACCTACTACTGTATATGACATTGACAAGTGGCCTTTTCTCTGGGCCTCAGTTTCCCTGGCTGTTCCAGATGATCACTGAAGTTTTCTTTAGCTCTTATAATCTGTGGGCTCTTAGTCATTGTTTTGTCTGATTTCAGTCCACTCATAGTGACCTCTGTTGTTGACACTTACCTCATTCCAACTGGGTCCATGGCTAACTGTTTAAGTTGAGGAGTCTGGGGGAGAAGTTGGAGAGTGGGAGGGTTTGAGGGAAGAGATACCCCAGTTTCTGAATTTGGTCACCTGTGATCTAACAAGAGCCAACCTTACTTTCATCAGTTCAATTCCAGCTGGGAGACCTGTTTGCTTTCATGGAAGGAGCAATAAGGTAAACGTTGGCACTGGTGAAAACTTCTAATCCTGATTCTACCACTTACTTTACACACTGGGTCACCATAATCATGTTACTTAATTTCTCTGAACCTCGGTTTCCTCAAATGTAAAATGCAGAAAAGGTCTACCTTATAGAATTGGAAATTAGAATGATTGAGATAAAAATAGGCAACATATACATGAAGTCTCTAACCCAGTGCCTGATGCATAGAAGTTGCTCGACTCTCTTTAGAGGAGAAGGGGAGAGAGTATGATTCTGGGAGTGAGGAATGCCCTCCACTTTTGGAGCTGGGAGGTTAGCATTTCTTTCCTTTCAGGTTAGTCCTGGTGCCTATTCTGGGTGCTGGATGGTTGTGACTTGTGAGACCGTGTTTTCCTGTGCTGGCTGATGCTCAGTTCTTTGGTATGGGCATAGTGGAAATCCCAAAAAAAGGCTTGTTACGTGAGTGAACACCCTCTTTTTTTTCTGATGATGGGAAAAGGATGGGAAGAGGGATCTCTCAGGCAGTGCCAATTTTCCTGCTGATGCTCCAGGAAAGCCATGGCCTGGGAAGTCTGAGGCCACGCAGCAGAGGGGTGGGCAGGAAGAGACCTAGGGAGGTGGTGCACCAGCGGCCCGGCCCCGGGGGAGAGGCAATGTGGAGGACTGCCGTGAGGACAAGGACGACAGGCAGACAGACGGGGGAGGGCTGCAGGGAGAAGGGGGCTCTGCCTCCTTGTGGGCCAGGGAGGGGGAGCACAGTGAGCTGAGGCTACAAGAAGGTAGAGGGAATAAGACTTTTAGAGCAAAGACTCTAAGAGCACAAAAGAGAGAGGGGAGGGAGGGATTCAGAGGGGAAAAGGGGTGGAGAGAGAAAGAGTAGGAAGAAGTGGGAGGAGGGAAGGCGACAGATACGATTAAAAAGAGGGTGGAAGAGGAACAACTGACAGGCTCAAGAGCAAAGAGCGTGGGCAGTTGGAGAAGCAGCAGCCAGAGTGTGAAGAAGCCAACGGAAGGAAAGTCCAGGGAGGAGGAAAAGAAGCAGGTAAGAGTAGACTTGAATTTGAACAACTAAAACTACAAGTGGATATGAAGTAGCCAGAAGAGGGGAACTTGGATTCTGGGCTGGATAAAAAGAAAGCTCTTTCTTTCTACCTGTGAGTTTATTCCCTACCCCTCTCACTATTTCCTGTGATAGTGAGGTTTGGATATATTAAAAAGGAAGGTTTATCGAAGCAGCAGATAAATTATTTCTTTGATTTAGAGGGAGCAGGAGAATTGCGAGTGGAGGGCCCTTGGGGTTCCAGCCTACTCTTGCGGAGTTCAGTCCTCTGGGGGCATCTTAGAGGTGGGTCACCAGTCCATTCTAAGAACTTTTCTTAGAGGGAATTGGCCCTTTAAAAGTAAAACCAACACTGTTTTACGATGCTTCTGCTAGGCATGGAATCTTTTTTCAAAATGCTTTTCGAAGCATCTAGGGGAGTGTTTTGCTTTTTTTTTTCCTCCCTAAGGCATGTTGGATGGTTTAAAAATATTCCCTGCTTAGTTTCCTGCAGAGTATCATGTCCCCGCTGTGCAGTGGCCGCATTTGAGAGATCCAGGCTGCCACTCGCAGCCAGAGGAAAGAGGCGCGTGAAACCAGTTAGGAAGCCCAGGAAAGCGCCCACCGAAGGTCTCCTTTCCGCTCGCGGTGTGAAGTAGAAGACCACGGGGCACAAAGATTCTGTTAGTTTCTTCCTGGACCTTTCTTCTGAGCAGGTAGTGAAAGAGCCCAAACTCAGGGGCTGGGAGGCCTTGTAACAGACACAGCCCCATGCTGGGCCTCGGTTTCCTCATCTATAAAATGGGGAATTTGAAGTGGAAGGTTCCCTCTGATTCCATTCAGCAGTAACGGTGTGTAAGGCTGTGATTCCAGAGGCTCAAAGGCAGCTCAGAACCACTGAAAAAGGGAGGCTCAACCCAAGGATTTCTCATCTTGCTCTGTTGCTAAGTTTTTTCCTTATTCTCCCTTGTAGTATTCCATTATAATAGAGGGATTCCTGGTTCTCACTCCCCAGCAAATCACTGGGGCTGCTGTTTCTGGAAAAAGGCTCTGGCACAAAGAGGTCCAGCTGGCTGGGGGGGAGGCAGGGCAATGGAGAGAGCACCAAACAGGGAGTCAGGAGACCTGGAACCAGCAAAATTGGAGAGAAGAGACCAAGGGGAGCGTGTGGAGGTGCAGCGCCTCTGACTGCCTGGTGATGTGTCTCATGGCTGGGGACACCAGCTGGTATTTAGAGGTCTTCTAACCTGACTTTCACATCAGCAAGCCAAACAGCCTCCATCCCCTCCACCCACTGTCCCCAGAGTCACAGCCCAGCCCAGTCCTTGATTCACTACTCTCTAGGGACAGCTCTGAACTTTCTACCTTCCTGCCAGGTTGCCCGGGGCGGCAGAGCTGTTTGGAGCCTGCTCCCCTGGCTGTCCCTCCAAGCCTTTTCCTCACTCAGCACCTGCCGGTGAGGAGTCCCAGTGACCACAGCCTGCAGAGCAGAGAGTACCAGGAGGGGATTCTGTGACTTCCAACTCAGCACTCTCTGAGCATCCCTCACCCACACATGTGACGTCCACAGAGCCACAGCAGCCACAGAATCAGGCAGCCCCGCTTTGTCTCTGCCTTGGAACCCCAGAGGCGTGCTTGCTGGGCTCCTGAAGCTGGTCACTGTTCTTACGTCTTAACTGCCTCACTCCCGTCCCCTCTCCTAGTACTGCCTAAGGTTCGAGAACATTAGAACTTAAAGAGGTCTCTTTCATTACCAGCCTCCTTCAGCAAATAAGGAGAACAAGGACTAGAAAAGGGCATGACTTGTAGGAGACGACAGAGTGAGTCAGGGCTGATTGAGTTGGGAGAGCACCCTGCCCTGCTCACTCATACCAAGGGCTCTTCTAACCTCCATCTCCCTGGCTGTATTTTCCCAGCCTCCATCTCTCCCTGAGTCTCCCTGAGTCTTTCACTTGAGCGTCTCTACGATTCTATTTGTTGGTATTGACTCCCACCTGCCCACCTGCTCTTCATCGTCTGCACTGGCTGTTCGTGTGCCACAGGCAGTGCAGGGTGCTGCCACAGTGCCGCCTGCTCTCTCGGGTACTGGCTGACCCCACCTCTCAGGACAGGGGACCTGTCTATGTGGATCCATCAGGACAGGAACTGGATGACCTACCATCTTCAGGGCCAGGGAGACCCAAGGTCAAAGCTCTGCCCCCTGTCCTAGGGAAGAACTCAAGATTCCAGCAGCTCTCTGTGTGAACGAACTCCCATAAGCGCCAACCTGGGCTCAAGGGTTGAGCTGGACAAAGGGGAGAGATGACCATTTTCCTGGAAAGCTTCAGGGTTCCTGGAAAGGAAGTTAATTTCCTTCCTATTGTTGCAAGCTTCTGGCTCCTGGTGATGCCAGCTTGATGCCACTTTGAGAATAAATTGTTTCTGATATATTAGCAAATAATGGGCAAGTAAAGTTTAGTATTCAACAGCCCACTGAGAGTCAGGAGGTCGCAGAATCAGAGGTATTGAAAAAATCACAGAAGGATCTTAGAGTTTATCTCATTGAGGGGTACGGCTGAAGGAAGAACCTGGGCATTTGGAGTCACATTTGGCTAGGATTTTAGCTATGTGACCTTGGGAAAATTATTTAATGTCTCTTACACTCAGCTTCTTCATCTGCCAAAGATGCTAATAAATATCTTCTTCATA
This sequence comes from Chlorocebus sabaeus, assembly GCF_047675955.1. Classification (NCBI taxonomy): domain Eukaryota; kingdom Metazoa; phylum Chordata; class Mammalia; order Primates; family Cercopithecidae; genus Chlorocebus; species Chlorocebus sabaeus. The sequence goes on from NC_132923.1 coordinate 14,618,334, forward strand.
AGGTTTTATGAGGATTAAATAAAGTATTTTAAATGGCTATCAACTAGAAAGGCTTCCCATGACATATACTTCCGAGGAGGTATTGCTGGGTTTTTATGACCACAGATTTTTTTTCTTCTAGGACTCCTTCTGCTGTCCTCTAAGCTGGAAGTCAGAAACTCTGGACTTGCTTCTTGGCTTTGCCACTAACTTGCCATACTATCACAACTTGGGCAAGTCACAGACTCCCCAGATGTTCTAACTTACAGATGGAAGAGCCTCAACTCTTTTGTTTCACATGTGAGCAAAGTGAGGCTCAGGGAGGGGAAATATCTTGTCTAGGATCACAAAGAAACAGCTGGAACCAGAAAAGAGCCTCTCTTCATGAAATGATAACATTGCATTTTCACAGGGGATTTCCAGAATCTTACTCCAACCTGGCAACTCCATGATTCAGAACCTCAGGAGAGGACAGAGGTGGCTAGGGATCGAGATGTCCCTTACCCTCAGATCACGGAGTAGACAAACCCCCCTTTCTCTTCCAAGTAGAACTGAGCCTGCTTCAAACCTCTCATTGTGAGTGTGCCTTCTGCTTGGTGATCAGATTCAAGAGTGCTGCAGCTTCTCAGAAGAGAGGCATCCCATGAGGCATACATTTTATAATATGGAGCCATGTAGAGTCCAACTTCAGGCCTAAAAGCTTGAGTTAAAAACACATTAGGAGGCAGGCTGGACTTGAAACAGGAATGAGAGTGGCTTAATTTGAGTAGTCCCTACACCTCCCTGCTTCTCCAGCTTGACCCAGGAGGTCTGGATGCCTAGTGAAATAATTAATTTATAGACTAATTACTATACTTTCCATTGTCTGTATTTTTCCCATCTCTTGACAGTTACCCTCTTGTACCTGTGCCACGTGAGGGTCCTTGCTGTGTCACTAACCAGCCTGAGACACTATCAGATTCTGCATCAAGTTGGCTAGTTGGAACATGTTTGAGAGGAGTTTTTACTGCAAATATCAGAAAAGAAAACAAGGAACTAATATTATTGAGTGCCTATATGCCACTGTTGTAGGTGCCTCCACATGTCCACATACTTATCCCCATAAGTAAACATTCCCATTTGTTAGATGAGTTAGAAATTGGGAGGATAAGTGACTTGCCTAGGGTTACACCACTAGAGAGTAATGCAAGCAGGGTCCTAGCCCTATTATTCCTTAGAGACCGGAAGTTCCTCCACCTAACAATTGCTGTTTCTGTTGTTCTTGTTATGATTTCACATCAATGGAACACCAGAGCCCGCTGTTTGGCCAGCCAAGAACCGGGCAGTAGACGCTGCTGCAGCCAAGAACACTTGCTGGCTAAAAAAGGAAATAACTTTCTATATGTGAATTCTGGCCAAATGATGGCAGAGGCCAAAGAGTCTGGGAATCCTGACTACTGTGGGCTGAGGGCTCCAGTGTAATAATTAATTCTAGGAACAGCATATGTAAGAGATGGCCAGCCAGTAAGCCAGAAGCTGAAAGGAAAAACCCTGGGTCTCTTATGAGGCAAGGTAATGTGGGAAAAGTTCTGCTCTCAGAGTTAAGAGACTGGAGTTCTGGGCACAGGCTTACCATCATCTATCAGTCCTAGTCCTTGATTTTCTTTCTCGTCAGAGACATAGGATGTGGGCTTTAGAGTTAGGCTAGCTGGATTCAAACGCTTTTTGCAGCATTTGCCAGTTGTGGCACTTAGTACAAGTACTTAGCCTCTGAGCCTCAGTTTTCTCATCTGTGAAATGGGGCAATACTACTTGCCTTGCAGGATTAATGGGAGGGTTAGAAAGTATAGTTATAAAGGGCTTCACACATCGGAAATACTCAAGTTAGTGTTGTCATCACTATTCTTAACTTCCCTGGACCCTTGTCATCTTGTTTAAAAATAAGGAGTTTGATTGATCTCTACATTCCGGTCAGCTCTACTGCACTATAAATCTATGACAAATGGGGGAAATAATAAAGAAATGTGGGTATTATAATAGAATTTTCATTAGCAATTAATTGCATGGGTACTAAGTAACCCCCTTGGAGTAATTAAGAAGGACCTCCCAATATTTTGTTGTAACTTAATATCTCGATTTACTACTCCCTTTCATTCACTTTTTGTAAACATTTTTTCTTCCAATGGTTTAAGAAAATTATTTATCCTAGCACACATCTTTCTTCACTTTACTCCCTTCTACTTCCTTGGCTTTGAAACAACTGTCTGCCAGCAGGGTGTCACTGAGTGGACCCATCTGTTCTTGTCAGAATAAAATAATTAAATTTAAAAAGGAGTTAATTATCTGCCATTGGTACCACTGGCTGGAGTAGGAGGAAGACTGAAGTGAGTACTTCATCTCGCTCATCTCTTCTCCCCTCTTATCTCTATCTTCCTTTCCCCTCTACAGTGAGCAAGGTTCAGGGATGCTGGCCCTCAGTGGACTTCCATTTCTGAGGAAGGTGCCCACACTGCCCAACTCAGTAGCTACAGTTATATCATATGCCTGATCATTTCTCCTGAGGCTGAAGTAGTTTCCCCAAACATAAATCAGGGAAAGAATGAAAATCCTAAATGTAAGAATTAGCACCAATCACTTACAATCAACTCCCTAGCCGAACAATGATCTCAACGAACATTCCCTCTTCAATCATCTTATATAAAAGTGGCCAGCCTTTGACTGGCTAGGATTTTCCAAAGAAGAAACTTTAGGTGATTTAGATAGAGTTTAGCACAACTGTTAAGGCAGGGACACTGCTGCCAGATGAACTAGGAGCTGGGTTTGACTCCATCTCCACCTCTTACTAGCAGTGTGATCTTGCTCAAGTTACCCTGAGCCCTGTAAAAAAAGATGAGACGCCAGGCATGGTGGCTCATGCCTGTAATCCCAGCACTTTGGGAGGCCGAAGTGGGTAGATCGCCTGAGCCCAAGAGTTTGAGACGAGCCTGGGCAACAGGACAAAATCCCATCTCTTAAAAAAAAAAAAAAAAAAAGTAGCTGGGTGTGGTGGTGCACACCTGTGGTCCTGGCTACTTGGGAGGCTGAGGTAGGAGGATTATCTGAGTCCAGGAGATCAAGGCTCCAGTGAGCTGTGATTGTGTCACTGCACTCCAGCCTGGGTGACAAAGTGAGACCCTGTCTCAAAAAAAAAAAAAAAAAAAAGAATACTCCCCACTTCCTCAGGTTGTTGTGAGAAGCAAATGAACACAGATATAGAAAGACACTTATAGAGTGTCTGGCACATAGAAAGGTGTCAGTGAGTGTTATTTCTATTATTATTATTATTGTTATTATCACCTATATCCAAATTCTTTTTTTGTGTGTAACTGGGTAAACTAGGTGTAGTTGGGAATATCAAAGGATGACAAAGATTACTGAAGTCGCTGAGGATCAAGACCACTCTCTCATGTAATTCTCCCTACATATCCATTTTAAGGAGAAATTATTGGGGTGAGAGGAAATCAGAAAAAAATGTACACAAATGAATGAGGTACAAAAGAGTTCTGACATGAAGATTCTGCTTGGTGCTTTGCTTTATAAAGCTACCTTGATGTCTGGCATGACGGAGGAGCTCGATAAACACTTTCTGAACTAAACTGCCCTGACATGATACTATTTCTCAGGCAGCCTTTAAGTGAGGCCCTTTGGGTCCTTTCACAACAGAATTCTCTTAATTGGGAAGCAAGTGAACTCTACCCTGCGCCACATTCCACTGTATGGCGAGTGGAATTACAGCATGGGCCCAGGGGCTTGTTATTATTACTATGAATAACAACCTTTATTGAGAACCAGAGATTTGTTAGATACTGTCCAGAACATGTGTCGTTGTCCAAAATTAGACTCAGACTTTGTGGAGTGGTCTTGTCATCTAATTTTGACAAACTTGGATAAGTTCCCCAGTACTATGAGGGGAGGAGGCAGTGAGGGAGTAGTCCACGGTGATGGAATTTCTGCTTGAGACACATTCAGTCCTGCTGAGAGAATGGTTCTGTCACAGGTAGAAGAAAGACTCAGTGGCTTCCATCTGTCTGGTGTTCTGGTCACCATTGTCATTGGGCAGGTGTCCCTAGGCCAGCTTCCCAGGGAGGCCCCTCCACTGACGTGCAGCATGGCCCCAACGTGTTGCTTGGCCTCTGTGTGCATTCTCATCCTTTTCTTCAGCAACTGGTAAAGAATTGCCTTGATCAATTTGGCATTAGGTGTTTTAAGAGACTTAAATGCTATCAATTCATCCATTGTTGTTTTTACGAAGTACATACCACACTGTGCAGGGTGTGATGTTGAGCACTAAGGGGTTTGGGGTGGGGGCAATTTCAGGAGGAGAATACAGTGATGAACAGAAAAGCAGTTTGTTTTCAAAGAGCTCAGGGTTGAGTGGGAGAGAGAATACATGGCTTGTAGAGCAACTAATTCTCAGGTGTGTGAGACCTCAAAGGCTTTACGGTTCAGCCCAAGGCCTGGCTGCTGACTTGGGGGACACAGAAATTATTGTAAAATACTATATTAGAAGGGCTATGATGTGTGGCTCCATGGGACAGAACGGGAATCAATAGAAAGAAGAGAATTTTCAAGGCATCCCTACGGTAGCACCTCACTCACTAGCAATATACCTTCTTAAGCAGGAGAGACGAGAGTGCAGTCACAGCAAGTGTGCTGGGAGGTACCTGTCATCGGCAGCCTACCTAGTTGATGCTGCAGCCACTACTAAAAGACTGCTACAAGCATGGACATTACTAATTGTGCAGTTCTTTACATCCCCAACCCCATTTAGAGGCTTCAGATTAGGCCCTCAGGAGCAAATCATGGACCAAGCATGGCCTATCATGTGAGTTGAGAATAACTCCAAACTCCTAGGCATGGCTGTTAAAGCCCTCCACAATCTGTTTCTGCCTGCTCTGCACTCTCTCTCCATGCTCTGCTCATTGTACTCTAAAACCACGCTGGCTTTCATTTCAATGAATTTGTTCATGCAATCTTGCTTTTGTCTGAAATCCCCTCATCTCTTCTGTAACTCCTCCACCCACTCCACACCCCTACAAACATCACATACCCCTAACTCCGCCACAAGAGTTATCTCCACCGGGAAGTCCTCTCGAAGGTCTAAAAATTGATGAGCTCCACTCTTGGAGGGAAGACGGAATGAAACTTTCTGGCATGCACCAGACTTGAACAGAAACTCTGGAATGAAGCCCTGGTTCTTCCCCCATTAATTGTTTCTTCGAACGAATCACTTTTCTATGTTTCCTCCTCTGCAAAACACAGGCAATAACAATCACCCCACAGAGTGGTTATGAGGATTCATTCATTCAACAATAAAAATTGAATGTCTATAACATTCTGAAGGTATTCGGTCTTGAACAGAACAAATATGAACCTGCTCTCTTGGAACCAACAAGAGAATGTAGAAGCACATTTTGAACAGTATGTAAGCTTTTCTTTTTACTTATTGTGAGGCTTTATTTTTACTGCTGACCTTAAGAAGAAAGATTTGAGCCTCCTTAGGACCTCTTTTCAATATTACTGCTAGCCAAACATTTTCTTCAATCATTAAGAAAGCATTTATTGTGTACCAAATGAGAGAACCTGATGCAATAAGAATACAAAGTAGAAGACATAGGGCTTTTGAGAGGCATACTACCCATTTGAGAGAAAAAGCTGTTAAATACTTGACAGAAGGAATCATGCCTGATTTTATTAATTTTTCTTTTTCTTTTTTTTTTTTTTTTTTTGAGACGGAGTCTCACTCTGTTGCCCAGGCAGAGTGCACTGGCATGATCTCAGCTCATTGCAACCTCCACCGCCCAGATTCAAGCGACTCTCCTGCCTCAGCCTCCTGAGTAGCTGGGATTACAGCTGCCCACCACCATACTGGGCTAATTTTTGAATTTTATTGGAGATGGGGTTTCGCCATGTTGGCTAGGCTGGTCTTGAACTCCTGACCTTAGATGATCTGCCCGTCTTGGCCTTCCAAAGTGCTGGGATTACAGGTATGAGCTACCACGCCTTGCCGATTTTATTAATTTAATAGACATCATTGAGTGCCCAGTCTGTGTCAGGCCTTGCACCTCTTTGGGACTGTTCTCATTACTCAGAACAGTGGTGGGCACATAAAGGGGACTCAGCAAAGTATCTGCAGGTTGACTGACAACAAATGTTTAGAAAACAAGTCTAAGGAAATATATAACCAAGTGTGAGAATGCATCCTGCATGCTGGATGGTAATTTAGAGTCTTCTGGAGTTCAGGAGACACCAAAGAGGGCTGAGGTCAATTTTAGAAGACTTCTCCATTTTGCTGTAGATTTGCAGAGTCAGCGGAAAAGGTTCTGGCTATGAGTTTATGATTAATCCGGGTTGCTCTGAAATGATTTTTGAAAAACACTGGCCATGTAGGGAGACCACAATGTCACCACAAGAAGGAGCACTGGGCTGGGCGCGGTGGCTCACGTTTGTAATCCCAGCACTTTGGGGGGCCAAGGCGGGAGGACCAACTGAGGTCAGGAATTTGAGACCAGCCTGGCCAATATGGTGAAACCCCTTCTCTACTAAAAATACAAAAATTAACCGGGCGTGGTGGCACACGCCTCTAATCCCAGCTACTCCAGAGGCTAAGGCAGGGAAAATTGCTTGAAACTGGCAGGCAGAGGTTGCAGCGAGCTGAGATGGTGCCACTGCACTCCAGCCTGGGTGACAAAGCAAGACTTCATCTCAAAAAAAAAAAAAAGGAACACTGGATTAAGAATGTAGGTGCCTGAGTTTTATTTCTGGCCATTTGGCCATATAGTACACAAAATAAAAGCAGAAAATGATTTCTGCTCACTATACACAAAATCCTTCCTCTGGCCCTCTTCCTCTTATCTAGCATCATGTTACTATTGCCAAACAAGTTCCCTAGTGGCCCCTCCAAAATTTGCTTTATCCCAGGATAGGACATGTTGAAAGAGGATGTTGGAGGTTTGGGAGTGAAGAACCTTTAGAGTTGGGATGGTTCTCTTCCGGGTTCTAGGGACCATCTCTTTTTGCCTTGCTGATTTCAGAACTTGTATCAGTTTCAGAGGGCTTTAGAACACAATTCCCTAGGACCCTCCCCAAAACCCATAAACCAGATTCAGGCTCCTGCCCCACATTCCCATAACACCTTATACTTCCTTAATGTTAACACACATCATGTTTTATTGAAATCATGTATTTACATGCTCTTAATTAAGTCTGCTCTTAATTAAGGGGTATAAAGGCAGTTACACTCAGTGAAGGCAGGGAATCCTTGTTTGTTTCCCCTCCTTCCTGCTGTATCCTCATTGTCTAGAATGATGGCTGGCACCCTGTAGTCACTCAATAAACTTATTAAATGAATGAAAAAAAGGACATTCTAGGCAGAGGGAACATAAGAAGCCAAGATACGTGGGTGAGAAATGGTGAGATGTGTATGTGTACATGGGAAACTGTGTAGCTTAAGTATTGAGTGTGTGAGTGGAAAAGCGGAAAAACGACAGCATGAGACTGTACAGGGTTTCAAATGGCAAGTTAAGCAGCTTAGACTTTCTAAGTGGTAGGAAGCCAGTGAGGAGAACTGCTAAAGCAGTGAGGTAAATTGCCATTGTGTTTGATAGCATTTATTCATGGCATGGGCAGCTTCCTATGCCCCTCCTAACACACTTCCTGCCAAGAAGCAGATAATAATCTACAAAGTAGTTTATATGCTATACGCCCAGTAAACTCACTGAGTATCTAATCTACAAATTTCCGTGCCTGAGATAGGGGTATCCAAAGGGAGCCAACGTAGCTGGAAAAGTAACTACAGTCAGAGACCTTTCACATTCTAAACTGAGCATCTGGCACACGGCAGCAATTTTAAGTTTCTCTGACCTTGCCTGAGCGTCAGCAGGAAGTCATACACGAAAAACCCTTCACCCTATTTCCTCTGCCTGGGCCCAGGAGGTCTGCCTCACCCCCATACCTCCTCAGATAGTGTCTCTTGTTCCCTCCCAGTAAGACATCCTTCCTAATACTGCCTTTCTGGTTTTCCAAGGTGTTCCTTTCTTGTACCTGTGCTTTACCTCTTCCAGGTGGAATTCCTTGGACAGCAGTGAAGGAGTCAGCAGTCAAGCCTCTTGGCAGACTAGACCAAAGGGTCACATTCTTTGACCCTTTCTGGAGTTATTTTTATACTTCCTTGGGGACTTGCAAGGAATGAGTGACAGAGTGAGATCAAGGGAGAAGTCTTCAGGGACTGAGTGTGGAAAACTTGCCCCAAATCCTGGAAGAATATGACCTTTGTTTCTTTTTGTTTCCTTTCTATTTCCATTTTCTTCTCATTTCCTCCCCTTCTACTCTTGCTTCCATTTCTTTTCTCCTTTGTAATGCACCTTTCTCTACTTTCTAATTTCTCTTTCTCCCTCCTTCTTCTACCTCTCATCCTTCCCCACCACTCTCATTGCTAGTAATGGCTACCTTTGATTCAGTTCTTATTTGCTGAACACTGTGTTAAGTGCTTTGTATGCATCATTTCATAGCACTCTATGAGTTAATAGTATGTCCATTTTGCAGGTGAGGAAAGTGAAACACAGATTGAATCATTTATCTAAGCCCAGCAGATGGTAATAGAAATTTGTCAAACCTCAGTAAGTTAACTCCCGCATCTGTCTTTTCTTAACCCTTACATAATCTTTTTCTCCATTTCCAACTCCCCCTTGTCCTTGCCTTTTCTTCTCTTCTTTTTATTCCTCCCCTTCTCTCCCTCCTTCTTTTTCTCAGACACTCACCATAGTTCAGTCACCGCACGTGTGTGGCTGCCCCTGAAGGTGCTGAACACTGTATATGTGCCCAGAAGAGAGGACAGACAATTCAAACTCTTATCTAATCAGCCATTTTTCTTTTGAGCACACGCTCCACAATTTTCCACATTTGGAGGCTGAAAGAGGGGGCGCTTCGCCACCTAAGGAAATGGGGCAGATGTCTGATCACAAATGACAGGAAAGGCCTCAATACATGGATGGGTCTTTGATATAGAGAGGAGCAGAGCTAAGACCCTTTCTGCTCACTCAGGAACTCCCTCATTCCCAGGGACTCTGTATACTCTCAAGGTGGGGAACCTGGGGTCTGAGAGAAGACAGGGCCAGGAGGTTGGTCCCTGTCAAGGCAACAATCAACTCAAGAGCTGAGGAAGCCCAGACTATAAAACGCACCACCCTGACCCCATCTTTCCCCATAAGCCTGAAGAATGTTCAGACAGAAACCAGGAGCACATTGGCAGCAAAGATATGAAGGTCAATTTTGAATTTGACAAACCTCTAAAGTCCCACCCAAATCTGAGGTTTTATGATTCTAAGAAAGGAATATAGTATGCTCCATTCCCTGCGAGATCTCTGTCATCCTGTTGGTTAGGAGTGATTAGAGACTTACACTGTAAGAACATATATTATTCACTAAGTAAGACTTCTGGAGGTAGGGAGCCTCAAGAGTTGCTTCAGAGGCCTCAGGGCACTGGTTGACATTTCTGAGATTCTCTGGACAGCTTTAGACATCTTGGTTCATACAACTCTGTCCACAGGCAGGAAGCGGTGGGGGCAAGCGGAGCTCACTCCTATTCACTGGGGGATGGGAGCACCGTGAGTAGGCTCCCTCCTGTTCCCCAGGGGATGGGAGCCTGTGAGTGAGGTTCCCTCTTGTCACAGCGGGATAGGAGCACTGTGAGTGAGGCTCTCTCCATTTACTGCGAGGTAGAAAAACCTTTTCTGGAGCATTCCCTCTACTTTAGATTCTCCCCATACCTCACCTACCAGAACTAACTGCAGAGGAGATTGAGAAAGCAATACCTGGCTTTTTCACCCTGCCAATGGGAGGCAGGCAAGAAGCAGGGAATTGGTTTTCTATTGGGTAGGAAACAACAGTGCCTGTCAGCCCCTCCTTCCTTCACTCAACTAACATGTATTAAACACCTACTGTGGGCCAGGCTCTGGTGATACAGAAGACTCGACTCCCCATTTTCAAACAGTCCCTACTGGGAGAACACAGACAGGCAGAGGATTACAACATAAGGCGGCAAGCACTGGGAGACAAGTAAGTGTCCTGGGGACCATCACAGGAGCTGAAGAGGCTCAGCTTCAGGGAGGAGGGGGGGTTGGAGGAGGCAATGACTGGGTTAAGTTTTGAAAGGTAAATGGGATTCAGCTAGGAGTGAGGGGACATGTAGAGGTACAGAAGGAGGGCATTTGGAAAGACTTAGCATGGCTGGACAAAAGGAACGCATGTGGACAGGCAGGAAGAGGCTGGAAAAGCAGACAAGTGCCAGATGAGGGAGGATTTTGTAAGGGACATAAAGTTTTCAGACATTTATTCTGGACATAAGGGTGGATAGATGTGTGTGTGAGAACCTTACCTAAGTGAGACACAGAAACTTAGCAGCAGGGTGAGCTGAGCTGTGTGGTTGGAATGGCTGTGTTGCACTGAGGCATGGGAGATCAACATTGCCTTACCAGCCAGAGGAAGTGAGCACTTATCTGTGATACGGTTAGCTAGTGTGACCAAAGCACACTTTTTGTTTGCCACCTCCCAACACAGCTGGTCTATGCTGGACGGTTCTGATTTTTGCAGAGTGCTTCCTGAGGGGCCAAATTTGCCGACTGCATCCTCACTCTTTCCTCCTCCACCTAGTTCTGCCCTCTGGAGCCATAAAAATATTCCTTTTCCATCCAACAGCCATTTAAACATTTGGAACAGTTGTGGAATGATTTTCAGAATATCACATACCTCATATCACTTAATCCTCAGAATTCTCTGGTGTAGCTATTCCCACCCCCGTCTGATAAATGAAGAAAGAGACTCCGTGAGGTAAATGCCCAGAGTCACATTTGCAGATCCCAATCCTGTGTTCTTTTTAATAATCGTGTTTCTCCAGGTGCGGTCCCTCGCTGCCTACATCAGAACCACTTGGGCCACTTGTTGTAAATCCAGATTCCTGGGGGCCATCCCAGACCTCCTGAAGTAGAATTACTGGGGCAAGAGCAGAATCCATATTGTAACACACTTCGATTTCTAGATCCGTTCAAGTGTGGGAGCCATGCTCTAATTTTGCTAATATGGCTACTTTGAATCTTCTCTTTCTTTTTATTTTTGCTGGGAACTGAGAGAGAGCTTTTCTTTGGTTGCTTTGACTTCTAAGTTGCATTGTCTTAACGAACCCAGTGGATGGATCAGTGGAATCCCAGAACATGATAGACCTTCCAGACCTTCACAGAACATCCTCCTCCTTTTCTCTCTTTCTCTCTCCCCCATTTGCAGAAGTTTTGCCATCTGTGACCTGGCTGTGCCAAGATGGGCGATTGGAGCTTCCTGGGAGAATTCCTGGAGGAAGTACACAAGCACTCGACCGTAGTAGGCAAGGTCTGGCTCACTGTCCTTTTCATATTCCGTATGCTCGTGCTGGGCACAGCTGCTGAGTCTTCCTGGGGGGATGAGCAGGCTGATTTCCGGTGTGATACGATTCAGCCTGGCTGCCAGAACGTCTGCTACGATCAAGCTTTCCCCATCTCCCACATTCGCTACTGGGTGCTGCAGATCATCTTCGTCTCCACGCCCTCTCTGGTGTACATGGGCCACGCCATGCACACTGTGCGCATGCAGGAGAAGCGCAAGCTACGGGAGGCCGAGAGGGCCAAAGAGGTCCAGCGCTCTGGCTCTTACGAGTACCCGGTGGCTGAGAAAGCAGAACTGTCCTGCTGGGAGGAAGGGAATGGAAGGATTGTCCTCCAGGGCTCTCTGCTCAACACCTATGTGTGCAGCATCCTGATCCGCACCACCATGGAGGTGGGCTTCATTGTGGGCCAGTACCTCATCTACGGAATCTTCCTGACCACCCTGCACGTCTGCCGCAGGAGTCCCTGTCCCCACCCGGTCAATTGTTACGTATCCCGGCCCACAGAGAAGAACGTCTTCATTGTCTTTATGCTGGCTGTGGCAGCACTGTCCCTCCTCCTTAGCCTAGCTGAGCTCTACCACCTGGGCTGGAAGAAGATCAGACAGCGATTTGTCAAGCCGCGGCAGCACGTGGCTAAGTGCCAGCTTTCTGGCCCCTCTGTGAGCATGGTCCAGAGTTGCACACCACCCCCCGACTTTAATCAGTGCCTGGAGAATGGCCCTGGGGGAAAATTCTTCAATCCCTTCAGCAATAATATGGCCTCCCAACAAAACACAGACAACCTGGCCACTGAGCAAGTGCGAGGTCAGGAGCAGACTCCTGGGGAAGGTTTCATCCAGGTTCGTTATGGCCAGAAGCCTGAGGTGCCCAATGGAGTCTCACCAGGTCACCGCCTTCCCCATGGCTATCATAGTGACAAGCGACGTCTTAGTAAGGCCAGCAGCAAGGCCAGGTCAGATGACCTATCAGTGTGACCCTCCTTTATGGGAGGACCAGGACCAGGTGGGAACAAAGGAGGCTCAGAGAGGAAAGATGTGTCTCTTCTGAACTGATGCTTTCTCACTGTCATCACTGCTTGGCTCCTTTGGACCCTGGGTCTCAATGACATTGCTCATTAATTCTAGAAACTGCAATCAGGGCTCTGGGATAGTAAGAGACATGACTATCTACCCAGACTGCAGTTCCCTCCCCACCCTCTACCCAGTATATGAAGCCTTTCAGGTTACTCATGAAACAGGGTAGAGGGAGGGAAAGGAAGCATGGCAAAAGCTGGCCTGGAAGGGATAGCCAGGGGGATAGAATGACTCTCTCTCTACATACCAGCAACATACCAGATGCATTCTTTAAGTTCCTACCTCCTTGACCTGATCACCCTCCCTCCTCCAAGGAAGAGCTCAAAGTTCCCAGTCAACAGAGAGCATGAATCAAGGAACTTGCATTATATGTGCTCCTTGAGTCTATTGTCTCCATGGACCATTCCTCAGAGTAGTGGTGAGATGGCTTTGGGTTGCCTTTGGCTTCTCCTCCCTCTACTCAGTCTTAAAAAGGGTTTCTTGGAACTTTACCAGCAGCCTCAACTTTACAAGTGCCTTGGTATATACCTTTGGCAAATGCCGCACCTTGGTGATGTTGCAACCTTTCCTTCTGCCAGGGTGTACACCTAGCCTGTGAAGATGTCAGTTCTGCTAGGGAGTCACTGTACACACAAACTCCACTGGAATTCCTGCCAACATCTGTCATCCTGCAGCTCCTTTACAGTTCAATCCAATGATAGAAACCATCCCTTCTCTTTCTCCCTTGGCTGTTCACCCAGCCATTCCCTGAAGGCCTTATCGACAGGAATACCCAAGAAGCCGTTGTCCTCTCTCGAACCCTGACCAGATCCCCAGCCACTGAGGCCAGTGGAATTTCCCCAGGCCTTGTTAAAACAAAGAAAGCATTGTACTTCTCAGATTCCCCTTGTGGAAAAAAAATTCTGCTGTGAAGATGAAAATAAAATAGGAGAGAAAACACTGGAAAACTATATTCCCCTCCTATTTACTTCCTTTGCTGACTGCCAACTTAGTGCCAAAAGAAGGTGTGATGACAGCTATGGAGGCCCCCAGATCTCCTTCTCCTGGAGGCTTTAGCAGGGGCATGGAAATAGTAGGGGAATCTCCAGCTCTCTTGGCAGGGCCTTTATTTAAAGAGCACAGAAATTCCTATGTCTCCCTAGTGCCCCTAATGAGACTGCCAAGTGGGGGCTGTAGAAAAGCCTTGCCTTCTCCAGGGACTGGCCTTGTTTCTATATTCACTGGATCCATAATGGGTTACTGTTGTTTTGGATGAAGGTAAAGGATGCTCAGAATTGTTGGATACTGAGACTTATAGAGAGATTATTGCATTATTAAAATGCACGTGTGTGTGTGTGTGTATGTGCTGATAGGATGGGTAAAGGCTAGGGGAGTCCTGAAATAAGGAAAGGAAACCACAGAGAAACTTGTGTCTTCCTGCTCTCCTCTCCGGCTGCCTCGCAGAGGGGCTAAGCCTCACTGTCTTGGTGTTATTAACCTAAACAGATAGGCACGAGAGGTTGGGACAGAGGAGGCTAAAGGCTCAGGAGGTTCAACCTCTGACTCACCTGCCCGTCTCTGGGCCCTCTGCTGATACTTGGATGCTATTGTTGGGTGGAAAGAAAAATAAGAGTGGGGAAGTGGAGGAAAGTGACTAGGATGCCATTTAGGAAGGAATGTCTGATCATCCCAGGTCCCTGGAGGGGACACTTTTATTGCCTAGCATTAATATTTTCTCTCCTTCTATCTCTGAAATGTTTTATGAAATGAGCGTTCTTGAATTGGAAGTTCTGTGGGATCAATCTTTGATGGTGAGGGTTTTAGAAAGGAAAAATTAAGTAAAATGTGTAATTTGTCTAAATAAAATCTATCTCTACATCTGTCTCTCTTTTGTTGTCCACTTCATGCTGTGACTACAAGAGGATGGCAGACTTGGTGGGGAAGGGAGCGCTTGGACTGTACCCATCAGTAAGCCAGTAATACAAAGAGCTTTGAAGTCAGGCATGCAAGGGTTAAAATTCCAGTTGATAACTTACATCTGGACTCCAGCAAGACAATCTCTGAGCCTTGGTTTCTTCATCTGTAAACTGGGCCCCGTTAATATCTATCTCATGGGCTGTTAACTGAGCTGTTAATTACCTCATAGGGCTGTTATCTGAGTTGACTGTAAAGAGTTCAGCAGAGTGCTTGGGAAATAACAGTCATTACATGGTAATTGTTGTTATTATCTGATTATTTTTGTTATTGTTTTGAATACACAGTATTTGGAAATGGGATGTTGAGGGATGATTCCAAAACTTCTCTTTATCAAGCCCACAATCTGCCTAATGTGATCAGATTAACTCACATTATTCTATTCTAACAATTAGAATAGAATTAAACAGGAATTAATGTATCATCAGTTCTAGGAACCATAGGCTCCAGGAGGTGATACATAAAAAACAAACAAAACAAAAAACTAACAAACTACACAGAAAAGAGGGGAGACCTGACCTGGACCTAAAAAATGAGAAGGCTTTAGAGAAGTATAGACCCCAAGGATGAGTCTGTGAAGAAAGTCTTTGTATCACCATTTTACAGATACGTAAACGGATGCCCAGGAGAGTTCCCTGAGAGTGGGGCTGCTTCTCACTGGCTCCCTGATTGATATTTCATCTATTTGGAAGAAGAGAAATAACTGTTGCTGCAAACAAAGGGTCAAGGGACCGACCACCTAGCCTTTCACCAACAAATGGGTGTCATTTCCGAGAGAAGATTAGGAAAGACAAACAGAAGTGTAATCTTAACTACCAATCAGTCTTGTTTACCAGGGCAGGAAAACTTTTTAAAAAAGGTCTTGCAAAGAGATCCTAGAACGCATATTATGACACCAATATGGAGACTTAGGAGTACACCTGGCCTCTGTCTGAGGATAAGGTGCTCCACCCAGAGATACCGCAGTAGTCTAACTAAAGAAAGCACCTGGAACTCATTTTTTTTCTCCTAGAAAAATAAAAATCAGTCCATCTCACATTTTTATAAACATAGTCATTAACATTTAATAGTTCATTTTATGCCGGACTGCAAAAACTAAGGAACTTATAGTAAGATTTCAACCTCATGTATGTCTACTCTCATTTTCTTTCTTTCTCCCTCCCTTCTAAAGCTTCATCACTAAAGAGCATAATCTGGTTGATAATAAAGTGAACACACTCCGAGTTGCAGGCCCCTTTAGGCCCATTTCCTTAAATTGCTTCCTCCAGTGCCAGATAAGAACAGAATGTCTACCAGAATGTTTCATTCCAATGGCTCAAGTGTTTAAGTGGTTAAATGCTAATAATACTCCTATGTAAAATCATAGTATGAATGGGTTTCAGATTTCTTCCTAATAGCAAATTGCGATACCAGAGAGAAAAACAGAAGAACAAGGACAGTAGGCATCTTGCAGGCATCTTGAAGGATTGATGTCATAATGTGGAAATCAGGAAAACAGCGAGGCTGGAGGGAGCTGCCCACGTCCCAGTCCTCAGGAAGTTCTGGAAGCCCCTGCAGTTGGTCCTTGATAATAAACAGATTTTTTAAAATCCTAGATTTTTAAGTAGAATATGATTAGGGATTTTTCCTTTCATTGGTCACTTGATGGTCATCAGAGATAGGTAGGGTCTATAGTTTTTTATTGTTGTTTCAAGTGGAAAATATTGTCACTCAACAAAGAATTACTGACCAGCTATTTTCAGCTAGGCATTCTGTTAGGCTTTAGGAGTATAATTTTAGAAACCAGACATGGTTCCTGCTTTTTGGATCTTACAGTCTGGTGGGGAAGGCACTCTAACACAAATAAATAAATAAAATAATTTTGTGTGTGTGCGTGTGTGTGTGTGTGACAGGGCTCACTGTGTGGTCCAGGCTGGAGGGCAGTGGTGCGATCTTGGCTCACTGCAAACTCCGCCTCCTGGGTTCAAGCGATTCTTGTGCCTCAGCCTCCCAAGTAGCTGGGATTACAGGCATGTACCACCATTTTAAGTGGAGATGGAGTTTTGCCATGTTGGCAAGGCCGGTCTCAAACTCTTGGCCTCAAGTGATATGCTCGCCTCAGCCTCCCAAAGTGCTAGGATTACAGGTGTGATTCACCACACCCAGGGCTAAATAAAATAATTTAAATTGTGACAAGTGTCATGAAGGAAACAAGGGGTTAACAAAGGTGGGCTGAGAGATTCTAGTATTCAGATAGGGCAGCAGAAAGTCCTTTCTGAGGAGGTAACATTGAAGCTGAGATGTGACAGTTTAGAAGCCAGGCACTGATGCGCAGGGGAAGAACCCAGGTGGGTAAATCTAAATTCCTTCCAGAAAATTCCAGAATACAGTTTTCCCTTATCTCACTTTGGTCCAACATTTTTGAAAGACAGAATTCAAGCAGTAACTAAAACAGCACAGTTTGGCACCAACTGTAGCAAAACACACATACCTCTTTCTACAAAAAATTCAAAAGACTGAAATCTTTTCACTCAAGGAAGCAAAAGGAGCATATGTAAAAGATCTGAATTAAAACAAGAAAATATATGTTAAGTTCTAAAAGCCCTATTTTTTTTTCGTGATGAGGAAGACTGTCAGAATCCACTAGTATCAATTCTGATAACACACTTTGGCCTATTCCATGGGGTACGACTGGAGAGGGGAGGCAGGGGTGCTCGGGTTCAGAAGGCAGTCTAGTCCAGGCTTGTTGGAAGAAGACTGAATCCAAAGGCGCTGGGAGAGAGTCAGCAGGGCATGGCCCAGAGTAGCCTTAGCATCAGGAAAGTCAAAGCAGCAAAACATCAAGTACACAGAGAGGTGGGGAATGCAGAGGGTGGAGGAGCACATAGCAGGGAAGCCAGGCCACGGAAGTTGTGTAAGACACCAGACAGGCAGGCAGGCACTGTTGGGGACATGTCTCAGCTGGCAGTAAGGCTCCAGACCCTGATCTGGATTTGGAGCTGGACTTCCAGACTCAGGGAAGGGAGTCTGACATGGGCAGAGTGGAGCTTCATCCTAGTAGCTGGGTTACTAAGCAAAGCACTAGGACAGCGTCTTGGATAGAGTACAAGCAGGCTCTTGTACTCTTGTGGGGCCCATTATCAGAATTACAGAGGTGTGGATGAATGAACTGAGTCAAGCTATTGGTGGCAATAAATATGATGTTTATAGATACAGTACCTTCAAAGCCTTAAACCAAAGGAATGACAACTGTGAGACTTCTAAGCACCTCATCAAGCCAGCGGGTGGGGAGATGATTTGGGGGATGGAGGCTAATGCTTTTCTTTATCTATCACCACCTTCAGCTAAGGGTAGCACAGCCCCGGGGAGGCCATGGCTTGGAAACAAGACTCAAGCCCCGTCAGTCCCTTCAACTTGACTGAATTTTCCATTACCCGAATTCAAGGCCCTTATGGGACTGCGTGCATGTACTTGCAAACAAAGGGTTTCTCAGAGAAAGTGAGAACCATGCAGGATCCTTTCAGGAGTGTTCATTGCCCTGGGCTCTGCAGCCTGGCCAAGGCTAAATCCCCTCCAGCAGCAGCTGCTCTTCAGTCAACAGGGGGATTCAGGGAAGGGTAGAAAGTTATTTTATACCTTCCTGGGACTTGTCTTTCAATGTGATAAAATATAACCTGGAGGGGTTTACATTTACAAAGGTTTGAGGCAAAATTGCACATTTGAAACCATTATAAAAACTTGTGTAGGGTGTAGTTGACTGGGTAATTGGTAATCTTAACTACCAATCAGTCTTGTTTACCAGGGCAGGAAAACTTTTTAAAAAAGGTCTTGCAAAGAGATCCTAGAACGCATATTATGACACCAATATGGAGACTTAGGAGTACACCTGGCCTCTGTCTGAGGATAAGGTGCTCCACCCAGAGATACCGGGTAGTTAAGATTACTGGTAGTTAAGATTACCAATTTAAAAACCCTTGCGTATTTTAATAATAATAATGAAATACACCTTCAATTATTAAGTGCTTGCTGTTTTCTGGGCATTATGCTAAGAGATTTTATGAATTGCTATTTCATCCTTACAGTAATCCTATGAGGTTATTTGACCCCATTTTACAGATAAGGAAACTGAGACTTAGATTCAGTAACTTGCACAGCGACTAGGCAGTAGAACTGGGATTCAAACCTGCCTTATACTTCTCTTAAGTGCTCATCATATATTCTTAAGTAAAAAGGCAAGACACAAAATTGTATGTGTAGCATGATTATGATGTGTAAAATTAGGCATTCATGCTTGGTGTGGTATCCCATTGCACGTCTATAGTCCCAGTTATTTGGGAAGCTGAGGTGGGAGGATCACTTGAGCCCAGGAGTCCCAGGGCAGCCTGGACAACACAGCAAGACCCCTATGTCAAAAAAAAAGGCATTTATAAGAGCAAAGACTTGAGGGAAACAAACAAAAATGAAAGCAATTTGGTGGATTGGTGGGGGTGCTTTAATTCTCTTAATTTTGTAAACTATTTTAATGTAAAGATGCTATTTTTGAAATTAACACACTTAAAATACACTTATATTCAACTTTTGGGCTAAATTTGGTGTTCCCCTGGGGTGGCTGCCAGGAGCTGCCTTTCAGTTTCTGCAATCCTCATGCCTGGGAAAATTGTTTTGTTTGGGCTCAGACTGTCACCCTTAAATGGGATATGGTTAGCAGGAGGTGCCCATGCCAGGGTCCTGGCAGCCAACTGTGTGACAGCAGATGGCCCACCAGCTGCGGCCTCTGGGAATGGCGGAGCACTAGAGTGAATTGGGAGGCATGGTTTCCCCCATGAACTCTTCTTACACATCCCAGTGTGGTGAGCGCCCACTGCACACCACGTCAGGGCCACGGGCAGGCACCGTTTGGGAGGATATCAGTAAGAGAGAAGCCTGCCCTCAACCACTCAGGACCTTGTAGAGGAGGGGAACAATGCCATATTACCAGGGAGCAGTGCTCAGTGTGGTAAGAGGAAAAAATGGCACTGAAGGTCTTCAGAGGAAGGGGAGAACCTGGGGAGGAGGAAGAGCTCAGGAAGGGCTTCATAGAGTTGGTGGCACTTGAAATTGCCTTTGAAAGAGGAATAAGATTTCCTATGTCAGAGGAGAAGACTTTCCAGTGGAAGAAAATGGCACAAATTAAAACAAACAAACAAACAAACACCAGCAACAGAATCAATGTAGAACTGGTATGTTCTAGGAGCTGGGAGAAGCCCTGAGGGAGTGAGGCCAAGAGGTGGGATGCGCAATGGGGGACGCTGGACACTTTCACTCTGTAGTGGTAGCGACTTGTTGAGTTTCCTTGTGTGTTGGGAGTGGGATGATCGGGGCTACACTTGAGTTACACTTCAGAGTCGCAGCACGTGAGACAGGGCAGACTGCGGAGGCTGGGAGAGGGGTCAGCATGAGCTAGGGACATAGGCAGTAGGACTTGGTGACTGGTCAGGTATGGGGTGGGAGATGGTGGTAGGAAGAAGTCAGGAATGACTAAGAGGCTTCAGGTCTCTGTGACCATTTATTCAACAAAATGTATTCCATTCACTTATTTAGTAAACATAAGATGCAGGCCTGCTGTATGCCTCATGCAGCGCCAGGACCTGGCGATTCAGAGAGGAAAGCTTATGGTCAGGCAATTATTATGCAGTAGAGGGATCATGGGTGTGGTAGACTCTTCTCTGCTTTACTACAGATCCTCTCCACCTCACCTGCCTCTTCTTCCAGCTGTCTGGAAACCATGTGGATCGATTTCACATGGGCGCAGCTGACTGCATCTGACTTCCCCCATGATTTCCCTAAGGAAACTGGTAGAACCCTGCTCAGTACTTTCCCCAACACATGGGCAACCTTGAAGTGTGAGCCTAATGCAACACATGGCAAACCTCTGATCAGTGGGAGGCAGAAGCCTTGTCTCCATCCCTGTCCCACTCCCCTGGTGGTTCTGAGATCTGGGTGATAGGGCTTCTCAAGGGTGCAGTCCTGTGGATTGAGCAGCCAGTGACACTTAGCAGTGTCCTGCTTGAAGACACATCTGCTTATTGACTCTGCCTCCTTACCTGCCTTTCTCACCTCATTCCCTATTGTTGCCCCTAAAACTATACACCCTATTGATGTGTTAGTACATCAGCCTTTGCCTCAGGCTCTGCTTCCTGGAGAATCCAGACTGAGCCAATGATTCCTGTTTGAAATGTAGCTTTCCTCACTCTACAATCATATGACATTCCGACTAAGCCTGGAGCATCAAGGTTAGCAGCTATCCTTCACTGCTAGAACAAGTATATGTGTGTAGGGAAAACATTCTGACATTTGATAGCATTCTTTCCAGCATTTACAGGGATTTTAAAAAATTCCTGTGGTTTCCTGTGTGTGAGTCTTATCTACCTGGATAGATCTTTACCTCCGAGACCTTGTGCCTTGCAACATTTAGGACAACGTTAGCAGGCAAGAGATGCTGAAAAATATCTGCCATGTTGAACTGAAGTTGTTCTTTCTTATTTTTCTGGATTCTACTTTGTCTTTTGCCGATTCACTTTATCTGCAAACTAGTTTCCAAAAGGGCATGCTCTTCCTCTCCTTGTGCTGCCTGTGTGTGGTGAAATGTAGCACCAATGGAAACTTTCACTGAGCATGAAAATATGACCACTTTCCAACAGACACAATGCTTTATCCAAAGAGCTTTCCTCCCCAGACAGTGGCTCTGAAGGCCCTGCTTGGGAAATATCCAAGTTTGTTGCTACTATCATGTCCCTATATCCCCCTATGTTTCCAAGACATCCTATCTCCCATCCCCCCACCACCGCTGACAAACTGTGACGACCCCCCAGTTTTATTTGAATTTTTGATGGGAAAGGAAATTAAAGTGTGGAAAGAAACAGTTAATCAAGGACTTCCCTGTCACTAACTTGTCTGTCTTCTTCCCTACCCCCTAAAATAGTCTCAAGATTTTAGGAAAATAAAAAATTACTACACACACACTCACACATGTTGAGGTCCCTATTTTAACATGTATAGCAGCCTTTAACCCAGTGGGTTCTCTGGGAGTGGGAGGGGGCAGCTAAAATGATGGCGGCCTTTCGCTCTGCCTCCCATGTCGGGCTCAGGCAGGAGAGCTGAGAGTGTGGAGGTGTTGAGTTCAGGACAGCCAGGGCACTTCAGCTGGTTAGAGAGAGTGAAAGGCGCCCTCTGACAGCTGGGTCTGGGAGCTGTCACGGCATGGATAGAGCTGCTCTGTGTAGCAGCTAAGCTTTCAAAGGGAAACACCTCTGGTTTTCAAACATGCACTTTCTGCTTCCTTTCCCTGGCACCTACTTAGACCCTGCCATTCCAAGCCCCCATGCTCATTCCTTCCAACACTTTCCATCCACCCCACTGACTTTCCCTTCCCATACAACAGAGCGCTGGGCCATGGGGGTTGTGTGCATATGACTTGCCCTCCCGACTATACTCTGGGACATCAGAGAGTACATCTGACACTACTTTTCTGTTGCCCTCTGTCCCTAGCACATGAGTCATAGGATTTTATAATGGTGAGGAGCCCCCGCTAGCAATCACATTTAACTCTTATTTTCCAGGAAACTGAGCCTGGAAGGAGCAAGAGTCCTAGAATCTCAGGGCTGAGCAGTCATCTAGCCTAATCTAATTGCTATGATCTCTCCACTGCCTGCCAATGGTCTTCCAGCTTCTTCTGAGCATTTCCATTGGCAAAGCAGCAGAGTGGTTAAGTGTACTCAGCTTGGTTTCATGGATCTTGGGGTCAGATCTTAGCCTTGCTACTTAACCTCTTTGAGCTTGTTTCTTCATCTGTAAAAGTATCTAACACATAGGATTACTGTGAAGATTAAATGAAGCAAGGCACGTAAAACACTTAGTATAATAGCTTAGTAAAGTGATTGCTGAATAAATATTAGATACGCTTATGCCATTTCCCAATACAGTCCAGCTTATAATTAGGTAGCTCTGTTAGAAATGTTTTAGTTTTCTTTTAGTTGAAATCTTTGCTCCTAGAGTTTCCATCTTGTGTGAGTTGCCCAAAGTCACCCAGTGAGTTAGAGTTGGTGACAGAGATGAGACCAGAACCCAGTTCATTCCACAGGGCAGGCTGTCTCTGAAATACTTGCTGCACGAATGAAATGGACAGCAATTTGCCATAATAAACTGCTGTTATCATGATTCCCATTTTAGAAGCTGAGACAACAAAGTGGTTTTCCCAAGGCCTCAGAGCTAGTTAGTGATAGAATCAGTTACAATCCCGTGTCTCCTTCCTAGTTTGAAGTTCTGTCCCATCACAGGTGCAGCTTTAATGAGATTCTCTGTGCTCCTTTTATCTTAGCAGGCCAGAGAGAAGGATGTGGAGATGAAGATAGACAGCAGCCTGCTATGAGGTCCCCTGCACACACTTTCCCATGCTACAGGAGCAGGGTTAAAGGACAGGAATAGTTCTGACCTGTAAGTGTACTGGAGACATAAGATTGGTCCTTTAGCTCTGTAGAGGGCCTTGCATCAAAACTGCGAACACATTTTGCTTCCAGAGAGCCTATCTTGTAGGGATGATGGCTCAAAGTATGGGGTACTCCAGTGGAAACATCCTGGGGAGTCAAGGACAAGATGAGTACCCTGAGCACCTGAGGGGACAGCTGGAAGATTGTTTAAAAGGGCATTTACCAATTCTACAGCACAGGGGTGGATTGAGCACAGGCTGAACCTCACACTTCCGTTCCACATTATATATGTGATATGGTTAGGCTTTGTGTCCCCACTCAAATCTCATCTTGAATTGTGATTCCAGGAATCCCCATAAATCCCCATGTGTCAAGGGAGAGACCAGGTGGAGGTAATTGAATCATGAGGGCATTTCCCTCATGCTGTTCTTGTGACAGTGAGTGAGTTCTCATGAGATCTGATAGTTTTATAAGGCGCTCTTCCCTCTTTGCTCGGCACTTCTCCTTCCTGCCACCTTGTGAAGAAGATGCCTTGCTTCCCCTTCCCCTTCATCATGATCGTAAGTTTCCGGAGGCCTCGCCTGCTATGCTAAGCTATGAGTCAATTAAACCTTTTCCTTTATAAATTACCCAGTCTCAGGCACTTCTTTATAGCAGTATGAAATGGACTAATACAATATGATAAATCAAGTATTTAAAACTCCATCCATACATAAAACGCTAGGAAGAGATGTCTTCATGGACCAAAAATAAAGTTTCTATCCTTAAGAAAAGGAGAAAAAAATATATGGAAAGAACTTACAGTCACAGGCAAAGACTGGAACATCATGATCCATGGGAAGAGGAAACACATAAGCATCATCAAGGCCATAGTTTCAACACCCAAGCAAGGGTAGAGGCCAGCGTTTTAGTTGGGAGTCCTATTATTGGCAAAGGGCCTGAACCAGAACCCCTGAATAAGTGGATACCTAAAGAAGGAAGTTGGAATAGCTCCATCCTCTTTTCTGGAATTGCACACAAAAACAAGGTGACTACCAGAGGCTAAGAAGGAAAAGTCACCTGCATAATACTCAGGCACAGACCTTTGTGGTGAGTTCAGAGCTCAGTATTCTATTTTCTCAGAGGCTGAGTCTTGAGCCAAGCTTCAAACAAAATCCCTACTTTGGTGCTGGGCATTGAAACTGCAAATGTGCTATATACAGTGAGGCCATCATAGTCCAGGGGTACATGTGGGATAAAAAGTCATGGAAGGGGTCATGAAAAATTGACTGTGGTGGTAGATTCACAGATATTTACATATTCTGAGAGCCATTGAATTATACTTCAAATGGGTGATTTGTGTGGTATATGAAGTATATCTTAATAAAACTGTTAAAAAGTGCCATGGAAGACAAGCTCAAAATTTGAACTTGACAAAGCATTTGAGGAAAGTCAGCACCATGAGTCACCATATACAACCAACTGGAAAATCACACCTGAGAAAATACAAATAACAGAAAAATCTGAAAAAAAGACTAAAATACGTTGAAAATTCTTAAAGAAATAAAGGATGGAGTAGCACCCACAGAAGAAAAACAGGATTTATGAAGCAAGAACATGGAGATAAAAACACAAGTATATCTTTAAAATGAAAAATAACAGCATTAAAATTAAGATTTGACAGAACTGAAGAGAAAATGAGTGACTTGAGAAGTAGAACTGATGAAATTTTCTTAGAGTTTCAGCACAATGAATTAAAAGATAGAAAACCTGAAAGAAAAATTGAAAGACAGGGGAACACTCTAATATAGTCTAACAAGAGTTTCAAGAGAGAATTAAGGGAATGGGAAAGAGTCAATAATTGAAGATAGAATGGTGGAAATATTTCTAGAACTGAAGAAAGAAATTAGTATCTAGTTTCATAAAGCTCATCAAGTGTTAAATGATAGATTTCTAAGCTCCACATTATAGATAAACTGTAAAACATTAAAAATAATAAAAATTTCTAAAAGTTATGGAAGAGACAAAAATGTACAGCAGATTTCTCATCGGCAACAATGGTAATTCTTTGGTATAATGTAGAGGGAGGAATCCAATGATTTAGGGAGACAGGAATGTTGGAATGTATGGATCATGTGGAACTCCACTTATTTACCCCTTAACTTTGTCCTAGTAAATGGGAATATAGTGGGGGTCACCCTTCTTGCCTCTTTCAAGACTTTGATGGTGGTTCTAATCTCTGTGATTCTACCATAAATAGGGCATTGCTTTGGTCCACTATTTTGGTTGGGTAATTCCAAGGATTCTACTTTCTTTCTACTGGGATAGTCCTCATTCTACAGGTCAGGGAGAAACATGAAGATTCTATTACTGTTTTGGTATCTTTATTACCAATATACACTCAGGCACTTGGGGGGAAACTATAGGATGTGTTCGTGGACCTACTGGGACTACTGTGATAAGGACTTAGATGTAAATTCCATGTATTTCCTCCTCACTATCTTGGTCAGGCAGGAAGCCTGAGCTGAAGCCACCTACCTTGATACCCTTGAGAGAGTGAAAAAATAAAGGTCTCTAAGTCATAACACCCATTCCCCAAATCCCCCCATCCTGACTGGTGTGTTACAGTGATGTTCTGGGTCCTCAGAATTTAGCTTAGAGCTAGTGTTCAATAATCTCTGAGAAGGTCTGTGAATTTCCCCTCCCCCGGTGCACAGTTATTTGGGAAATGGCTGTAGGAGGGCCTCCATGGGGAAGGATAGAAAGATTTGTAGTACATGCTTGTGACACTATCTCAGAGTTCTTTCTCTAGTGTTTTCAGCCTTTTTTTTTTTTTTTTTTTTTTTTTTTTTTTTGAGATGGAGTCTTGCTTTTGTCACCCAGGCTGGAATGCAATGGCATGATTTTGGCTCCCTGTAACCGCCGCCTTCTGGGTTCAAGCGATTCTCCTGCCTCAGCCTCCCAAGTAACTGGAATTACAGGTGCCTGCCATCACATCTGGCTACTTTTTGTATTTTGATTAGGGACGGGGTTTCGCCATGTTGGCCGCGCTGGTCTTGAACTCCTGGCCTCGTGATCCACCAGCCTCGGCCTCCCAAAGTTCTGGGATTACAGGTGTAAGCCACCAATCCCGGCCCAGCCTTTCTTTTACTCAAGGAGCTCTGGGTCTTTGAATTGATTCTGGTCTAGATTCTCTACCGTGGTGATTTGTGTCAGGCTTACGTTTGTCAGACTTCTAGTTTCTTTGATTACCCAGGCAAAGAAAGAATTTACTGAGCTGCCCCTCTATGTTGCTCGTAGGGACCCATAATCAGGTTAATACTTCCAGTGAGTCCTGTGGATCAAACCTGCTGATTCCACTCCGGCCCTGATGTTCTTTATGGTAACCATGCCTGCCCTACCTCTGGTGGCTGAGTGTTGCCTCTTCCACTCCAGGATCCAACCATCTCCTGTGAAATCAGGGAGCTCGTTTCAATTGCATCATCTCCTACCTGCAATGCCAGCCTAAAATAATCTGGTTTACAGGTGGGATTTGTATAATATTCTGGCACCAGCAGTAAGTGGACTGCTGTTACAGCTCTACTTTAGGGGTGACCCTGCAGGACGATAGAGAAGGGAAATCCTTCCACTATTCAGAGCTTTGAGTGGTATTTGTCTTGGTGAACTTTGTGTGGAAGGACAAATGACCTGAGGTCTGGATCTGAGCCAATTCATGGACAAGGGCTAATCGTTTGCTCAAGCAGTCAGGAACTTGGAAGGAATGGACTTCATGGATTAGTGACAAGGAGTTTTGGGGAAAATGTACATAAGCAAACTAATCATAATGAGTGAAAATATATTTATTCCATGGTAATGTTCTCCCAAACGTGTCCACAGTGCAGGAGACTCTCAAATAGTGTACAAGATTTCATGCCTTATGAATGTCAGTCAACCTCTTTCCGACTCACCCCAGTATTTTTCTCAGTGAGTTTGTGAACATCACCATGGTGGTAGGATTATGATCATAGATAAGCTCAACAAGTACTTTCCTTTACTGAGGCTGATCTGACCACACTACTGCTGAATATTCAATTTCTTAGAGGCAGTGACTAACCTTGAAACCTTAGTCTAGTACCATGGCCTAGAGGTCTCAGTCTAGCACTTGTCTGGAAGGTTGATTACATTAGATTCCTTTTCATGGAGGGGGCAACAATTTGATTCTCATTGAAGCAGATATTTATCTGGATATGGATTTGCCTTCTCTGTCCACCATGCTTCTGTCAGGAACATCATTTACGGGCTTAACAAATGCTTGATTCACCATCATGGAATCTTTTGTTTTGTTTTTGAGACAGAGTCTCACTCTGTCACCCAGGCTAGAGTACAGTGGCACCACCACAGCTCACTGTAGCCTTGACCTCCTGGGCTCAGTCAGTCTTCCCACCTCAGCCTCCCTAGTAGCTGGGACTATAGGTGTGCACCACCATACCTAGCTAATTTTTTTTTTTTTTTTTTTTTTTTTTTTGGTAGAGAGGGGGTTTTGCCCTGCTGCCCAGGCTGATATATAACTTCTAGGCTCAAGCCATCAGCCTGCCTTTGTCTCTCAAAGTGCTGGGATTACAGGCGTGAGCCACCATGCCCAGCCTGTCATGGAGTCTTACATGTAATTGTTTCAAGCATCACCATAATGCTAAACCAACTGCATAATTACCATAATGCTGTAACAACAACAGCAACAAAATTCAGTGGTTTAACAAAATGAAAATTTATTTCTTGTTCATGTAAATTGTCCAAAGTATATGTTTCTGATTTGCAGTGTCCCTTCATGTGGTGTTCAGGGGCCATCTTTTGGCTCTAGTATTCCTTAGAAGCTCAGCATTCTCAGCATTCAGATGACAGATAGGAGAAGAGAATGTGGATAATCCCCATCAGCTTCTTAAAAATCAAAGCCTGGAAGTGATACACATCACTTCTACTCATATTCCATTGGGGATAGCTAGTTACACAAATGAAAGGGATGCTGGGAAACAGTCAATCCCAATGTCAATTCTGTATGAATATTTGGCGAACAGCTAGTCCTCTAGGTCTAATGTTATCTGTTTGCCAGGCAAATGCATTATGGTAATTACGCATTTGGTTTAGCATTATGGTGATGCTAGAAACAATTACATGTTAGACTCCATGACAAGCTGAGCATGGTGGCTCACACTTGTAATCCCAGCACTTTGAGAGGCCAAGGCGGGCGGATGGCTTGAGCCTAGGAGTTAGAGGTCAGCCTAGGAAACATGGCAAAACCCCATCTCTACAAAAAAAAAAAAAAATACAAAATTCGTCAACAAATATCGGTGGACACGTTTCTTCCCATACTTAAACACTTAGAATATAAACACACACCAAGAAATAAAAAATCCCACTCAGCCACCACATCCAGCTCAAAGTCTAGGATCTCTGAGAGATGTGCAGTTCTTTTTGGCAAGTCTGGATCTACCTCCTATGGTCTGTTGACTTAGAAACTCAAAACAACTATCTGTGTTCCACTAAACATCACCAAAAATACAACATGGAGGTAGAAACAGGAACAGTACAGGACATTCTAAAATCCTCTTTCAGTAAGGGAAGAATGGGAGCTACAGAGCAGTCTCTTGTCCATCACAATGATGAAATCTTGCTTGAATAGACACAGTAAAAACCACCTGCACCAATATGAGGGGAAATTTCTGTATTAGATCTTAATTCTGATCTCTGGGGGAATTTCCTTGTCCATTGTTCTCCCTGGTACCTAGCTCCACCTTTAGAAGATTCTTCCGCGTCCAGGCCGGGCGCGGTGGCTCAAGCCTGTAATCCCAGCACTTTGGGAGGCCGAGACGGGCGGATCTCGAGGTCAGAAGATCGAGACCATCCTGGTTAACACGGTGAAACCCCGTCTCTACTAAAAAATACAAAAAACTAGCCGGGCGAGGTGGCGGGCGCCTGTAGTCCCAGCTACTCGGGAGGCTGAGGCAGGAGAATGGCGGGAACCCGGGAGGCAGAGCTTGCAGTGAGCTGAGATCCGGCCACAGCACTCCAGCCTGGGCGACACAGCGAGACTCCGTCTCAAAATAAAAAAAAAGAAGATTCTTCCGTGTCCATTTTCTTCCATGGCCTCATCTGAAATGAGTATCGTTGAGTTGGCCTTCCTTGGAACTACACAACATTCACAGCCTGCTCCCTGCTGGTGCAAATTTGGAGCCCTGAGAGCTGTTTTATATTTCAGGGTATTTTTTGATTGTTTATTTTAGCCAGGATTATGATTTATCTGCCAACACAATTCTCTCAAAGACAGTAGGCTTCTAATCTATTTGCTTCCAGTCAATTGCATGTTCCAGTAGCCCAAAAGTCTTTCCTAGACACATGTCTCAGCACTATTCTATTTCTTTGTTTCCTCACCCTTATGCCTCTCTCAGCTCATCTGAGGCTACCCTATGACCATCTCGCCACAGCGTTCAGTATGGAGGTAATAATTTGAAGCTGATCTTTGTCATAGCCTGAGTCCTCCTGTATAACTATGAAATCTTAATGAACCTTTGTTGCCCAAATATACTTTGCACCTTAAGTCCCATTGTTCGAGGCCCAGAAGTTTCAACTTTTCCAGTCCCACAAGGTCCCATATTTCTTTACTCCCTTTATAACCTTTAATTTTGATTTCATGACAGATTACTAAACCCAGATCATCTCAGTGTCTGTTTGTGAAGAACTTGACCCAAGATCCTTGTATATTGACTATCTACCTATTAGAATATAAGTTCTAACATGGCAAAGACTTTGTCTATCTTGCTTATTACTATATCCCAATGCCTACACCAGACCAGTGTCTAGCACATAATCATTTAAGGTGCTAAACAAGTATCTATTGAATGAATGAGTGAATGGAATAGGCACAAATTGACATTTATTTAGTGAATAGATGAAACAAATTTAGTGTTCTCCTTGACAGATGCTCTGGTAAAGCTATTCTTCATTTAACTACATTCAGTGATGTTTTAGAGCACAGTAATGCTTTAGCAACTATCATAGGTTGGCACTTTGGAAAACTGCCTGGTTGGCCCATTCCCAGCTCTCACTGAGGGAATAAACGTGGTGTGTGTCTAAGACTAGGAGAAGCAGAAGACACACAATGGGGGAAATGAGGTAAAGGAGGGCTTGCTTACTGCGTGCAATCAGATTGGGGCAGCTCCACCACTGACAGTCAATAGGGAGAGGGAACTCTGTAAGCAGCTACCATTCTTCTGTGTAAGTAGCCACACTTTCTTTTGGCCAAGCAAGGGAAAGGCTGACTATCCCTGCAGAATGTGGGAGAGAAGGGAATATGCCAGTTCTAGGTGTTTCCCTCTGATAAGGTAAACCTTGGAGCCTGATGCCTGATCCCACTTTAATCCGTAGCTTTTTAACGTCTTTGCCAAGGGTGGAGCAGGGTTGGTTGGCAGCTAAAATTGGCTAAAAATAAATCCTGAAACAGATATTGTTTGTCAGGAGCAGGTGCTTTAGGAAGTACTTTCAGTTTGACTTCTGAAAATAAGAAGTACCTCACAGGACTATTGCAAGGGGAGAATGGACACCTGGTGGCAGCATGAAGGTTGTTTTCCTGTCCCAGCTCCCCTGAAGGAAGGCTGGCCAAGTCTTCCATCCCACCCCCATCCCTAATACCACCACATACCACAGCCCTGTCTTGGCTCTACTGGGTTGCTTTACCACCTCCCGCTCAATATAGATTCACAAAGCCACCACCTTCTGAGTCAAGGATTATAGAGTTTCTCAAAATAAGTTGCACTGAACAACTGCTGTACCCAGAAACAGACTGAATGGAAATTCCAAAGCCTTGGGACAAGGTTCCTATTCCCTCACACTTAAGCTCCTGCCCCTGGGCCCCTGTAGGCGCCTGACCAGGAAGCAAAGAGAAAGAACAAATCTTTCCAACCCTGTCTTCCATTTTTGCATTGAAAAGAAGTTGGTCTAGGTCGGTGCATTTTAAGCCTTTTTGTAATAAGCCCTGCAAATACGGTCTCCTATAAGCTCATGCACAGAACTGGCCAGTGCTGATTGAACAGTCCTAATTCAATTGTGAGGCAGGGAAAGGTGGGTAGCTGAGCCTCACCCACTCTGTTTCCACCCACTCTGTTCCATCTCTGTCTCTCCTTTCTGTGGGCCTGGATGAACTATCAAAATCCCTTCTGTCATAGCTCAGGGCAGAGCAGTGTGAGACCCAGCAGGCTAGGACACACTGAAGAGGGCTGGGACCTGGAAATAAACTATACATGGGGCAGGTCTTCCTAGCTCATGTCAGTATGGCACCAAGGGAGCTAAGCCAAACTGAGCATACAAGCCCTGTAGGTATGAGTATAGGTGGAGATGGGGGGTCAGTTCACCTCAGCTGAGAAGAGAGGGGCCCTCTGGGCTAGGAACCCAGGCAGGGCCAGAGACCATGAGCAGTTTGATGTGACCAAAATGGGACTAAATGGTTATAGTGTTAGCATTTGCAGATGACATTGGAGACGAAGCTATGAAGGATCCAGGTAATGGGCCCTTGAAGGTCAGTATGAGAAGCCTGGATGTCACTGCCCCTGTCTAGGTTTAGATGCCCCAAACATTCCACCTAGGCTTTCACTCAACCTTATTCCTGGCACCCACCTTCCATCACCCAATATGAGTCCATCCTCCACGCTGATGCTGTCATGATCTTCCTGAAACACAACTTGGCCTATCCCAGCACTCCCTCCTTCAGCTCCTTCAATGTATCCTTACGGAGTAAAGTTCAAACTCCTAAGCCTGTCTTTCAAAGCCCTCCACCGTTATACCACAGCCTCCTTTCCAGCATGATCCTTCATGCACCTGTCCTTCTCCAGGCCCCACCTCTCTGGCTGACTCATTTTGGGCCCTCCACCCATTCTCCTTCCTCTCTGCAACCTCCCTTGCCTTCTCCCAGGGTCTTCTGTTGAAGATCTGCTATTCTTTAAGGCCTGGTTCTAATCTCATGTCCTTCAAAAGTCCTTTTAAGATCTAGTTTGAAATAGTCTATCAAGCCACTGTATTTGTATATCATGTACCTACCCTAGCACTTATCTGTCTGCCCAGTCTCAAAGTTATTTATAAATGTCTGTTTCTCCTATTATGTTGCATGCTCTTAGAAAGCAAAAATAGAGTTGACAAAAGAAATACTTGATGGGTTTCTCATATTGGAGTTTATAAAAACCTTTTTGGAATAGTTCTACAGATATCCAAACACTAAGCACAACCATCCTGAGCCTAGGACATCCTGATCTTTCAAGACCCACACAATTTCTACTCCTTGTTCTATGGTAGGTTATCACTAGATAAGAAATGCCACTTTGATAGGCCAAGAATCCTCCACACCCCTCTCAGCCCAGTGTTGTGTCTAACAGTGGAGCCAGGCTGGCGATTTGGGGCAGAGCATGGTGTTGATATCAAAATATTAGGACATCATCCACCACACTGCCTTAGTCCCTTTACTTGACTCTGGATCAATCTGAGGTGAACACACCGCTGCTTAGTCTGTGAGGAATGGAGGAACACAGGAACTTAGCAAGGGAGGCAAATGGTTATACAGGGGGAAAAGCAGCCATCTGAGATAATTTACAGAGCATGCTTACGTGCCTGGCTCTGGACCAGAGACTCTGGGTGATACAACCCTGAAAGGTAAGAACGGTGGTTAAGTACAAGTCAGGATAATGTGCAGTAGACAGACAGGCTGTGTTCCTGAACCACAGGAAACGTAAAATGTTTACTTTGGAGAAACCTATGAATAGGAAAGTGAGGTTTCTAGTCTGTTGCAGAGGAGCGAGGAGCCAATTTAACTCATAATGTAACTAACTATAGCATCTTAACATTATAGAACTCAAGCAGCTTTTAAAATCTGATTCCAACAGAAAAAGTCATTTTGCATTCCAGTATGAATACCATTTCCTCCAAGTACAGCCCTGGTCATACGCTTAAAAGTCCTCTCCTCTGCACAGGGCCCCTGTAGTGGCAGAATGTGCCCAGTATAAATGGCAGGGGAGGAGAGTTCCTGAAGTTTCTAGTGTTTGAAGTGGGTGCCTAAGTGTCCCCAGCAGCAAGGAGGAGAGGCGAGTGTGAATGTTTCCTTGCTTCAGGGATGCGAGTCTTTGGCTGGAATGGTCATTTGTGTGGAATGGGCATTCACTGAGCATGATTTGCAGGCTGGGAAGGGTCTATTTACTTAATTTGTTGAATTGGAGAATGTAAGAACTGAAAAGATCATTTAAGGTGAACTAATCGAAGCTGCACACTTTATAGAGGAGGAGACGGACACTAAAGACTTGCCTCTGGCTATACAAAATGTATGGCAAGACCAGGCTATGAACCCAGATCTTCCATGGAGCAGGTCACTTCATCTGAGTTCAGTTTCTTCATTTGTTTAGTGGGAATGATCATGTCTCCCCAGCTCCCAGGGTCGTCGGGAGGTTCAAATGAGGACATGCTTATGAAATCTTTATAAATTGTAAAAAGCCATACAAATGGAAGCTACTTCTGCTTCTTCTATTCCCAACTGCCTCTTACTCCCCTCTTCAAACTTAGTAGTATAATAAAGTAATACAGGAGCCAAGATGTGTGATGGCAGGATCCCGAGATAGCCCGAATCCCACTAGCCCCACCAGCCTAAGAAACTGTGGGGCCTGTGTAACACTTGACCTGTTTTTCCTTTTTTTTTTTCTACCCCTGAAGCTGATATTTCTCTCTGGACAGGCAGCAGAAAACATGCTTGCTCTTCTTACTCAAGCAAAGAGGGCCAGTCTTTGAAGACTTTGAAGCCGTCTTCAAAGAAGACGTGTTTGCATGGGACAGCACCAGAAACACCCCCAGGTGCCTGTCAGAGCAATGCTGGGAGCCCTTTGGTCTCACCCAGTAGGCAGCTGTAGAGAGCAGGGATTCTCAGCAGAAATTCCTCGTGAAACAAGAGCTTTCCCCCAGGTGCCACCTTTGTGCCTTCAAATGCTCTGGTTTAGGTTGTAGGTACATGTTCCACCTACTCCCACTTGCAGATATTTTTGCAATAAGTTAAAAAAATATTTTTGCAGTTGTTTGCCATTGACGGGTTATTTGTTTTTAAATTACTTGGTGCCATTTTTAGAAATGTCCTATCAACTACCACTATTCAGTTACGGCATTCTATGACTGATGTGGGCCCACACATCTGGGCGCACTTTCCTGTAAGAAAGGCCTTACTAAGTGCTGATTGGTCGATTTTCCTTGTGGTCCACTTGATTACAACACCTCTCTGCACAGCACATTCACAAGATTGCCCACAATAGCAACCACTCTGACAGAAAAATCATGTGTCAAGTGTGTTATCTGTTTTAAAGCATAAAACGGCTGTGAGTGAAAATCATAATGGGAGATAACATTTATTAAGCAATGAGTATATCAGGCCCAGTACTGAGCATGTCACTTGAATAATTTCATTTAATCCTTACAACAACCTTCTAAGGTGGGTTGACTAATATTATAAATATTTGCATTTTACAAATGAGGAAACTGAGGCTTAGATAAGTTAAGTGACCTGCTCACAGTCTCATAGCTTATAAACAGAGGAGGTGGGATTTGGTAATGTTCATCTAGGTCAGTGGATTTTGTATGTGAAATCCTAAAAATGATTTAAAAATAAAGGTGCACTTCCGCATGTTCTCACTCATAAGTGGGAGTTCAACAACCAGGACACATGGACACAGGGAGGGGAACATCACACACTGAGGCCTATCAGGGAGTGGGGGCCTAGGGGAGGGATAGCATTAGGAGAAATGCCTAAGGTAGGTGACAGGTTGATGGGTGCAGCAAACCCCCATGGCACATGTATACGTATGTAACAAAACTTCTCATTCTGCACATGTACCCCAGAATTTAAAGTTTAATTTAAAAAATAAAAATAAAGGTGCACTTAATTGCATAGTTGATAAAAAGCGCTCCTCAGTGAATAAAATGGAAAAATGTTCTAAGCTGTTGTTTCAGGTCAGGAAGGCATTTACTGTGATCTCATATGAGTCTTGTGGTCCAGAGAGGACCTTACATGTAGCAGGCCATAGATGGTTACTAAGTTCTGCATGACAGCCTGAGGTACCCCAAGAGGGCAAAGCTGGGCCCCTACCCAGCATTACATGACTCTGAACAACAAGAAATTACCGAAGGATGGGTGTGGTGGCTCACACCTGTAATTCTAGCACTTTTGGAGGCTGAGGCAGGAGTATCCTTTGAGCCCAGGTGTTCGAGACCAGCCTGGACAACATAGGAAGACCCTGTCTCAAAAAAAAAAAAAAAAATATATATATATATATATATATGTGTGTGTGTGTGTGTGTGTGTGTGTGTGTGTGTGTATAAATGGAAAGGTTCCAAATAGCACCATCCTGCCCAAGTCACTTCTGTATTTATTCTCATAGATGCCTATTTAGTCTGTAGGCATGGGCTACTTGTAGGTTCTGTGCCAGAAACAGCACTGGATATTGCAGTACAAGTAACATTTTGCATGTAAGATGTAAACCCTCCTTACTCCCTTCTTCACCCTCTCCTCCTGTGGCTTCTTCCATCTCCCTCACCTATTCCAGGAGGCTTTGATGTAAGGTTTTTTGTTAGTATGCTCAGTGAGTAGGAAGCAGTCAGGATAGGGAGGTGGATGGGAGCCATGATCGTCTCCCTGTCACCACAAGTACAGCTGAGACTGTGCCCCATCCAGTCACACTCTGACAGCAGCTGCCACAGCAACCACACCCTCAGCCTAGTTTCCAAGAGTCAAAGTGGCTGTCCCCAGTGCCCCCTGGAATGTTGATAGAGCTGAAAACTCAGATTAAAAAATGACTCGATAAAAAATTGACTGAGTCAGAGTGTAAAGACTATGCCTTGCATGCCTTACTCAGCCCCCCTCCCCCTTTCTGCTTCTGTTTCTATCTCTTATCCGTACATGTTCTAGCTGTTACATGCAGTGTAAGGACACCACACATGTGAAGTAATAATGTGAAGGTTCTTTAGAACTTCTCTGGAAAGGATCTCAGTAGACATGTGATGCAGATACACAAGTAAGCCCAGGAGATCATAGGCGCATGTTACACAGATTATGGGGTGGTTACATGGCTTTTGTCAAGCTTTGAGTCTTATTAAATACTAATCTATAAAAGTTCATCTTCTGCTTAAGGGAGCCCTACATCTGGAAATGAAAGAACAATATCTATCATCATGAAAACACAAAATTATAAAATTCACTGGTAGAGCAGACACATAAATGAGAAAAAGGACTCAAATGTTACCACTCCAGAAAACCACCAAACCACAGTGATAAACAATAAGAGAAAAAAAGAAACAAAGGATATACAAATCAGTAGAAAACAGTTATTAAAATGACAGAGACAGTCATCATCTGCCAATAATAACCATAAATGTAAATGGATTAAATTAACAACTCGAAAGATAAAATTTCCCATGAGTAAGTAAAAATTCATGACCCAATCATATGTTGCCTACAAGAAACTCATGTCACCTGTAAAGATACACACAGACTGAAAGTAAAAGGATAGAAAAATATATCCCAAGCAAATGGAAATCAAAAGCAAGAGTACCTATACTTATATCAGATAAAACAGACTTTAAGTCAAAACAGTAAAAAGATTGACTATTCCACAAAGCATGTTAAAAAAAAAAACTGTAAGAAACAAAACAAAACAAAACAAAAAAGATCATTCTAAACATATATGACACCAGAGCACCCAGATATATAAAGCAAATATTATTAGATCTAAAGGGAGAGATAGACTGTAATATGGTAATAGTTGGCAATTTCAATGGTCTACTCTCAGCATTGGACAGATCATCTGGACAGAAAATCAGCAAAGAAACATTGGATTTAAACTGCACTTTAAGCCAAATGGACCTAACGGACATTCACACATTTTTTTTTAACTTTTAAGGGCAGAGGTACATATGCAGGTTTGTTACATAGGTAAACCTGTGTCATGGGGGTTTGTTATACAGATTGTTTCATCACCCAGGTATTAAGGCTAGCACCCATTAGTTATTTTTCCCGATCCCCTCCCTACTCCCATCCTCCACCGTCCAGTAGGCACACGGTCTGTTGTTTCCCTCTATGTGTCCACGTGTTCTCATCATTTAGCTCCCACTTATAAGTTAGAATATGTGGTATTTGATTTTCTGTTACTGTTAGTTTGCTAAGGACAATGGCCTCCAGCTCCTTCCATGTTCCTGCAAAGGATATAATCTCATTCTCTTTTATGGCTACACAGTATTCCAGGTGCATATGTACCGCATTTTCTTTATCCAATCTATTCTTGATAGGCATTAGGTTGATTCCATGTCTTTGCTATTGTGAATAGTGCTGCAGTGAACCCATGCATGCATATGTCTTTATGATAGAATGATTTATATTCCTTTGGCTTTATACCCAGTAATGAGATTGCTGGATTGAATAGTAGTTCTGCTTTTAGTTCTTTGAGGAATTGCCACAATGCTTTCCACAATGGTTGAACTAATTTACACTCCCATCAACGATGTATGAAGCCCCAAGTTCAAGTGATTCTCCTGCCTCAGCCTCTCGAGTACCTGGGATTACAGGCACCTGCCACCACGCCCGACTAATTTTTGTATTTTTAGTAGAGACGGGGTTTCACCATGTTGGCCAGGCTGGTCCCAAACTGCTGACCTCAGGTAATCTGCCCACCTCGGCCTCCCAAAATGCTGGGATTACAGGAGTGAGCCACTGCGCCTGGCTGTGATTTCAATATTTTAAAATTTGTTGAAACTCATTTTGTGTACTGACATATGGTTTATCCTGGAGAATGTTCCATGTGCTGATAAGAGCAATGTTTATTCTGCAGAAAAAAATTGACAAATGGGGCCTCATTAAACTAAAGAGATTCTGCACAGCAAAATGAACTATCAATAAACAGACAACCTACAGAATGGGAGAAAATTTTTGCAAACTATGCATCTGACAAAGGTCTAATATCCAGAATCCTTATGGAACTTAAACAAATTTACAAGAAAAAAAAAACAAACCCACCGAAAAGGGGGTTTTTTGGAACAGACACATTTCAAAAGAAGACAGACATGCATCCAACGAGCATATGAAAGAAAGTTCAGCATCACTGATCATTAGAGAAATGCAAATCTGGCCAGACATGGTGGTTCACGCCTGTAATCCCAGCACTTTGGGAGGCCAAGGTGGGCGGATCACATGAGGTCAGGAGTTCGAGACCAGCCTGTACCACAGTAGAGTAAAACTACAAATTAATAACAAAAGGAACTTTGGAAGCTGTACAAACAAATGGAAACAAAACAACATGTTCCTGAACGACCACTGGTTCAAGGAAGAAATTGGGAAGGAAATCACAAAATTTCTTGAAATATATAAAAATTTAAGCACAACATACCAAAATATATGGAACACAACAAAAGCAATGCTAAGAGAGAACTTTATAGTAATAAATGCCTACATCAGAAAAGTAGAAAGATTTCAAATAAACAATCTAACCATGCACTTCAAGGTATTAGAAAAGCAAGAACAAATCAAACCCAAAATCAGTAGATGGAAAGAAATAATAAAGACCAGAGCAGAACTAAATGAAATAGAGACAAAAAAAAAAAAAAAAAAAAAAAAAAAAACCCACAAAAATTAATGAAACAAAAAGCTGTTTTTTTGAGGAGATAAACAAAATCAATAAACTGCTAGTTAGACTAACCAAGAAAAAAGAAGACTCAAACAAAATCAGAAATGAAAAAGGAGACATTACAACTGATGATATCACAGAACTAAAAAAGATCATCAGAGACTTATAAACAACTATACACTGAAAAACTGGAAAACCTAGAGGAAATTGGTAAATTCCTAGATAAATACAACCTGCCAAGATTGAATCAGAAACAAATAGAAAACCTAAATAGACCAATAACAAGCATTGAATCAGTAATAAAAAGTCTCCCCAAAAAGAAAAAGCCCAGGACTGGATGGCTTCACTGCTGAATTCTGCCAAACTTTAAAAGAAGAACTAATACCAATTCTCTTCAAGGGATTCAAAACAAATTTAAAAGGAGGGAATTTTCCCTAACTTATTCTATGAGGCCAGCATTATCCTGACACCAAAACCAGCCAAGGGCACAACAGAAAAAGAAAACTACAGGCCAATATCCCTGATAAATATACAGGTGAAAATCCCCAGCAAACCAAATCCAACAGCATATGAAAAAGATAGTACACCATGATCAAATGGGATTTATTCCAGAGATGCAAGGATGGTTCAACATATGCAAATCAATTAATGTGATACAGCACATAAACAGAATGAAGGACAAAAACCTTCATATGATCATCTAAGCAGATGTTGAAAAACATTTGATAAAATCCAAGATCCCTTCATTATAAAAAAGCTCAACAAACTAGGCATAGAATAAACACACCTCAACACAATAAAGGCTATATATGACAATCCCACAGGTAACATCATACTAAATGAGGAAAAGCTGAAAACCTTTCCTGTAAGAACTGGAACAAGACAAGGATGCTTATTTTCACCACTCTTATGCAACATAGTACTGAAAGTCCTAGCCAGAGCAGTTAAGGCAAGAGAAAGAAGCCAAAGACACCTAAATAGGAAAAAGAGAAGTCAAATTGTCCCTGTTTGCAGATAATGTGATCTTATATTCAGAAAAACCTAAAGACTCCACCAAAGCACTCTTAGATCTGACAAATAAATTCCGTAAAGTTTCAGGGTACAAAATCAACATACAAAAATCAGTAGCATTTCTATACACCAAAAATGAACTAGCTGAGAAAGAAAGAAAAAAGGCAATCTCATTTACAATAGCCTTTTAAAAATACCAAGGAATAAATGTAACCAAAGAAATGAAAGACTTCTACAAGGAAAATTACAAAACACTGATGAAATAAATTGAAGAGGGCTGGGCGCAGTGGCTCAAGCCTGTAATCCCAGCACTTTGGGAGGCCGAGACGGGCGGATCACTAGGTCAGGAGATCGAGACCATCCTGGCTAACACGGTGAAATCCCATCTCTACTAAAAAATACAAAAAACTAGCCGGGCGAGGTGGCAGGTGCCTGTAGTCCCAGCTACTCGGGAGGCTAAGGCAGGAGAATGGCGGGAACCCAGGAGGCGGAGCTTGCAGTGAGCTGAGATCTGGCCACTGCACTCCAGCCTGGGTGACAGAGCGAGACTCCGTCTCAAAAAAAATAAAAATAAAAAAAATAAATTGAAGAGAACACAAACAAATGAAAAAACATCTTATGCTCATGGATCAGAATAATTAATATTGTTAAAATGTCCATACTACCCAAAGCAATCTACAGATTCAATGCAATCCCTATCAAAATACCAATGCCATTTTTTCACAGAAATAGAAAAAATAATTTAAAAATTTGTATGGAACCAAAAAAAGAGCCTGAATAGCCAAAGCAATCCTGAGCAAAAAGAACAAAGCTGAAAGCATCACACTGCCTGACTTCAAAATGTATTACAAAGACATAGAAACCAAAACAGCATGGTATT
Organism: Chlorocebus sabaeus; assembly: GCF_047675955.1. Lineage (NCBI taxonomy): Eukaryota > Metazoa > Chordata > Mammalia > Primates > Cercopithecidae > Chlorocebus > Chlorocebus sabaeus. The sequence goes on from NC_132923.1 coordinate 14,658,743, forward strand.
AGTATGAAAACAGACACATAGATCAGTGAAACAGAATAGAGATCCCAGAAGTAAATCCACATATTTATAGTCAACTGATTTTTGAAAAAGGCAACAAGAATGTACATTGGGGAAATGTGACCCTCTTCAATAAGGTACTGGGAAAATTGGATATCTATATGCAGAAGAATGAAACTAGACCCCTATATCTCACCATATTAAAAAAAAAACAACATTAGGTGAATTAAAGACTTACACTTAAGATCCAAAACTATAAAACTACAAGAAAAAAATAGTGGAAACACTTCAAGACATTAGTCTAGGCAAAGATTTTATGGCTAATACCTCAAAAGCATAGGCAACAAAATCAAAAATAGACAATGGGACTATATTAACCTAAAAAGCATCTGCACAGCAAAGGAAACAGCAAGCAGAGTGAAGAGACAATCTGTTGAATGGGAAAAAATATTCACAAACTATTCATTTGGCAACTGAAACAACTCAACAGTTAAAAAAAAAAAAGTTCCACTAAAAAGCAGATAAAGGACAAAAACAGATACTTCTCCAAAAAATAAAATAAGTGGCCAACAGATATATGAAAAATTCTCAGTATTAATACTGAGAAAAGATTCTCAGTATTGTGGAAATGCAAATTCGAACCACAATGACATATCATCTTACCCCAGTTAGAATAGCTATTGTTAAAAAGACAAGAAATAGCAGATGCTGGCAAGGATGTGGAGAAAAGAGAAACCTTATACACTGTTGATGGGAATGTAAATTAGTACAGCCACTACGGAAGACAGTATAGAGATTTCTCAAATATTAAAAATAGAGCAATCCTCTATTGCAATACAATCCAGCAATACTCCTACTGGGCATTTATCCGAAGGAAAGGAAATCAGCATATTAAAGTGTTATCTGCACCTCGATGTTTATTGTAGCACTATTCCCAATAGCCAAAATATGAAATCAGCCTAAATGTTCACCAGTGAGTGAATGGATAAAAAAAGTGGTATGTATGCACAATGAAATACTATTTAGCCACAAAAAAAAGAGAATGAAATCATGTCATTTGCAGCAACATGGATACAGTTGGATGTTGGTATGTTAAGCAAACTAAACCAGGCACAGAAAGACAAATATTGCATGTTCTTGCTCATACATGAGAGCTAAAAAAGTCGATTTGGTCTCATGGAGGTACAGAGTAGAATGATAGATACCAGAGGCTGGGAAGTGGAGCAGGGGTTGGGGGGATGAGGGCGGGGGTTGGGGAGTAGGTGGGTGGAGGGAGATTAAGAAAGATTGGTTAATAGATACAAATATACAGTCAGATAGAAGGAAAGTTCTAGTGTTTGATAGCACAGTGGAGTGCCAATAGGTGACAATAGTATATTGTATATTTCAAAGTAGCTAGAAGAGAAGATTTGAAATGTTCCCAACAGAAAGAAATGGCAAATGTTGGAGGTAACGGATGTTCTACATACCCACATTTGATCATTACACATTGTATGCATGCCAGAATATTTCACACGTGTCCCATAAATATGTATAAATATTATGTATCAACAAAAAAAGTTTATTTCGTCCCACCCAACAGGGACCATTATGATAACAATCCGGGAAGATATCTAGAAAGAAGAATATAGCCAATTACCAAACCTTTTGCTTCAAAGTGAAACTGCAACCCCCTTTCCACTGGCCGGACTCCAGTCCCACCGCAGCTGTCTTACTGGGTGGTGGTGGAATCTATATAGATAGAGCTGAAAGTGTCTAAAGCACCTTTATCTCTAACATTTGATCCTTCTCTAAACAACTTTATCTCTAACCTTTGATCCTCCAGCCTCAAAAGGGATAAAAGGCAGCGAGCCCACAGTTCTGACCTCCTTTGAGGTTACAGTTCAGCTCCTCCAAGCTAGACCCCCTCTATGTAATAAATGTGTGGAAAGTGAATAAAAAGAACATACATTAAAAACACAGGAGTAGGAACCTATGGGCAAGGGAGAAGGGTCGAGAGGGGATAAAGGGAAAAACTGAATAAAAATTTAAAAGGTCTCCAAATAAGACAATAATTATAGGTAGCCATGAACTGAGGAGCGTGCTCAACTCAATTCACAAAACCTGAGGTCCAATAGAAACTAAAAAATGAATACATAAATAACATGGCATCTTCCAGAATTAAATTCTGAGAGAGTGCTCTGGACTGAGACAGGAAAAAAAGGCACTACTCACTCACAAAATTGACAGCCATTGGTTATTTTGGGAAAACTCACCCATAGTTCCACCTGGGCTCTGACTTGACATATTTAAAAATATACCCCCATGCAATTATTATATAGTGGAAGAAAGTTCAAATCATTGTAGAAAGTTCTACAGGTTTTCTTTGTCAAATGCATAGAAATCAGTAAAAATGCCAAGAAAGGAAGAAATATCCATGTGTGTTCCTGGCACACAACAAGTGCTTAATAAATAATTATTGCATAGGTACACACGTTCAGTAATGTATATTTTGTGTACTAAATCTACTATAGACACACACTTAAGCATGTTTCATGTATATTTAATTGCATTCTTTCTTAAATTGCTAAAATTTTCTTTCATTTCTTCATTTATGTAACTCATAAAATCTGCCCTCTTTGGTATCTTTCTTCGTTTAGCTTTTTAATTGTCATTTGCTTGCACAAAATAACTTTTCAGAAACGATTCCCAGCCTCTCTTCTTAATGTATCTCTGTCCAACTTCCTCCCTTTTCTACATACACACACTCTCACATCCCACATCCCACAATCTAGTCTCCTTTACTTTAACTTCCTATAGACAGCTCAACATATACCTTTTAATCAGAATGTAATAGTTAACCATAAAACATTCAAAGATTTTATTTATTTATTCATATATTTATTGTACACAAAATTAATCTTGTTTTTTCCCTATGCTTAACAAGACCAATGCCTTGAGAGAGCAACATGAATTATGAACACAATAATTCATATATTTACAGCATAAATTGTTTGTATAAAATGAAAATATTTGTCCTTTGTGTACTTGACAAATCTGTTTGTCAAATCAAACCTATTCCTGTGGCATATTGGAAGCATATTCAATTTTTAAAAAATACTTTTATGCCTTATATAACTAAAAATAGGTGATTTATAGAAATTCTAAGATTATTTTTTAAGACAAATTTAAAATGCTTGTAAATAGAACTTCTTACCTGTTATCTATTAATATCTAAAATAACAACTTGTTTTTCATGATTACTGAATACCTGTCCAATCATTGGCTAAATAGTCACCTGAGAACCGCACCCCCCCGAATCCTGGGGAAAATAAATGTTTTTATTTTAAGTAAAGTGATGGCTTGTAACAGTGCCAGATTTTTCTCACTCTGGCCCAGTACTAGTTTCTCTTCATTTTCACCTTTCCCCACTCTTCAAGTCCAGCCACCTCTGATAATGAGTGTTCACAAGTTTGTTATATAGCTCTCCATGCCTTCGAAGCCCTTTGTAATTAGGCTAAAACTTACTTCAAGGCCCAGCCTCAATGTCACTTCCTCTGTGAGGTGGCCCCAGTAACCCAAAACAGCATTAGCCATTCCCTTCCCTGTGTGGTTTGGTATTCCTGTGGCACTTTTCACCCAGGGATGTGTATTTCCCTACGTGACTTCTTTGGTTTCGGAACTCCTTGAAGACAAGGACCATGACTTATTTGCCATTGTATTCCTATACATGCTTGGCATATGGTAGGTATGTAATAAATATTTCTTTCATGGATTTGTTGAATCATTTCTGGTCCGCATTCAGCATATTCTTTATATCTCTACTAACTAATGATGCCCAGCCGGTACAATGGAAGTGGACCCCAGCCTCACACAGCAGAATCCGACTGTCCTAACTTTGTTGTTAGGTCTGCTTCCCTGGCAACAGCAAGCCGACTTTACTTCCCCCAGATCCTTTGATTCTCTGTTTACTGCTCCATCTCTTTGTGTGTTTCCCTAGAAGCGAGAATGAGAACAAAACCTCTGTAATGCATACGATTTGCAAAGATTTATCTGCTAAAAAATGTTTTTGTAAAAATTCAGTTAAGCTTACCTTATATACTTCAGTAGCCCTCCCAGCAATGCCTAGCACAACTCCTGGCTCAAAATAGATTGGATCAATTAATATGTGATTTTGTCAGTGCTATAAAATTTCCAAGGAAGTTAAAATATTTCAGATGGCAAAAATGATACATTATTGGGATCTCATTTTCGTAGGTACATACATGAGGCTGGAGAGGTTAAATGCTAGAAAATGCTGTGCTTCCCATGTCATTACCAACAACCCTCACAAGCTACTGAGAGTTTTGCTTTTTGTTGTTGTTGTTGTTTGTTTTGTTTGTTTGTTTTGAAGAGATGGGGTCTTACTATATTGCCCAGGCTGGTCTTGAACTCCTGAGCTCAAGCAATCCTTTCATCTCGGCCTCTCAAAGTTCTGGAATTACAGGCGTGAGCTACCACATCCAGCCTACTGGGAGTTTTGACATATTTACTGTGGTAAACTTGTTTCACAAACTCAGCAAAGATAGACTTCAACTCAACCCCGGTGAAAGTAACCCCAATTTTGAGTGATAGCATCAAAATGGAGGAAGGTAGATTGTACTGAACACAGAGTTGCAGCCAGCCCCAACATGCCCCTTTTGTATGGACCTCCAACCTCCACATCACTTCAACTCACTATTGACACAAGGAGATCATAGATTTAGAACATTTTTGCAGTGGAAGGGACTTGAGAAATCATCCGGTGAAATTGTTCCAGCCCAGAGACCTCAGATGCTCAGGTTTACACTAAAGGGGCAATGGGAGAGCCAGTGCTATTTTCAATATTTCAAAAAAGTCCAGTGGAAATCATGCATTTACTAGCAACTATACAAAAGCTTTTGAAAAGGCAGGCTTATTTATATTTGTTTTAGTTAAGGTTCTGTCAATTCTGTGTTACAAAATTCCTTTCTCTTGTTGATTTAGGTCTTTGAGTAATAAAGGATGGAAAATGACCCATCTGTTGAGTATATACACAAGGGAAAGGCAATCAGCACCTCATAGGGATAGCTGCACTCCCATGTTCATTCACAAGAGCCAAGATATGGAAACAACTTAAGTGCTCATTGATGGATGAATGGATTTTTAAAATGGAGCTATATACACACACACACACACACACATATACACACACACACATGCACAATGGAGTATTATTCTGTCTTTAAAAAGAAGATACTGCCATTTGTGACAATATGGATAAATGTGGAGGGCATTATGCTAAGTAAAATAAGACAGACATAGAAAAATACTGTATAATCTTACTTATATACAGAACCTAAAAAATATTTTAAGTCAAAAAAATAGAAACAGTAGATGAGTGGTTACCAGGAGTGGGGAGGGAGGAAATGGGGAGAAGCAGGTCAAAGGGTACAAATTTGCAGTTAGGTAGAATGACTAAGAGACCTAATGTACAGCATGAGGACTATAGTAATAATGCATTATTGTACTGTATACTGAAAATTTGTTGAGAGAGTAGATTTTAGGGGCTCTTACCACAAAAAAAAGGGTGGGGGTAACTATGGAGAGTAGTGGATATATTAATTTGTTTGACTGTAATAATCATTTTACTATGTATATGTATATCGAAACCTCATGTTGTTTACCTTAAATATACACAATAAAAATACATTTTAAAAAATGGAAAAATAATTTAAATGGCAGGGTGTTTTGAGCAGAATCAAATCTTTTCAAACATAAAGTCCATGCAAAGAGAAATAGTAAAGGAGTTCCATGGTAGAGAAAAGTTTGCAAACTACTGACCTCATCCAACCCTCTCACTTTACATCTAGGAAAGGAGACAGAGGTGGAGTGAGGTGCTGGGTCACCCGACAAGCAAGAGGCAGTCAGGGTGAGCCAGATCCATATCTCCTAGGCTTGTGCTCTTAGGGCTTCTAAAGAGTCCTAAGACATTCTGTTTCCTTCCCTGAACCTGCCTTTGGTTCCTGATCTTCCTAACATCCCTGGATGGCTCAGGGAACCAGAGCACACTGCACCCAGGAGGAAGGAGACCACTGCAGAGCACCAAGAGCAGGAAAAGCTGGAGACCAGCGACACCCACTGCCCAGACTGTGTGAGAACTGCAAGTGTCCCAGGCAAAGGACCTCAGAACTGGGGCTCAAGTGGACAGTGTGCATGACGAATGGAGATAGCTGAAGGAAAGCACACTGGACAAGAATAAAAGATCAAGGCAGCTTCTGTTTCCTAGAGGCAAGGCCTTCCTTATCAAAGGGGCATCGGGAGTGTCAGACACTGACTGCACTGGCTTGTGATGGCATATCACTGGCCCTGCGGGGTGGGGTGAGGAAGCAAGTGATTTGGTAGAGACCTAGGAAAGAAAAAGGGAAACAAAGGCAAAGGCACAGAAAAACTCCCGGTTGTGTAGGGGACAAACCTGCCTCTTGAGATTTCCCTGGTCACCTCTCCCATAGTACCTGATGCCTGCTTCTGTGACAAAACCTGATGTCAGCCTCTGTGGCTGAACCCACAGCTGGAGTCACTCAAAAGCAGGGGCAGGGGAGTTCCTGCAAGGGTCTTCCTGCAAGGGATTCCCCAAATGATTCCGGGATGGGGCCAGTTGGGATTCCAAAGAAAGAAGTTCTAAAATGCCAAGGTGATTAGTTAAAAGCATTTACCGTATAAGGTGAACTGTATTACAGAGGGTGCCGGAGAGCATCCTCCTGAAAGACAGTGACACAAGGGACGTCTTACCTAGGTACATCTGCAATGAGGAGGTCAGGGTATGGAGCTTATATGAGGGTTTAAGGAGTTTGACTCGGGGCTGGGGCTAGTCTCTTTCAGTGTTTTGGGCAAAAACCTAAACACCTTTATCAGTGCCTGGAAATGTTCAAGGGCCCACTTGGGTTCAAGCCTGCAGGAGAAAACATGTATCTGGCTGGGAGAGTGGAGCAGGTGCTCTGTGTTTCCTGGCAGGACCAGGAAAAAAGTCGGGGGAGTTGGAGGACACTGCAATAGTGCTTGTTTTATTCCAGGCACTGGTTGAGGTACTTTATATGCATATTAACTTATTCTTTCCTCACAACAACCCTATGATGAGGTACTACTATTATCTCTATTTTATAGATGGAGAAATGGAAACAGAGAGGTTAAGACTCTCGCCCAAAGCCGTACAACTAATAAGTGGCAGAACTGGGATTCAGATGCAAGCAGCCTGGCTCAGCGTCCATGCTTGTAACCACCACAGTGGTTCACACCTTCTACTGAAACGTGCCTTTTTCCCCTCAGTCTCAGACTGTAGATTCCTGAAGGTCAGGAACTTAGATTTACTCATTGTGGTATCCACTCTGCTTAGCTGAGTACTTGGTACATGGTATGTTCTCAACCAATGTATTCTCTTTCCCCTCAGATCCTCCATATTCCTAGGATTCTAGGAGCCCACTGAGCCCTCATAGATTTCATCCCACAATCCCCACTTCAATCCCTGCCACCCAACAGGCTTGCTCTCTCACTAGCAGGGTCCCCTACTCAAGAGTATATATTTCTTTTTTCCCTTTCTCCCCTCTCCAAATCCTACAGGGCCTTCCATGTGACAAGATCCTGCAATCAGAAATATTAATTTATGCCAATGTTAATCGTTTATAAGTTATTTCCTCTCTTGGTGGAATTTGCTATCCCAAGTGGAAAAAATTCCAAATCCATTATTTCAGACAATCCAGCAACTCTTTAGAATCTGACTCATGAGCCTGTTCCCTTCTGAGACTGTCCCCAGGTCAGGGACAGAGTGGTACCTGCTACTTCCTTCAGTCAGTGTGATCACAGCCTCCTGTGGTGGTGTCCCGCCTGAGAGCTTCTGCCAATCCTCCTCCCTAAGGACGTTACCCCGCTCCATCCCCTCCTCGGCTCACTGGGCAGCCAACAGAACTGCAAGGACTGGAGCTCAGCTGTCCTAGGCAGCTGTAGTCCCCTCCCCTGATGGCTAAGCTGCCCACCTGAAATATTCTGCTGGTAGGCATGCAGGGATGTCTGGGGGGCTGTCATGAGATAAGGTGGTTCGTGATCAGCCTCTTTGAAGAAGTCTGGCTAAGAAGCCATGTGGGGAGAATTGGTGAGGGAAACTTTGACCCTGTCAGAACATAGGAAGCGCAGAGCCTTGTGTCTCCTGAATGAGTCATGAGACCTCTGAGTGGCCTCAAATGGCACTGCCCAATCTCTCTCCTCTCTCCCCATTACCCAAGAACTCTCTGAATGTGGAAATTTCCCCCCAGGCCTTCCTGATGCAATGAAATCAGCATGGGATTAGCACTCCAGCATGAGAATTTGCATTCTGGCCACATCATCTACTGAGTGTGTGCTGGGCATTGTGTAAGCACTCTACATGTATTAATCCACTGAATCCTTGTGCCAGCCCTAAGAGGCTGGCAACTGGTATGTCACTCTCTCTCTCTCAACCTTGGCAGTTCTCCTCCCACTCTGCACTTCTCTCTAGCTGCTGCCTTACAATGCTCTCCCATCTCAGCTAGGCTTCTGCCAAAACCTTGTCTACCTTCTCATACCTTGTTTGCTTCTCATCCCATTGCAATCATTCCCATCCTCTCTATTTTGATTGTATTGGCAAAGTCCCATAATGATCTCCATGCTGCCAATTTATATGTGTGTTTTCCTCATTTTATGTCATCTCTCTGTGGTAGTTGATGAAGTTGACTGATATCTCTTACTCAGCTTCCAAGATACTGTGTTTTCCCCTACATTCTCCTGTTGTCCTTCGAAATCTAGTTCAGACTCCACATCCCTCAGGAAACCATCTTCGATTTCTGCCTCTCTTCTCTCTACTCAGTGACTCTCTCTTTTGTGTTATGATACCTCTGAACACTGTACTTCCCTTCTTTGCTGTACTTATCACATTATACTGTAAATTTAACCCATGTATGTCCTCTATTAGGCAGAGAACTCCTCTGAGGGAAGAACCCATAATCTATCCTCTATTCCCAGTCTATTATTCATAGTAGGTCCTCAATACATTGCTTATTGCATAAATTCATAAGTGGGTAAATTGCTGAGGAAGGCCAGGTATGTGGATAGCTCATTTAATATGTTTGCTAAGGAAAGACAAATGCAACTATAGCTGTTGGTTGGAAACAGGACTAAATGATAGAAGAGTATGGTTTTGTGTGTTTGTTTTGTTTGAGGGATGACCAAGACCTAAGAGAAGTGGTCCCAGGAGACAGAAGAGGTTTTTAGAAAAGGGGAGAGCAAAGCATGTTTGCAGGCGGAGGGGGGAAAGACCATGGAATAGGCAGAAGCCTGGAATGAGTGGGGGAAGTGGCTGAAGCAAGAGTCTGTGAGGAAAAGTCAGGATGGGCCCAAGAGCACAGGTGAAGGGATTACTGTGAAGGCAGAGAAGGGCTCTCTCCTTAACCAGTTGGGTCCCTGCCTTTCACAGCTGCTGCCAGCGCTTGACCACTCCCTCAGCTGGGATTCCCACTTCCTCAGGCATCAGCACACCCATTACCACCTCAGCTGCTGCCACTGCAGAGACCCAGGGAACAGGTGCTGCTTCTCCTCTCAGTAATTCCTGAACTCTGAGGGCAGCAGGGTCACCACCCAGATGTTAAAAATGCCTCTCTTAGGCCACAGCATAGAGCCGCCATGTGCCCCTAGAGCCCTTACAGCAGCCCTAGCTCCAGAGCTTCTTTGCTGACTTGCTCCTCCTGCTTAGTGTAATTCCCTGCTTAGCTGGAGGGCCTGGCAGGGCCAGAAGACACTGTGGGTGAGACCTTGCTGTTACCAGAAATGGGTCCCGATCCAGAACCCAGGAGGGAGCTCTTGGTTCTTGGATCTCACACAAGAAAGAATTAATGGCGAGTCCACAGAGTAAAGTGATAGTAAGTTTATTAAGAAAGTAAAGGAATAAAAAATGGATACTCCATAGGCAGAGCAGCAGCATGGGCCACTCAGCAGCTTATACTTATTGTTACTTCTTGATTATATGCTAAACAAAAGGTAAATTTTTCATGAGTTTTCTAGAAAAGGGACGGGTAATTCCCAGAACTCAGGGTTTCTCCCCTTTTTAGACCATAGAGGGTAACTTCCTGACATTGTACAATATTTGTAAACCGTCACAGTGCTGGTGGGCGTGTCGTTTAGCATACTGATGCATTATAATTAGCATATAATGAGCAGTGAGGATGACCAGAGGTCACACTCATCGCCATCTTGGTTTTGGTGGGTTTCGGCTGGCATCTTTACCGCAACCTGTTTTATCAGCATGGTCTTTGTGACCTACATCTTGTGCCAACCTCCTGTCTCATTGTGTGACTGAGAATGCCTTAACCTCCGGGGACTGCAGCCCAGTAGGTCTCAGCCTTATTTTACCCAGCCCCTATTCAAAATGGAGTTGCTCTGGTTCAAACGCCTCTGACTCTATTATTTTTGTATATACTGGGGCACAAAATGGTCCAAAAAAACACAAACAAAAAATGACTCTAACTTTATGTGTGTGTTGGTGGTGGTGGTTCCAATGAGGGAAAATTTGTTTTTAGATCTGTTAGGTCTGGGTTCAGGGTCCAGCCCATGCAAGGGGAGTGGGTGGATAGCTGGAAGAACACTTGTGGGGGCCATAGGTAGGTGAAATATGGCTTTATTCAATAGCTCTCTCATCAGCAGCTCTCTTACACTGTTTGCTTTGTTATGGCTGCTTGAGTCAACCACTCCCATGCATAGCTGTGCAGCCAGCTCTCCTTTGTCTCCAGGGTCAGTAGCTTAACTCTTTCTTTCTCTGGGCACAAGCCGGTTCCTGGCTCTCCCCTGCCTGCCTGCAAGACAGACAGCTTTGGCTCTCTCTCTCTCTCTGGGCACCAGTTTGCAGAGGCATATCGACCTATGTCCAGAAGCTGAGCCGATCCATGTTCCCCATGCACAGCATCAGCAGGGCAGTTATACCTTTTCAAACAATAGTGGCTCCAAGGCAAGTATGAACTTATGCAAACAGGTTGTATAAAAAGTGGAGTAGGCAGAAGATGGGTGATTTCTGCATTTCCAACTGAGGTACCGGGTTCATCTCACTGGGGCTTGCCAGACAGTGGGTGCAGGACAGTGGGTGCAGCCCAGTGAGCATGAGCTGAAGCAGAGCGAGGCACTGCCTCATCTGGGAAGTGCAAGGGGTCAGGGAATTCCCTTTCCTAGCCAAGGGAAGCTGTGACAGACCTGGAAAATTGAGTCACTCTCACCCTAATACTGTGCTTTTCCAATGGTCTTAGCAAACAGCACACCAGGAGATTGTATCCTGCACCTGGCTCAGAGGGTCCCACACACATGGAACCTCACTAGCACAGCAGTCTGAGATTGAACTGCAAGGCGGCAGTGAGGCTGGGGTAGGGGCACCTGCCATTACTGTGGTTTGAGTAGGTAAACAAAGCCGCCCAAGAAGCTCTAACTGGGTGGAGCCCACCTCAGCTCAAGGAGGCCTGCTTGCCTCTGTAGACTCCACCTCTGGGGGCAGTGCATAGCCGAACAAACGGAAGCAGAAACCTCTGCAGACTTAAATGTCCCTTTCTGACAGCTTTGAAGAGAGTAGTGGTTCTCCCAGCACAGAATTTGAGATCTGAGAACGGACAGACTGACTCCTCAAGTTGGTCCCTGACTCCCGAGTAGCCTAACTGGGAGGCACCCCCCAGTAGGGGCAGACTGACACCCCACATGGCCAGGTACCCCTCTGAGATGAAGCTTCCAGAGGAATGATCAGGCAGCAACATTTGCTGTTCAGCAATATTTGCTGTTCTGCAGCCTCCGCTGCTGATACCCAGGCAAACAGGGTCTGGAGTGGACCTCCAGCAAATTCCAACAGATCTGCAGCTGAGGGTCCTAACTGTTAGAAGGAAAACTAACAATCAGAAAAGACAGCCACACCAGAACTCCATCTGTACATCACCATCATCAAAGACCAAAGGTAGATACAACCACAAAGATGGGGAAAAAACAGCAGAAAAGCTGAAAATTCTAAAAATCAGAGCTCCTCTCCCCCTCCAAAGGAATGCCTCTCCTCGCCAGCAAAGAAACAAAGCTGGACGGGAAATGACTTTGACAAGTTCACAGAAGTAGGCGTCAGACGATCAAACTTCTCCAAGCTAAAGGAGGAAGTTTGAACCCATTACAAAGAAGCTAAAAACTTTGAAAAAAGATTAGACGAATGGCTAACTGGAATAACCAGTGTAAAGAAGTCGTTAAATGACCTGATGGAGCTGAAAACCATGGCACAAGAACTACATGATGAATGCACAAGCTTCAGTAGCTGATTTGATCAAGTGGAAGAAAGGGTATCAGTGATTGAAGATCAAATGAATGAAATGAAGTGAAAAGAGAAGTTTGGAGAAAAAAGAGTAAAAAGAAACGAACAAAGCCTCCAAGAAATATGGGACTATGTGAAAAGACCAAATCTACGTCTGATTGGTGGACCTGAAAGTGACGGGGAGAATGGAACCAAGTTGGAAAACAGTCTGCAGGATATTATCCAGGAGAACTTCCCCAACCTGGGAAGGCAGGCCAACATTCAAATTGAGGAAATACACAGAACGCCACAAAGATACTCCTTGAGAAGAGCAACTCCAAGACACATAATAGTCAGATTCATCAAAGTTGAAATGAAGGAAAAAATGTTAAGGGCAGCCAGAGAGAAAGGTCAGGTTACCCACAAAGGGAAGCCCATCCGACTAACAGCAGATCTTTCAGCAGAAACTCTATGAGCCAGAAGAGAGTGGGGCCCAATATTCAACATTCTGAAAGAAAAGAATTTTCAACCCAGAATTTCATATCCAGCCAAACTAAGCTTCATAAGTGAAGGAGAAATAAAGTCTTTTACAGACAAGCAAATGCTGAGAGATTTTGTCACCACCAGGCCTGCCCTACAAGAGATCCTGAAGGAAGCACTAAATATGGAAAGGAACAACTGGTACCAGGCACTGAAAAAACATGCCAAATTGTAAAGACCATTGGTTCTAGGAAGAAACTGCATCAACCAATGAACAAAATAACCAGCTAACATCATAATGACAGGATCAAGTTCGCACATAACAATATTAAACTTAAACGTAAATGGGCTAAATGCTCCAATAAAAAGACACAGACTGGCAAATTGGATAAAGAGTCAAGACCCATCAGTGTGAGGTATTCAGGAAACCCATCTCACGTGCAGAGACACACATAGGCTCAAAATAAAGGGATGAAGGAAAATCTACCAAGCAAATGGAAAGCAAAAAAAAGCAGGGGTTGCAATCCTACTTTCTGATAAAACAGACTTTAAACCAACAAAGATCAAAAGAGACAAGGCCATTACATAATGGTAAAGAGATCAATTCAACAAGAAGAGCTAACTATCCTAAATATATATGCATCCAATACGGGAGCACCCAGATTCATAAAGCAAGTCCTTAGAGACCTACAAAGAGACTTAGACTCCCATACAATAATAATGGGAGACTTTAACACCCCACTGTCAACATTAGACAGATCAACAAGACAGAAAGTTAACAAGGATATCCAGGAGTTGAACTCAGCTCTGCACCAAGCAGACCTAATAGACATCTACAGAACTCTCCACCCCAAATCAACAGAATATACATTCTTCTCAGAACCACATCATGCTTATTCCAAAATTGATCACATAGTTGGAAGTAAAGCACTCCTCAGCAAATGTAAGAGAACAGAAATTATAACAAACTGTCTCTCAGACCACAGTGCAATCAAACTAGAACTCAGGATTAAGAAACTCACTCAAACTGCTCAACTACATGGAAACTGGACAACTTGCTCCTGAATGACTACTGGGTACATAACGAAATAAGGTAGAAATAAAGATGTTCTTTGAAAACAATGAGAACAAAGACACAACATACCAGAATCTCTGGGACACATTTAAAGCACTGCGTAGAGGGAAATTTATAGCACTAAATGCCCACAAGAGAAAGCAGGAAAGATCTAAAACTGACACTCTAAAATCACAATCAAAAGAACTAGAGAAGCAAGAGCAAATACATTCAAAAGCTAGCAGAAGGCAAGAAATAACTAAGATCAGAGCAGAACTGAAGAAGATAGAAACACAAAAAACCCTTCAAAAAATCAAAGAATCCAGGAGTTGGTTTTTTGAAAAGATCAACAAAATTGATAGACTGCTAGAAAGACTAATAAAGAAGAAAAGAGAGAAAAATCAAACAGATACAATAAAAAATGATAAACGGGATATCACCACTGATCCCATAGAAATACAAACTACCATCAGAGAATACTATAAACACCTCTATGCAAATAAACTAGAAAATCTAGAAGAAATGGATAAATTCCTGGACACATACACCCTCCCAAGACTAAACGAGGAAGAAGTTGAATCCCTGAATAGACCAATAACAGGCTGTGAAATTGAGGCAATAATTAATAGCCTACCAACCAAAAAAAGTCCAGGACCAGACGGATTCACAGCCAAATTCTACCAGAGGTACAAGGAGGAGCTGGTACCATTTCTTCTGAAACTATTCCAATCAATAGGAAAAGAGGGAATCCTCCCTAATTCATTTTATGAGGCCAACATCACCCTGATACTAAAACATGGCAGAGACAAAACAAAAAAAAGAGAATTTTAGACCAATATCCCTGATGAACATCGATGTAAAAATCCTCAATAAAATACTGGCAAGCCAAATCCAGCAGCACATCAAAAAGCTTATCCACCATGATCAAGTGGGCTTCATCCCTGGGATGCAAGACTGGTTCAAAATATGCAAATCAATAAATGTAATCCAGCATATAAACAGAAACAAAGACAAAAAACACATGATTATCTCAATAGATGCAGAAAAGGCCTTTGACAAAATTCAACAGCCCTTCATGCTAAAAACTCTCAATACATTAGGTATTGATGGGACATATCTCAAAATAAGAGGAGCTATTTATGACAAACCCACAGCCAATATCATACTGAATGGGCAAAAACGGGAAGTATTCCCTTAGAAAACTGGCATAAGACAAGGATGCCCTCTCTCACCACTCCTATTCAACATAGTGTTGGAAGTTCTGGCCAGGGAAATCAGGCAAGAGAAAGAAATAAAGGGTATCCAATTAGGAAAAGAGGAAGTCAAATTATCCCTGTTTGCAGATGACATGATTGCATATTTAGAAAACCCCATCGTCTCAGCCCAAAATCTCCTTAAGCTGATAAGCAACTTCAGCAAAGTCTCAGAACACAAAATCAATGTGCAAAAATCACAAGCATTCTTATACACCAATAACAGACAAACAGAGAGCCAAATCATGAGTGAACTCCCATTTGCAATTGCTTCAAAGAGAATAAAATACCTAGGAATGCAACTTATGAGGGATTTGAAGGACTTCTTCAAGGAGAACTACAAGCCACTGTTCAACGAAATAAAAGATAACACAAACAAATGGAAGAATATTCCATGCTCATGGATAGGAAGAATCAATATCATGAAAATGACCATATTGCCCAAGGTAATTTATAGATTCAATGCCATCCCCATCAAGCTACCAATGACTTTCTTCACAGAATTGGAAAAAAGTACTTCGAAGTTCATATGGAACCACGAAAGAGCCCACATTGCCAAGACAATCCTAAGCCAAAAGAACAAAGCTGGGGGCATCATGCTACCTGACTTCAAACTATACTACAAGGCTACAGTAACCAAAACAGCATGTTACTAGTACCAAAACAGAGATATAGACCAATGGAATGGAACAGAGTCCTCAGAAATAACACCACACATCTACAACTGTCTGATCTTTGACAAACATGACAAAAACAAGAAATGGGGAAATAATTCCCTGTTTAATAAATGGTGCTGGGAAAACTGGCTAACCATATGTAGAAAGCTGCAACTGGATCCTTTCCTTACTCCTTACACGAAAATTAATTCAAGATGGATTAAAGACTTAAATGTTAGACCTAAAACCACAAAAACCCTAGAAGAAAATCTAGGCAATACCATTCAGGACATAGGCATGGGCAAGGACTTCATGACTAAAACACCAAAAGCAAGGGTAACAAAAGCCAAAATTGACAAATGGGATCTAATTAAACTAAAGAGCTTCCGCATCAGCAAAAGAAACTCCCATCAGCATAAACAGGCAACCTACAGAATGGGAGAAAATTTTTGCAATCTACCCATCTGACAAAGGGCTAATATCCAGAATCTAGAAAGAATTCAAACAAACTTAGAAGAAAAAAACAGACAACCCCATCAAAAAGTGGGCAAAGGATATGAACAGACACTTCTCAAAAGAAGACATTTATGCAGCCAACAGACACATGAAAAAATGCTCATCATCACTGCTCATCAGAGAAATGCAAATCAAAACCACAATGAGATACCATCTCACACCAGTTAGAATGGTGATCATTAAAAAGTCAGGAAACAACAGATGCTGGAGACGATGTGGAGAAATAGGAACGCTTTTACACTGTTAGTAGCACTGTAAACTAGTTCAACCATTGTGGAAGACAGTGTGGCGATTCCTCAAGGATCTAGAACTAGAAATACCATTTGACCCAGCCATCCTATTTTTGGGTATATACCCAAAGGATTATAAATCATGCTGCTATAAAGACACATGCACATGTATGTTTATTGTGACACTATTCACAATAGCAAAGACTTGGAATCCACCCAAATGTCCATCAATGATAGACTGGATTAAGATAATGTGGCACATATACACCATGGAATACTATGCAGCCATAAAAAAGGATGAGTTCATGTCCTTTGCAGGGACATGGATGAAGCTGGAAACCATCATTCTCAGCAAACTATTGCAAGGACAAAAAAACCAAACACCGCATGTTCTCACTCATAGGTGGGAACTGAACAATGAGAACACTAGGACACAGGAAGGGGAACATCACAAACCGGGGCCTGTCGTGGGGGGGCGGGGGGAAGGGGGCAGGCAGGAGGGATAGCATTAGGAGACATACCTAATGTAAATAACGAGTTAATGGGTGTGCAACACACCCACATGGCACATGTATACCTAGGTAACAAACCTGCATGTTGTGCACATGTACCCTAGAGCTTGAAGTATAATAATTAAAAAAAAGTAGAGTATGCATCTGTGCCCTAAACCTGCTGAGTCATTCTGTTCCAGATGTCTGCCTCAGTTTTGTTGACCAAAGCACATCCATGTACTTTACACTCCACCCCCTAAGCTGAGGGAGACATAGATTTTGGACACATAGGTCCAATTCACAGGTTTGGCACATAGGCCCCAACCCAGACTCACACGTCTGACACATAAGCTTTTGGCCCACAGGCCCGATACATACACATATGCTTGACACATAAGCCTGGCACATAAGCTTTAGGCATGCAGGCCCAATATACACACATAGACTTGACACGTAAGCCTGGGCACACAGGCCTGATACATAAACATAGGCTTCTGGGCACACAGGCCCATTACATACATAGGCCCTGAAAAACTGCCCAGCTATTGGCGCAGACTACCTTAGGTATCACCTCCTTGGTGATTACCATTTACATTGCCCTGAGTTCAGCTCATTAGCTACTCTGTCTACACCTGGTTTCAAACCACATTGGTGTCAGAACTAGGCTGGACTGCACCAGCAGTCCAGGCAGCAGTAGCACCCTGGCTAGACCTAGCTATGTACCATGCCCTATCAGGAATGGGAGGTCACCCTTCCTTAAACGGTGATGGCTCAGGGTCTAGGGGTGCCTCAGGCCCCATGGCCTTATCTCGCATTAGGACTATAGGCCCTAAAACCTCTTGTAACTCTGCTGCTAAGGGACTTGTACTCAGCGTACTCCGCTGTTCCAAGTAGACACCCCACTTCACTAAAATGGATGTCTACGCCATCCCTGTCCGGCAGGGGTGGTTACCCATGAATGTACCCATCCCACTATTGGGTAAGTCACCCAGACGATGACTGTAGCCCATCCTGCCACACTCTTATGAGCCCAAAGGGCAGCATATGCAGTTGCTAACTGCTTTCCCAGTCCAAAGGGTTGTTACCCATGAATGCACCCATCCCGCTCTTACTGCTTCTATATTAAGGAATACCAGAACTCAGCTCCCTTCCACAGCTGGCACCAAAAGCCTGTTGGTGTTCTCAGGTGCTCCGTGTGCTGCTATAGGCCCTAACTGAAACTATCTGTGGTCACACGTACATTTAGCTCAAATGGGCACCCCTGGCTAACTACCCATAGGGTTTGTGTCTGCTAAATAGCCTGCTCGGCTACCAGGAAGGCTGTCTCATCCGCACCATCCCAATCCCAGGAAAGAGGGGTGTTATCCCTTCTAAACCTGTAAGAGAATCAGAGGTTAATATAACATCATCAATAAGGCCATGACACACGGTAGGGCTAGGCATATAGCCCGGCAGCAACACTGTGAAAGTCTATTGTCACCTTCCTATGAAGGCAAACTGTTCGTGGCTCTCTGGAGCGACGTCAATTAAGAGGAATGCACTAGCCAAGTCCACCACACAGTGGCACCATCCCTGTTCCACTGTCAAGCAGTCCATCAGATCTGTGATAGAGGGTACCGCTGCGTGCAGAGGGGGTGTCACCTTATTCAGTTCCCGATAATCCACTGTCATCTGCCAAGTCCCATCAGGCTTTCTGATTGGCCATACTGGAGAACTGTAGGAGCTATCGGTGCCACACACTATTTGCACCTCCTCTAACTTCTTAGTAGTCTTGGTTATCTCTGTCTGCTCCCCTGGCAAGCAGTATTGATGAGTAGAAGTAACCTGTTGGGGTTGTGGCAGAGCTTGGGACTGGTGATGTGTGTGTCCCCACAGTACTAGCTTTACTATACAACCTCGGAGTCTGAATTCTCTAGCCATGGTGTGCAAGTCCAGACCATGCAAAATGTCCACTCCCAGAATATATTCAGGTGTGGGAGAGACATACAGAGTATATAGGCAGGGAACTGAGCGGCCAATGCCAAGATGCAAAGACACAGGTTTCACTTTCACTGACTGGCCCCCATAACCGTCAATGAATGCAGCTTTGCCCAGAAACTTATCTGGGTTCGGGGACCAGTGGATTGCCAAGTTCACATATGGCCTTTGGTTGTCCAGTGTCCCCCACGAGCTGGTCACTTTGGCCAGTTCTCTTATCAAACAGAAAAGGCACTTTCGCCTGACTGCAGCAGGTAATTTTGAACTGGAACGCTTGGGTGGGACTGGGTTGCACAGCAACGTCCTTCTCCCAAATGACTTATACTAAGTCTGTACATGACTGCCGACATTACTTGCTGAACTCCCGCAACTCAGCAGGGGCACAGGAACCATAGAAAATGTGTTCCACCACAATAAGGGGGGTCCCTGGGCTCACCCTTGGGGCCCGTCACCCTTCTGACAGATCCCTGGGCAAGCCTGCAACAGAGGTTCTTCTTCCTCCCTGCGCTGTGTCCCACAGGGACTGGGCATGCACTTCCTGCAGCACAGTCACAAACGCCCATCTGACTCTACTGGCAAAGGCATGTTCCTCCTTGGTGTTGTGCACCTCCAGGTACTTCAGCGCCTTCTCCATACTCATGGCGGACCTGTCCGTTGCCTCTCACATTTCCACCAGGGCCCATCCAAGCAGCACCACTGCCACTGGGTACCACAGCCCATGCTGTGGCCACATAGCTGACCCGGGAGCCCTAAGGGTCTGAAGACCCACTCATCTTATCCTGCTGATGTCACCAATTGTTAGGTCCACCCCCTGTTTAGCATATAATCAAGAAATAACCATACAAATGGGCAACCAGCAGCCCTTGGGGCTGCTCTGCCTATGGAGCAGCCATTCTTCACTCCTTTACTTTCTTAACAAACTTGCTTTCATCTTACTCTATAGATTTGCCTCGAATTCTTTCTTGAGTGAGATCCAAGAACCTTCTCTTGGGGTCTGGACTGGGACCCCTTTCCAGTAACAAGGAGACCAAAAATAAACATCCTGTGAAAGAAAAATAAATCTCAGGATCCCAAGATCACTAAGCCAAAGGGAAAAGTCAAGCTGGGAACTGCATCAGGCAAACCTGCCTCCCATTTTATTCCTAAATAAGAGAGTTACGAAGATAAAAAAGCCACATACTTCCTTCATGATTCGGCCACTATGAAATTCCTTGTGAGCCTCAAGATCTTTACCCTAAAAGGGTTCTGTTGAGTTTTACCCTGACAATGTAAATTGACAGCTTATCCTCAGAGGCAGGACAAAGGACAGAACTCTAAGTCGTCCCTCTGCTCACCTGAGACAAATGCATATCTGATTGCTTCCTCTGATGTAAAAATGCAGATTCACTGAGCTAGACTCTTCTTCTACCTACCCCCCTCGTCATGTGTAAATTTTGTATTCAGTGAAAGACTGCTCAAAAAATCAAAAGAATACAACTGTTTGTCTCTTATCTACCCACACCTTTAAGAATTTTCTTTCTCTTTCCCCAAAAGCTGCCCTTTTCCCTAAATATGGAAGCCCTCAAAGTCATCTTTGGAGAAAGGCACAGAGCTGCCTCCCAGGCGCACATCCTTAACCATGGCAAAGAAAACTTTCTAAATTCATTGAGACCTGTCTCAGATATTTTTGGTTTACAATCTTAAATAAATAACTTGTATAATGTATTAGAAGGTGATAAGGACTATGGAGAAAATCAAGCAAAGATGTGGTAGCCAACCTCCAAGATGGCCCCCAGTTCCTCACCTCCTGGAAACACACCTTGTATTTCTTCCCACATTTAATGGAGCTGGCCTGTGAGACGGACACCAATAGGATATGGCAGAAGTAATGGTGTATGACTTCCAAGGCTAGATTTTAAAAGATATTGCAGCTTCTGCCTCGCTGTCTTGGATTGCTTGTTCTGGGGGAAGCCAGCTGCCATGTCATGAAGCACACCCAAGCATTCTTGGGAGAGGTCTGTGTGGGCAGAACTGAGGCCTTCTGCCAACAGCCATGTGAATAAGCCATCTTGGAAGCCGATCCTCTATCCTGGCTGACATGTGACTGTAACCTGATAAGAGATCCCAAGCCAGAACCATTCAGCTAAAGCGCTCCCTAATTCCTAACCCACAGAAACTGTGCAAGATAATGAATGTCTGTTGTTATTTAAGCTATTAAGTTTGAGGGTAATATGCTACACAGCAATAGTTAATGAATACACAAGGGACCAGGAGTGACAACAAGGTGGGGTGGGGGGTGAAATTTTAAATTGGATGATCAGAGTGGTGCTCACTTAAAAGGTGATATGAGCAGTGATTTAAAAGAGGTCTGGGAGCTAGGCAGGCACATATCCGGGGGAAAGCATCCCAGGGAAAGGAAAAAGCCAGTGCAAAGGCCTGAGGAGACAGCCTGCCTAGATTTGAGGAACAGTAAGGACAGCGTGCTGCAGTGAAGAAAGGAGGGAGAGAAGTCAGAGATAAGTCTGAAGAGGTCATGAGGGGAAGGACAGTGGCCGATCATGAGAAATGGCTATTGGATTGAGCTCCAAAGAAGTCATTGTTGACCTTGACGAAAGTAGTTTCAGTGAAATGATGGAGATGAACGCCTGCTTGGAGTGGATTTACAACGTAACAGAAAAAAGGAATTGAAGGCAGCCACTCTTTCAAGGAGTTTTGCTGTAAAGAAGAAAAGAGAAATCAGATGCAGCTACACAAGAAAGTGGGGTCAAGAAAAGATTGATTTTTTAGATGGGAGAAATAATAGCATGTGGGCATGCTAATGAGAATGATGCAGTGATGACAGATGATAAAGAGACAAAGATAAGGAAAACTGCTAAGCAATATCCTTGAGTAGGTGAAAGGGGATGGGATTGAAGACAGAGGCAGAAGAGTCAGACTTAGAGAGGAGACAGAGGGTTCGTCTGTGTTAGAAGCAGAAAGGCAGAGTATATGGGACAGATATTGTAGGAGAGTAGATGTAGTGATAGAAGGCTATGGTACTTCTTGTCTAATTATTTATCTTTGTTTATTGGAGGAAGTCAAAGATTTTCCTGGCAATATACTGATAAAAACTGCATATAAAATGAACCTCTAGCCAATACATAAGAAAAACAGAAAATAAAAGTCCAAGACGAAGAAAAACATACCTCAGCATAGCCTGTTGTTTAGAAAAAATGGCATGGCACACAGACGGGAATCTATAGAACTAGAATAAGAGAATTATGAATTTGACCAGAACACGGGTAATTCTTTTATCAGACCTAAGGATTTTTATCAGTTCTTTAGCATGTCTACTTTATATCCTTTATAATTTGTGTATGCATTTATGTGTGACTTAGCCATATGGTAAAGATATAAAGTTCTAACTCCAGAATGTGGGCTCAATTATTCTTAATTAATTCAGCCATCTTCATAAGGTTCCAAGGTAAAAAGATACTTTTCTTATAGAGAGGGATCTGGATTGAATGGACCTTACACAACTTTCGAAGTGGTTCAAAGGTGCCCAAAGTGGTCAGAATCAGCAAAGACAGAGAATCCCTTGAGATTTTCCCAGGAGGGCATACTATATTATATATCATCACTCAATGTTATATTCACAATCATTCCTCCGCTTATACCCAGTGTCCCTAAATTGAGTTGGTACACTTGTCTGTCCCTTCCCTCCAGGTAAAATGTTTCAGTGTGGAACTTTAAAATGCATCTCTCAGAATGATGGTTCGGAATGATGGTTAGCAAACTATTGCAAGGACAAAACCAAACACTGCATGTTCTCACTCATAGGTGGGAATTGAATGAGAACACTTGGACAGAGGGTGGGGAAACATCACACACTGGGGCCTGTTGTGGGGTGAGGGGAGGGGTGAGGGATAGCATTAGGAGATACACCTAATGTCAATGATGAGTTAATGGGTGCAGCACACCAACATGGCACATGTATACACATGTAACAAACCTGCACGTTGTGCACATGTACCCTAGAACTTAAAGGATAATTTTTTAAAATGGCATCTCTCTTACGATCTACAATTATTACAGGCAATTATTAGCTCCAATTGGTCCCATCTCCCTTGAGGCTCATTAAGCCCCTATACAAACAGAACCAGTGGCAGGGTACCCTGCATACTCCGACATGCTTTGATATGCTTGAGCTCCCTAAACAGGAAGGCTGACTTAGCTCCTCCACCCTAGGCTCTCCCTACCTCCCCTTTGTTCCATAAACTGAGGGGGAGAATATTTCTTTTTTTTTTAATTTATTATGACCCATCTAGGAAAAGTTAAATAGCCTGCTGATTTTCCCTAAACATCATGAGTTATTTTCAAGTCTCTTTAGGTGGCACTGGGGGAGGTTGGTGGAGAAAGTGGCAGAGGGAGTGTTTGACTAATGTTTGAGAAATGTACTACAATAAAAAGATTTCCTTAAAAACTTAGATTCCTTCTGTACGTGATTTTCATTCAAATACAAAGCTTCTCTTTATTTAAGAAAAAATCCTTATTGTACTAACACTGCATTACCAAAGTCCTCAAATTAAATTATAAGAGAACTGAGAAAATCAGGCTATTAAAATATTTGAGTTACTTACTGAAGTTGAGTGAGGGGAAATAAAAGACTGTTCCAGCTTCCCCCTACCTTCTACCCACTACGTTGCTTCTCTCTCCCCCACCCTCTCTCTCTTGCTATCACTTTCACTCTCTCTGTCTCTCTCTGTCCTACTCTGACAGGGGAAATAGCTTTTGGAGAATGGCACGAGGGGCCCTTGGGAACAGGGTCCTGCCACAGATTTAAGTGACTGTCATGAGGACCCTGTTCTACTCCTCCTTTTCATGACATTCCAACTGGAATCACTCAGTCCATAGGCACTGCATTCCTACTATGTCCATAGCACTATGATCTATAATTTGAGAGGAGGAGAGGCTTAAAGAATTGAAGACAATAGTCTCTTTATAAAGAGAAATCATATATGAAATACATACAGCACCAGATTTAACAAGTCTTTAAGTATAAACACCATATTGTGTTAAAGGAGAAGGGAAGAGAGAGGGATAGAGAACTAAGATTTATAAGTTGCCTCCTATTTGCCAGGCACACTGTGCTAGAGGATTCACATATGATCTCTCATGTACTCTCCAAAACATGACACAGATACAGACCCCACCCATTTCTTTAGAGACAGGGTCTTGCTCTGTTGCCCAGGCTTGAGTGCAGTGGTGCAATCTTGGTTCACTGCAGCCTTGAACTGCTGGGCTCAAGCAATCCTCCTGCCTCAGACTCCCAATTAGCTAGGACTTTAGGTGTGTGTCACACCTGGCCAGTTTTTTAAAATTTACTTTTTGCAGAGATGAGTTCTCACTATGTTACCCAGGCTGGTCTTGAATTCCTGGACTCAAGGATTATAGGCATGAGCCACTGTGCCCAGCTCAGACCTCTTTTATGGTTGAAGAAAGTAAGGATTTGAAAGGACAAGGAACTCACCCAAAATTACATAGATGGTAAGGAAGGAGTGGTCACTCTCAATGAGAAAAGATGAATAAGATGGAATTTTAAAGATTGACAGGGGGCAGGTGCAGTGGCTCAAGTCTGTAATCCCAGTAATTTTGAAGGCCAAGGTGGACAGATCACCTGAGGTCAGGAGTTCAAGACCAGACCATCCTGGCCAACATGGTAAAACCCTGTCTAAACTAAAAATACAAAAATTAGCCAAGCGTGGTGGCAGGCACTTGTTATTCCAGCTACTTGGGAGGCTGAGGCAGGAGAATTGCTTGAATCTGTGAGGCAGAGGTTGCAGTGAGCTGAGATTGCTCCATTGCACTCCAGCCTGGGCAACAAAAGCGAAATTCCATACCAAAAAAAAAAAAAAAAAAAAAAAGAGATTGACAGGAAGGAGAGGAGAGAGCATCCCAGGCTGTGGGCAGAAATCCCTGGAGCCAGGTCAGAATTAAAAGAACACTGGGTTGGCAGAGCTTGGGGAACCAACTCAAATCACCCTACAAATAGTACAATGGCCCATTGTGGGTTAGGGTCCTGCACTTACAGGGAAACAGATACTTAGATTTAAGACTTGTTAGGGAGAAGAGTCTCACACTCACTGCCATCCAGTATCAATTAAAATCTAGACCAGTACACCACAGTGAACTGGCTCCCTGGAGTGCTGCTTTTCTTCCTTTTTTTTTTTCCTTTTAATTAAAAAAAAAGGATTCTGTTCCAAGATGGCTGAATAGGAACAGCTCTGGTCTGCAGCTCCCAGTGTGATCGACACAGAAGATGGGTGATTTCTACATTTCCAACTGAGGTACGTGGTTCATCTCACTGGGACTGGTTGGACAGTGTGTGCAGGTCATGGAGGGTGAGCAGAACCAGGGTGAGGCATCGCCTCACCCGGGAAGCACAAGGGGTCGGGGGATTTCCCTTTCCTAGCCAAGGGAACCTGTACCTTCACCGAAGACTGTACCTGGAAAAACGAGACATTCCCGCCCAAATACTGTGCTTTTCCAATGGTCTTAGCAAATGACACACCAGGAGATTATATCCCGTGCCTGGCTCGGAAGTCCCACACCCACACAGCCTTCCTCACTGCTGGTGCAGCAGTCTGAGATCCACCTGCAAGGCAGCAGCCTAGCAGGGGGAGAGGCACCTGCCATTACTGAGGCTTGAGTAGGTAAACAAAGTGGCCAGGAAGCTTGAACTCAAGGGAGCCCACCACAGCTCAGCAAGGCCTGTGTCTCTGTAGGCTCCACCTCTGGGGGCAGGGCATAGCTGTACAAAAGGCAGCAGAAACTTCTGCAGACTTAAACATCCCTGTCTGACAGCTAAGAGAGCAGTGGTTCTCCCAGCACAGTGGTTGAGCTCGGAGAACAGACAGACTGCCTCCTCAAGTGGGTCCCTGACCCCCGAGTAGCCTGATCACCTCCCAGCAGGGGCCAACTGACACTTCATAAAGGTGGGTGCCCCTCTGGGATGAAGCTTCCAGAGGAAGGATCAGGCAGCAAAATTTGTTGTTCTCCAATATTTGCTATTCTGCAGCCTCTGCTGGTGATACTCAGGCAAACAGAGTCTGGAGCGGACCTACAGCAAACTCCAACAGACCTGCAGCTGAGGGTTCTGACTCTCAGAAGGAAAACTAACAAACAGAAAGGAAAAGCATCAACATCAACAAAAAGGACATCCACACCAAAACCCCATCTGTAGGTCACCAACATCAAAGACCAAAGGTAGATAAAACCACGAAGATGTGGAGAAACCAGAGCAGAAAAGCTGAAAATTCTAAAAACCAGAGTGCCTCTTCTCCTCCAAAGGATTGCAGCTCCTCGCCAGCAATGGAACAAAGCTGGACGGAGAATGGCTTTGATGAACTGACAAAAGTAGACTTCAGAAGGTTGGTAATAACAAACTTCTCTGAGGAAAAGGAGGATATTCAAACCCATCGCAAGGAAGCTAAATCCTTGAAAAAAGATTAGACGAATGGTAACTACAATAAATAGTGTAGAGAAGACCTTAAATGACCTCATGGAGCTGAAAACCATAACATGATAACTAAGTGATGCGTGCACAAGCTTCAACAGCTAATTCGATCAAGTGGAAGAAAGGGTAACAGTGATTGAAGATCAAACGAATGAAATGAAGCGAAAAGAGAAGTTTAGAGAAAAAAGAGTAAAAAGAAATGAACAAAGCCTCCAAGAAATATGGCACTATGTGAAAAGACCAAATCTACATCTAATTGGTGGACCTGAAAGTGACGGGGAGAATGGAACCAAGTTGGAAAACAGTCTGCAGGATATTATCCAGGAGAACTTTCCCTACCTAGGAAGAGAGGCCAACATTCAAATTCAGGAAATACGGAGAACACCACAAAGATACTCCTTGAGAAGAGCAACCCCAAGACACATAATTGTGAGATTTTCCAAGGTTGAAATGAAGGAAAAAATATTAAGGGCAGCCAGAGAGAAAGGTCAGGTTACCCACAAAGGGAAGCCCATCAGATTAACAGCAGACCTATCAGCAGAAACTCTACAAGCCAGAAGAGAGTGGGAGCCAATATTCAACATTCTTAAAGAAAAGAATTTTAAACCCAGAATTTCATATCCAGCCAAACTAAGCTTCATAAGTGAAGAAGAAATAAAATCTTTTACAGACAAGCAAATGCTGAGAGATTTTGTCACCACCAGGCATGCCCTACAAGAGCTCCTGAAGGAAGCACTAAACATGAAAAGGAACAACTGGTACCAGCCACTGAAAAAACATGCCAAATTGTAAAGACCATTGATGCTAGGAAGAAACTGCATCAACTAATGAGCAAAATAACCAGTTAACATCATAATGACAGGATCAAATTCACACATAACAATATTAACCTTAACTATAAATGGGCTAAATGCCCCAATTAAAAGACACAGACTGGAAAATTGGATAAAAGTCAAGATCCATAAGTGTGCTGCATTCAGGAGACCCATCTCACGTGCAGAGACACACATAGGCTCAAAATAAAGGGATGGAGGAAGATCTAACAAGCAAACAGAAAGCAGAAAAAGAAAAAGCAGGGGTTGCAATCCTAGTCTCTGATAAAACAGACTTTAAACCAACAAAGATCAAAAGAGACAAAGCAGGCCATTATATAATGGTAAAGGGATCAATTCAACAAGAAGAGCTAACTATCCTAAATATATAGGCACCCAATACAGGAGCACCCAGATTCATAAAGCAAGTCCTTAGAGACCTACAGAGACTTAAAGACTCCCACACAACCATAATGGGAGACTTTAACACCCCACTGTCAATATTAGACAGATCAACAAGACAGAAAGTTCAGAAGGATATCCAGGAAAGCAGACCTAATAGACATCTAGAGAACTCTCCACCCCAAATCAACAGAATATACATTCTTCTCAGCACCACATCACACTTACTCCAAAATAGACCACGTAGTTGAAAATAAAGCACTCCTCAGCAAATGTAAAAGAATAGAAATCACAACAAACTGGCTCTCAGACCACAGTGCAATCCAATTAGAACTCAGGATTAAGAAACTAACTCGAAATTGCACAACTACATGGAAACTGAACTCACTCATAGGTGGGAATTGAACAATCAGATCACATGGACACGGGAAGGGGAACATCACACACCTGGGCCTATTGTGGGGGGTGGGGAGGGAGGAGGGATGGCACTGGGAGTTACACCTGATGTAAATGACAAGTTGATGGGTACTGATGAGTTGATGGGTGCACTACACCAACATGGCACATGTATACATATGTAACAAACCTGCACGTTGTGCACATGTACCCTAGAACTTAAAGTATAATAATAAAAATAATAATTAAAAAAAAAGGAATAGAAACCTGTTCAGATCAGAGCATCAGAGCTAGTCGGTTGCAGGAGTCATGAAGCATGATATGCTGTTAGGAGGAGCTCCAGAGAGCAGAGCCCTGTATGAACCATAAGCAAGAACTGTTTGATCCTCACCCAGATTTCCAAGCTCAGCAAGAGAAAAGGAAGGAAAGTAGAGGGAAAAAAATGTCTTTTCTGTGTTGCTACTCATTATTAGGAATGATTTGGAAATGCCAGTTCATAATATTATCCTAGAATTGAGCTTCTGCTTCTAATAGTTTCAGTGATCTTGTTATACCTATGGTGTTAAAATATGTACATTTATGTAGTCCTGAAGTACTCAAGGTCTCTGGCCTTTTAATACACAAATAACAATAGCTAAGTCCCTATCCTCTATCCTCTAGGGCTGCAGAAAATCTCTTTTATCAGGCTCGCCTCCTCAAGTATCTCCAGTGGTCACTGAGAAAAGCTCCCTGGTTCCATAAACCCTCTCTGTTTGTCACATGTCATCTCAGCTCAAGCCCTTGCCCCCCAGAATAGTGAGGTGCCATGCTCCTGCTTTCACCTCTTGTCATCTTGTAACTCCAGGAATACCATCTCCCTCGACATGCAGTGCCTTAAATATGCATATAGCTGTGTTCCTTAGCTTCCCAAACGTGGCTAATCTGAATCTAATCTGGGTGTGTAATAAATGCCCTTGGAACAAAGACATACAACAGAGAGTAGCTGACAAAGGTCATTATATCTCCATGCCCAGAATCTAGGCTCAATTTCCACCAGACCCAAAGATCTCCCCCATTTTCAGTCCAAAGCCCACCTCATTTCTCTGTCTCTGTAGAGCATCTACTGTCTTTCATTCTCTTACAGGGCACAGTGAGGCCCTATTTTGTAACAAAAATGGCCTATTCTGTACTAAATAAAACCATGTGGCACAAGAAACAGTCCACATCCTCTCCAGTCTGTTATCTGGTGTGCAGTAAAGAGACAATAAGGCCTGTGCATCACACCTGCCATAACCTTGCCTCCTGTGCTCAGTGTGCAAATGCTTGAGCAAAACCCATATGCATTTCATACACATAGAATGCACAGAATACCACAGCTCAAATCCATGTGTAGAAAAAAAAGGTCCTAAATCTGCAGGTCACACTCCAGATAACAGATCCAAATAGAATACTTAGCAGGTTTCCCCAAGGACAAGTGGATTCTTACATCTGCCTGACCAAAGAGATCACTTACAAGACTCTCTCAGAAAAAAAGGGTCTCAAAACAAGAGAAGGATCTTAATACACTCCAGTATCCTCACCTGAGTGCAGAGGCTGTTTACAGGCCTCTAGCTGGCACTTTTCCTGCTCCATTCATGCAAAGATCGACCCGTCACTTGAAAACCTATTAATTACCCCTCTATGATACCTTCATTGTATCTATTCCTGATTCTGGTTCTAATATCCTCAAAGGTAGCAAAAAGTCTTATGCACAAAACTTAAACATCTGAAAATGTCCAAACCAGCTGCTAATCTAAATAACTATTGTCATTGCATTGTAGTGATATCACAGTGCCTGTGATACCTTGTCATTTATGTTTTTTTCAATAGCAACTTGATCATTTTAGTTCGAGGTTGTGTCTCCATAAATAGTTGGGTTGAATATGAGAATAAGTAATTTTTTTAACTTTCATAAGAGGCAGGAACTGAATAAAGAATCAATCCCTAAAGAGAGTCACTCCAGTTATCCTGAAGACTCAAATAACTACGTGAGTTTAGTTGACATACGTCAGCCTTCTAAAACTTGGACACTCCTGGGTTACTGGTAAAATGGATCCTATGAAGCTGAAGACCAGTCTCCATATTTATGATGAGCTCCCAAAGTGTGGCCATGGCATGAGGACCTTCCTGGGCCATCACCATCCAGCTTCTCTTTGGCAACGCTTTAGCTATAGCAGCACACAGGTGCCAGATAAGGGGTACTTTTTGCTAAATAACAAGGACCTTGTTATCAAATTTAGCTTGAATGAATAGTACTCTCACCTGTAGAAACCCTAAGATTTATTTTCAGCTCTTGATCACTTGCTGCTGCTATTTTTGGCTATCATATTTTGTTACTAAGTGCCAATCTCTGTGATAAGCTATTTTTGTATATTATCTCTAAGCTTTAAGAAAATCCTGTGAGGTGGCCATTATTTTCATATTTTAAAGATAATAACAGGAAAGTTCAGCAAGATGAAATGCCTTGTCTACAGCCACCCAGAGGTGGCAAAACTGGGATCCAAATGCATATGTCTAACTCAGACACTCTCTTTCTTACTTACATTCTGATCATTTCTTGACAGTTTATCAGAGTATAAATATTAGTAGCCATCTGTATAAATTGGAATCCAATAAAGAGAGATATCACATAGTAATATGAGCAGAGAAAGTATAATATAATATAATATAATTCACCATAACAGAGAGTTGGAGTAAAGAATTATCTAGTAAAAAGTGAAGGAGAGTTCTGATAACTCAATGATAAGAAGGCAAACAATTCATTTTTTAAAAAAATAGACAAAGGACTTGAACAGATATTTCACCAACGAAGATATATGAATGACTAATAAGTGCATGAAAAGATGCTCAACACCATCAGTGCCCTGTCTGAAGACAGCAGTTGCTACTTCACTCCAGTCAACTGCAAGGTGGAAATACAGGTATGGAATTGCCAGATCACCTAGTTGTCCCCCCACCAAAAGCTAGAAATTCAGATTTTTATCTAAGATTTTCCTTTTTCCCATGTTGAAAACAAATTCAAAATATTTCTTAAAACATCACATAGTTGAAACAAAGCATATCAACAGGACTGATATGACTTGTTCGTGACTTCCTTCATAGGTTTTCTATCTGGGCAGGGACATGGGAGAAGCAGTGTTTCGGGAAGATATTTCTGGCAGCAGTATGCACAGTCTAGACTGAAGAGGAGAGGGTGAATCCAAGAAAAACTAGAAACAAGTCCAGGGATGGAAAGGAACAGACCTGACTAGGGTGGTGGCACTGGCACAAAGGAGAGCATGCCATGTTCATCCTTCCCTCCACAAAGCAGCTGGAGGAGACCCAACCAGAGATGGGATCTCTGTAGCATCATTTTCCAGAGGAACCTGGCACACACCAAGTGCTGCCTCCATTTCAAAGTCCATTCATCTACCGACATTCACCTACCCTCTCAGCCTTGATCCCACTCTCCTGAGGTGCCTGAGGGATCTTGCCACTGTCCACATGGCACTAAGGAACTCTGCCTGCCAGTCCCAGAACTGCCCTTGTCTCACTCTGTTACCTTATGCAAATGGAAGGCATGGGGAGCCTGTTGCTCCATCTGGGAAATCCTCTGGACCACCCAACCTTCCTCTCAAAGAAAGTAAAGGGAGCAATAAGGAAATATTTGCCAAGCCCTCTACAACCACCTGTTTGCAGAGAGAGGGAGAGTTGCCATATTAATTATTAAGCAGACCGATCTAAGCCAAAGAGAGTCATGGAAACTTCATTATCATGCGTGGTATGTGGCTGTCTTTGGAATATTCTGCTTGCTTGGTTTCTAATTTCCTTTTCTTACGTGAGTCTTTCTCCCTCATAAATCTTTGCATCTCAGTGTTCTGTTCTCTCCTCCTTTGTGTTCTGAACTAGGAGTTCCCACAAGCCCTCTGTGGTTAAATCTACTCCTCCAAACACCACAGGCTCCAGGCAGCATCGTGCAGGGTTATTGCTCAAGAAGGTGGGTGACACCCTTTGGCCTCCACCCTCTGGAAGGGCCTGCTGAGTGAAGGCCCAGTTAGGGAGGGGAGGGGTGGAGGGGTATTGAGGAGAGTGAGGTAGGCAGGGAGTCCCCCCACCTCTCCCAGCTGCCCAAGGAAACACTCTCCAACTGTTTCTCTAGAACAAACCAACCAACAAGCGCCAGGAGCTTTCTGTGAATCTGACAGCCGGCTGATCACAGAATCCTCCCAGCAGTGGCACTTAGCCCAGAACTGGCAGCAAGTGCCCTCTAGAGGGAGTCAGAGGCACCTTCTCTGAGAGGCAAATTCTAATGTTCTGCCTGAATTGGGTATTTAGAGGGGCTTAGCAAATGATACCAATGGGGTGGGGGGGAAAAGGAAAGAAGAGAAAAGTGGGGCAACTGCTGTCTTCATCACTAAAAGACAGAGAGAAGGCTTCCTTTGGTATCAAGAGGAGTCTAACAGACTGTGCGATTCAAATTAGGCTACATTTCTGTGGCAGAAGCAGTGCGCACGGCAGAACCAGCAGTGGGGCGTGAGCTCCACGGGCTCACTCTGGGAATCTGCCTCTAGCACACAAGGTGCCAGGCCTTAATTTGGTCTTCCTGTTGCTCCTGCTTCTGAAATGTGTTGAAGCAGATACAGCTGTTTAAACTGGCATCCCTGTTTATCTTTGTGTTCCCAGTGTCTAGTATTTAAGTACCTGAACTGAATTTAAATTGCCATCAGCTTGTTAACTGCAAAATAATAGAACAATTTCAGGAAGATGGTGGTTGGGGCCGTATTTCGACCACTCCGCTTTCTCATACAGACACCTTGCTCCCCAGGCCTTCTGCCAGATATCAAAAGAAGAGGGTATGTGCTAGGCCTGGTTTTTTAATGCCCTGAGGATGAACACAGTGTAG